>NC_057733.1:45808786-45810678 GCF_004010195.1 Chiloscyllium plagiosum | reverse complement strand
ATACCAAACACCTTCTTCACTATCCTATCAACCTGCGACTCCACTTTCAAGGAGCTATGAACCTGCACTCCAAGGTCTCTTTGTTCAGCAACACTCCCTGGGACCTTACCATTAAGTGTAAAAGTCCTGCTAAGATTTGCTTTCCCAAAATGCAGCACCTCGTATTAATCTGAATTAAACTCCATCTGCCACTTCTTAGCCCATTGGCCCATCTGGTCCAGATCCTTATGTAATCTGAAGTAACCCTCTTCGCTGTCCACTACACCTGCAATTTTGGTGTCATCTGCAAACTTACTAACTGTACCTTTTATGCTTGCATCCAAATCATTTATGTAAATGACAAAAAGTAGAGGACCCAGCACCGATCCTTGTGGCACTCCACTGGTCACAGACCTCCAGTCTGAAAAACAACCCTCTACCACCATCTACCTTTGAGCCAGTCCTGTATCCAAATGGCTAGTTCTCCCTGTATTTCATGAGATCTAACCTTGCTAATGAGTCTCCCATGGCAAACCTTGTCAAACGCCTTACTGAAATCTACATTGATCACATCTACCGCTCTGCCCTCATCAATCCTCTTTGTTACTTCTTCCAAAAACACAATCAAATTTGTGAGACATGATTTCCCACGCACAAAGCCATGCTGACTATCCCTAATCAGTCCTTGCCTTTCCAAATACATATACATCCTGTCCCTCAGGATTCCCTCCAACAACTTGCCCACCACCGAGGTCAGGCTCACTGGTCTATAGTTCCCTGGCTTGTCCTTACCACCCTTCTAATCACACTCCTGACTTATGCACTTGAGCAGGGCAAACAAAGGAAAGGAATGCACAATAAACAGGAGGATATTGAGAGGGGCAGAGGAAGAGAGAGACCTTGGGTTGCAAGTCCACAGGTGCCTGGACAGTAGGAAAGGTGATGGAGAAAGCATATGGTGGACAGATTTTGGGATCAGGAGGCGAGTTCCGAATCACAGAATCCCCAGCCCCAGTAAAATGTACATAAAGTGAGATCTTGTTTCAGTTTTTTACATTTGGGATCTTTCATTAAATTTGGTCAATTTATTTTACAGTTTCACATCAGGAATTGTCACAGTTCATTCTATTTTAATTTTGATTTATCTCATTCAAATTCATATATATATATATATATACACACACACATCCAAATTGGGCATTATTAGAGAGATTTGTCAGCTTGCCAAGTGTCTGGTTTCAGAATCTGAACTTTCATTTTGCAGGCCTCAATTTTATTTCAGACAAATGAGCCGCTGAATTAGGCAGCAAATTCCAGGCACTCACACCCGTTGGGTGAAAAAGCTTTTCCTCAAATCTGCATCCTTCTACCAATCACCATAAACCTGTGTTCCGAGTAAATGCCCTCTTCCCTGAGTGAAATAGGTTTCGCCTGTCCACTCTTTTCAAGCCTTTCAGTATTTTGTACATTGCTCAGCCTCCTCTGTTCTAAGGAAAACAATCCCAATCTGACTAATCTTTCCTCACTGCTCTGGTAATATTCTTGTAAATATCTTTTGTATTTAATTCAGGCAATTAGATACTTCCTGGTGAGCAGAACTCAAGGTGTGGCCTAGCCAGGGTCTTCTACAGTTCCAGCATTACATTCTTGTTTTTGTATTCGTATTTCATCCAATGAAGGAAAACAGCCCATATGCTTCGTCCACTTCCTTACCTACTGTCCTGCAAGGTCTCTCACTTCCTCTGCCCCTCTCAATATCCTCCCATTTATTGTGCATTCATTTCCTTTGTTTGCTCTCCTCAAGTGCATAAGTTTGCACTTCTCCAGATTGAATTCCATTTTCCATATTTCCCCCTCGCCACCATCCAACCCACTCACGCACCCAACCAAACCAACCCAATCAACCTACCCAC
>NC_057733.1:45802613-45807347 GCF_004010195.1 Chiloscyllium plagiosum | reverse complement strand
GGAAGAAGATTGCAGGTTAGGAAGGCGGTGCTGAGTTCGATGGATTTGACTGAGACAAGGTGGGGGGAGGGGAAATGAGGAAACTGGTGAAATCCGAGTATCTTAGCCTGCTGGACAAACTTTCCTCATTCCTGAAGAAGGGCTTATGCCCGAAACATCGATTCTCCTGTTCCCTGGATGCTGCCTGACCTGCTGCGCTTTTCCAGCAACACATTTTCAGCTATGAACAAAAGGAACCCAACTCTGAACGTGCTGCATTTATTTTTTAATTTTAATTATTTTTATGGTGTTGCATTAGCTCTCTAAAAGTTATATCCATCTCAAGTGTGGCCGTCTTGATACTGTGACAGCCTTGTGCCTCCTCATTTTATTTAATAAAGCAGCAGTATTCTGCAGTTCATATAGAGTTTCAGTCAGCCGATCTAGGCCATTGAGAATATTACAAATGCTTGAAACAACTGATCAAATGCATGAACCAAATTGTATAGAGTTATCTGTTACAGTGTATTACACTGAACCAGGAGCACAGGACAGGTATAATTTTAATACATTCCATCAGAAGTTTCACCAGCTCTTCTCCAGTAATTAGAAATCTCTTGGAATTTCTTTTAAAAAAGCAAAAGCACTGGATGTAATCTTCTTATGCCTCTGGGAAAACAAACTGCTGTTTTGAGCTCTATCCCTTGTGCTGTGTGGTTGCCATGCTATACACAAACAGACACAGAACGCTTTGCAGCTTCAGTACATATTGCAGCATTGAACAATGAGCAGTGAGGAAACTGTCCAAATCTCACATCCATGCCGATGTGATGCATTAAAAAAAACACACACATCTCCGCACCAGGACAGTGGTTTCATTCTAAGCACGGGGTTAGATGGTTCAACTGAATGAAAATTGCGTGGAACTGTCAACATTTATCAGAAAAAAAAAGGCTGGGTGGTTTATACATTAGGAAAATGTAAGCTTTGCAGTGGTAGTTGAACTTATTGTTTTCATGCAGGCTGGTCAGCTATTTTTGGCACAAAATTAAAGTACTTTTATTATTGACACTACGTAATGCTGCAGTTCACAGAAACCATGCCCAATTCTGCATTGAAGTGCTGGGGCCAATTTACAAAATCACATCCTTTTCATACTCGTAAAAGCAGGGTCGGCATTTACACTCCACATTCTCGACAGGGCAAGGCACAACCTTCGAGAATAAAGGTGAGTAAGGCCCTCTGAAATGCGTAAGGGAGGCAGTTAACCACCGGCGTTGAGTAGAATGCAGCCATTTAAAAGAACGAAAGCATCTGAGGTTTCTGGATTTGTGGAGGAGAAGGTCTCAGAGGAGATCAAATCTGTTCTCCCCCCGGCAGACGCAAACGTTTTACAGCACAGGGCCTGGATGGTGTGAAGCCATTAGGTCCCACTCCCACCCCCAGAGATATGTTTAATTACCATTTGAGACATTTCTTTTGACACAATTCTGCTCGGAAAGTAGTACTTTGTATCCTGAAATAATTAACAATTTGCTTTTGAGGATTAAATCTGAATTGGAAAAGCACAGATCAAAATTAATTATTTTCTCTGCCTGAATATTGGTCAGAACGAATGTGCTGTATAAGTACAGGGTCATCTATTTGCAGTGTTAACAGAGAAATTATGATTGGCTGTAATGTTTTATTCTATAATAGAATGCAGCATTGTGTGAAAGTTTGGTGAAAAAATATTGTGTAATCGGTGTGTAACACAGAGAGCACTGCTGTCTGCAATAAAATAACAACTGCAGAATGTTAAAGACCACATCTGCTTGGAGAAGTTAATTTTATTCTGTTATCGAATCAAGTGTTCGATCTGATGCAGGGCCTCATAAATGATGTAAGAAGTTAACCCTTAATAAATCCAATAATGCACTTATCTGTCTTTTATTAATGGGCGTTTAAGTTAGTGGTGAAGATGGAATGTTAAAGTGAATTGCTGCCCCCATGTGTAAGGTTTATTGGCATTAACTTGTCCTGGCTCTGAGGGGAAATGTTGGATTTCTTTTTTTCATTGTTTCCAACCGTTACTGCCCAGTCAGGTTTCAAACAAGGGAGAAAGCTGCTCAGTGCATTTCCTGGAACACTTTCAAATCTGTTACAAAAAACTTAAAATGGAAACTCGAAAGTTGAAGTGAAGGTCTGGACCCCTGACAGTTCTCCTCAAAGGCCTTGCCAGGTTGAGTGCGAACAGTATTCTGGAGACTGATAACCACCTTTATTAACCATAGAAGGAGGGAAGGGTGTTTTTTCATTTATTCACAAAATGATGATGTCATTGACTGAGCCAGCATTTATTCCCTATCCCTAATTGCCCAGAGGGCAGTTAAGAGTCAACCACATTGCTGTGGGTCTGGAGTCACATGTAGGCCAGACCAGGTAAGGACGGTGCTTTCCTTCCCGAAGGGGACATTACTGACCCAGATAGGTTTTTACGGACAATTGACAATGGATTTGTGGTTGTCATTAATCATAATGGGTGGTGCGGTGGCTCAGTAGTTGACATTGCTGCCTCACAGTGTCAAGGGCCGAGGTTTGATTCCAGCCTCAGGCAACTGTCTGTATGGAGCTTCATATTCTCCCTGTGTTGGTGCGGGTTTCCTCTGGGTGCTCTGGTTTCCTCCGACAGTGCGAAGATGTATCCAAAGGGTGGATTGGCTGTGCTGAATTGCCCATTGTGTTCAGGGGTGTGTAGGTTAGGTGCATTAGTCAGGGGAAATGTAAAGTAGTAGGGGAATGGTTCTGGGTGGGATACTCTTCAAAGGGTCAGTGTGGACTTGTTGGGCCAAATGGCCTGTTTCCACACTGCTGGAATTCTATCATAATTCCTGATTTTTTATTGAATTAAAATTTCACCTTCTGCCATGGTGGGATTTGAGCCCAGGTCCCTGAACATTGCCTGGGTCTCTGGATTAACAGACCAGCAATAATACCACTAGGCCATTTGAAAGGAATTTGCACTACTCATAGAGTCATAGAGATGTACAGCATGGAAACAGACCCTTCAGTCTAACCCGTCCATGCCGACAGATATCCCAACCCAATCTAGTCCCACCTGCCAGCACCCGGCCCATATCCCTCCAAACCCTTCCTATTCATATACCCATCCGGATGCATTTTTAATGTTGTAATTGTACTAGCCTCCATTCCTCTGGTCACTCATTCCATACACGTACCACCCTCTGTGTGAAAAAGTTGCCCCTCAGGTCTCTTTATGTCTTTCTCCTCTCACCCTAAATCTATACCTTCTAGTTCTGGACACCCACACCCCAGGGAAGAGACTTTGTCTATTTATCCTATCCATACCCCTTATGATTTTATAAACCTCTATAAGGTCACCCCTCAGCTTCCAATGCTCCAGGGAAAACAGCCTCAGCCTATTCAGCCTCTCCCTATAGCTCAAACCCTTCAACCCTGGCAACATCCTTGCAAATCTTTTCTGAACTCTTTCAAGTTTCACAACATCTTTCCGATAGGAAGGAGCCCAGAACTCCATCCATAATTCCAAAAGTGCCCTAATCAATGTCCTGTATACCTGCAATATGACCTCCCAACTCTTGTACTCAATACTCTGACCAATAAAGGAAAGCATACCAAACGCCTTCTTCACTATCCTATCTACCTGTGACTCTACTTTCAAGGAGCTATGAACCTGCACTCCAAGGTCTGTTTGTTCAGCAACACTCCCTAGGACCTTACCATTAAGTGTATAAGTCCTGCTAAGATTTGCTTTCCCAAAATGCAGCACCTCGCATTTATCTGAATTAAACTCCATCTGCCACTTCTCAGCCCATTGGCCATCTGATCAAGATACCAATGTAATCTGAAGAAGCCTTCTTCACTGTCCACTACACCTCCAATTTTGGTGTCATCTGCAAACTTACTAACTCTTATGCTCGGATCCAAATCATTTATGTAAATGACGAAAAGTAGTGGCCCATCACCGATCCTTGTGGCACTCCACTGGTCACAGGCCTCCAGTCTGAAAAACAACTCTCCACCACCACCCTCTGTCTTCTATCTTTAAGCCAGTTCTGTATCCAAACAGCTAGTTCTCCCTGTATTCCATGAGATCTAACCTTGCTAACCAGTCTCCCATGGGGAACCTTTTCGAACACCTTACTAAAGTCCATATAGATCACATCTACTGCTCTGCCCTCATCAATCCCGCCCCTCCAATCACCACTAGATTACATCCCCCCCCCCCCCCACCCTGCCCCCTGTAAAAACGCCGTACCATATTCCTAATTCCTTCGCCTCTGCTGCATTTGCTCCCAGGAGGACCAATTCCACTACCGAACAACCCAAATGGCCACCTTTTTCAAAGACTGCAATTTCCCCTCAGACGCAGTTGACGATGCCCTCCACTGCATCTCCTCCACTTCCCGCACCTCCGCCCTTGAACCCCGCTCCTCCAATTGCCACCAGGACAGAACCCCACTGGTCCTCACCTTCCACACCACCAACCTCCGGATACATCGTATCATCCTCTGTCATTTCCGCCACCTCCAAACAGACCCCACCACCAGGGATATATTTCCCTCCCCTCCCCTATCAGCGTTCCGGAGAGACCACTCCCTCCGCGACTCCCTGTCAGGTCCACACCCCCCACCAACCCAACGTCCACTCCCAGAACCTTCCCCTGCAACCGCAAGAAGTGCAAAACTTACGCCCACACCCCCCCCCCCTCACTTCCCTCCAAGGCCCCAGTGG
>NC_057733.1:45794357-45801863 GCF_004010195.1 Chiloscyllium plagiosum | reverse complement strand
GTGCCCCCCCTCCACCTTTTATCTCAGCCCGCTTGGCACACCAGCCTCATTCCTGAAGAAGGGCTTATGCCCGAAACGTCGATTCTCCTGCTCCTCAGATGCTGCCTGGCCTGCTGCGTTTTCCAGTACCACACTTTTCAACTCTGGTCTCCAGCATCTGCAGTCCTCATTTTTTCCTCATCAATTCTCCTTGTTACTTCTTCAAAAAATTCAATCAAGTTTATGAGACATGATTTCCCATGCACAAAGCCATGTTGACGATCCCTAATCAATCCTTGTCTTTCAAATACATATACATCCTGTCCCTCAGGATTCCCTCCAACAACTTGCCCACTACCAGGGTCAAGCTCACCGGTCTATAGCTCCTTGGCTTGTCCTTACCACCCTTCTTAAACACTGGCACCATGTTAGCCAACTTCCGGTCTTCAGGCACCTCATCTGTGACTATCAATGATACAAATATCTCAGCAAGAGGCCCAGCAATCACTTCCCTAGCTTCCCACAGAGTTCTCGGGTACACCTGGTCAGGTCCTGAGGATTTATCCAACTTTATGTGTTTCAAGAAATCCAGCACTTCCTCCTCTGTAGTGTGGACATTTTGCAAGGTGTCACCATCTATTTCCCCACATTCTATATCTTCCTTGTCCTTTTCCACAGTAAACACTGATGCAAAATACTCGTTTAGTATCTCACCCATCTCGTGTGGCAACACACAAAGGCTGCCTTGCTGATCTTTGAGGGGTCCTATTCTCTCCCTCGTTACCCTTTTGTCCTTAATATATTTGTAAAAACCCTTTGGATTCTCCTTAACTCTATTTGCCAAAGCTATCTCCTGTCCTCTTTTTGCCCTCCTGATTTCCCTCTTAAGTATACTTCTACTGCCTTTATACTCTTCTACGGTTTCATTCGATCTATCTTGTCTATACCAGGCATATGCTTCCTTCTTTTTCTTAACCAAACTGTCAATTTCTTTAGTCATCCAGCATTCCCTATACCTACCAGCCTTTTCTTTCACCCTAACAGGAATATACTTTCTCTTGACTCTCGTTATCTCATTTCTGAAGGCTTCCAATTTTCCAGCTGTCCCTTTACCTGCGAACATCTGCCCCCAATCAGCTTTTGAAAGTTCTGGCTTAATACCATCAAAATTAGCCATCCTCCAATCTAGAACTTCAACGGTTAGATTTGGTCTATCCTTTTCCATCACTATTTTAAAATTAATAGAATTATGGTCGCTGGCCCCAAAGTGCTCCCCCACTGCCATCTCAGTCACCTGCCCTGCCTTATTTCCCAAGAGTAGGTCAAGTTTTGCATCTTCTCCAGTAGGTACATCCACATACTGAATCAGAAAATTGTCTTGTACACAATTAACAAATTTGTCTCCATCTAAACCCTTAACACTATGGCAGTCCCAGTCTATGTCTGGAAAGTTAAAACCCCCTACCATAACCAGCCTTTTATTCTTCCAGGTAACTGAGATTTCCTTCCAAGTTTGTTTCTCAATTTCCCTCTGACTATTAGGGGCTCTATAATACAATCCCAATAAGGTGATCATCCCTTTCTTATTTCTCAGTTCAACCTAAATAACTTCCCCGGATGTATTTCCGGGAATATCCTCCCTCAGTACAGCTGTAATGCTATCCTTTATTAAAAACGCCCTCTCCTTCTTTTCTGTCCTACCTCTAGCATTTGCATCCTGGAACATTAAGCAGCCAGTCCTGTCCATTCCTGAGCCAAGTTTCTGTAATTGGTATGATGTCTCAGTCCCACGTTCTGAACCATACTCCGAGTTCATCTGCCTTCCCTGTTGGGCCTCTTGCATTGAAATAAATGCAGTTTAATTTATCAGTCCTACCTTGGCCTTTGCTTTGTCCCTGCCTGCCCTGACTGTTTGACTCGGTTCTGTTCTCAACTGTACCAGTCTCAGCTTGATCTCTTTCCTCACTATCTCCCTGGGTCCTATCCCTCCACCTTACTAGCTTAAATCCTCCCAAGCAGCTCTAGCAAATCTCCCTGCCAGTATATTAGTCCCCTTCCAATTTCGCTGCAATCCATCCTTCTTGTGCAGGTCACTTCTATCCTACGAGAGATTCCAATGATCCAAAAATGTGAATCCCTCTTCTCTATACCAGCTCTTTAGCCATGCATTAGTATGCTCTATCCTCCTATTCCTGCCCTCACAAGCTCGTAGCACTGGGAGTAATCCAGATATTACTGCTCTCGAGGATCTCCTTTTTAAATTCCTGCCTCTCTGTAATCTCCCTTCAGAATCTCATCCTTTTCCCTTCCTATGTCATTGGTTCCAACATGTACAATGACCTCCTGCTGGCCCTTTCCTCTTTGAGAACATTCTGCACCCTCTCTGAGACATCCTTGATCCTGGCACCAGGAAGACAAAGCACCGTTCTGATTTTTTTGCTGCTGGCCACAGAAACATCTGTCTGTACCTCGGACAGAGAGTCCCCAACACAATTGATCTCTTGTAACCCGATGTACCCCTCGTTGCAATAGAGCCAGGCTCAATACCAGAAACTTGGCTGTTCGTGCTACATTCCCCTGAGAATCTATCACCCCTACATTTTCCAAAACAGCATAATTGTTTGAAATAGATATAGCCACAGCAGACTCCTGCATTAGCTGCCTACCTTGCTTCCCTTTCCTGGAGTTAACCCATTTATATAACTGTATCTGCGACTTTTCCTCCTTTCTATAACTGCCATCCTTCACAGCCCCTTGCTCTTGTAAATTCTTTGATGCCTCTAACTATCTTTCCAACCAATCCATTCAATATGATAGGATTCACAACCGACAACATTTATTGCAGATATGGTCCTTAGTCACCTGTAAACCCTCCCTAAACTCCCACATCTGTCAAGAAGAGCATATACTCAGTCATTTTTGCTTCTTTCAATCTACAGACCCAGAAAATAGCAGTGTCTTATTCTTCTACAAAACACTGCTCCAGGTTGAATTAATACATATGGCTTATATTTTTAAGTTTAATCAAGAGGCATTTCTCAATAAAACATATAATCAAGAAATAACCCACTATACTCACTACTGCAGACTTACTGTGAGGCCACGCTTAAAATATTCACTGATCTGTTTCTGTGCTGTGACCTCTCCCAAACAGGTTCCTCCAAGATTAGTTGTGCATTTCACTGATTGTTAATTTTCCCAGAATCACTCCGATGTCCGGCGATACATGAATTCAAACAACAAAGGCAGTAACTGCGCAGATTCACGTCTGTGTCAGGGAGAAGCGTGGGTTTCTCTCTCTCTCTCCTCTGTCCTCACTATGTGCTCCCTTTGTCTGTTACTCTCTCTTTTCAAACTGATGTTGTTTTGACTTTTGTTTTTACAAAATTCCAAAACAATCCAACAACAGTAATTGCTGCTCCTGGAATTCGAGGAAATCACCTCCAACACCTGAAATACCTTAAAAAAAGGAGCAGCCTGTTACAGCCAGAACATTTTCTCCATATTTTTGGTGGCTGTGTTTCTAACCATCTGCTTCAGTGTCATCTTGGTCTGTATATTTATCCCCACGCTATCATTGAATCTCCTAATAAAGATATTGTTACTCAGGGTATATATTATTGAAGGTAAAAGGTAAAGTCACCATATGCCTACCAGACCATAGCGCAGCTCTGTCTTTGGAGAGAGAGAGAGAGAGACGACTGGTGCTCATTTAATCTGAGTGTCATCACACCTTAGTCAAGGGGAGAGCTTGAGAAGGAGACTGCAAAAGTTATTTGGTAGAGCTGTTAAAAGACCCCTGTTATTGAAGCATTTTGCCTTGCACTCATCAGGACAGTTGACAAGAATATCAATGAAAAGAAAAGCAGCATTTATACTGTG
This sequence comes from Chiloscyllium plagiosum, assembly GCF_004010195.1. Classification (NCBI taxonomy): domain Eukaryota; kingdom Metazoa; phylum Chordata; class Chondrichthyes; order Orectolobiformes; family Hemiscylliidae; genus Chiloscyllium; species Chiloscyllium plagiosum. Next base: position 45,798,002 of record NC_057733.1, on the reverse strand, counting down.
TGAGATGAGAGTGCTAATTGGTCAACAGGTAGAGGCATTGACATGGAGAATGCATCAGTTAATGATGATTAATAGTTAACTGCCAAGTTTTAAGAATTTTTTATATGATTACCTGACCTTGACAAATGATTAGAAAAGGCCTTGTCAAGGAGATGGTGGTGGCATGGGAGTGCTCTATAATCTATTAGTCTGGATCAAAAAGTTCTGTGAGCCTTGTTATTAAGACAAATTACAATAGATGAATATCTGTCTAATTGAACGATGACCCTGAGATTCAATCAGTCAATTATGAACCATGATGAATTTGGTTCTGAAAAAGTAGTCAAAGGGCATATATTAAATAAAGGAAATGCATGAGACAGAAACTGACACTGCTATAGGTATCAAACCTTGTGTAGATCGTATGTTGTAGAAGTGAATTGTTTATAGAATTGAGACGATATTTTTGAAAGCAGAGATTTGATTTCCTACTTTATACAGAGCAAAGTTCAAAGTGTCTCATTCCTTTCAGAAATTATACTTCAGACAGTAAGTTGGTCCTGACAGTTTGGTGAAGTCAAGAGACACTGGGCACTCCTGGCAGACGTTTGGAAGACAAACTCTATCTGTTATAATAATTACGACTCAATCAAACAAATAAATTTCCTACAGTCCAGATCAAAGACTTGGAAGAATTTCTGGGCTAGTTAGCCTGAACCCCAGGTGAACATTCTAGGGACATTGGTGTGAAAACCCCCACTGTGGAAGATGACAACATTCAAATTCTGGAATTTAAAAGCAAACCCCATTGTAGATTGCCATAACGCCCACCTAGTTTACTAATGTCTTAGAGGGAAGGAAATCTGCTTTCCGATTCTGGCACAAATGTGGCTCCAAACCCACAGCAATTTGGTTAACCCTTAACTGCCCTCAGACCAATTAGAAGTGGATAGTACAGGGTGACCCCCATATCCGCAGAATCGTTTTCAGCGGTTTCAGTTACCCATGGTTTACTACGGCCGGAACATATTATGGGAACGTTCCGGAACCAGGGTTCCCTAAGTTGCTGGGAAGCTGCACTTCCCATTGAAATGAATAGGTTCACTCCTATCTGTGGGGTTTCAGACTTCTGCGGTAAGACCCAGAACGTATCCCCCGTGGGTATGGGGGGACTACTGTAATTGTAAGAGCAGCCAGCAATACCCACATCCATGGAATGAATTTTAAAAATCATCCCATCCAGTTCAGCTATTTAAAACCAAATAGCTTTGACTTGCAATCGCAAATGTTTAGGTCAATATTGGGAGCCCTGTACTGAAGAATGGGGTCTTGACATAAAAGATAACATGAGGTAAGGGACAATAAAAGCTAAAACTCTAACAACTTTGAAAACTTATGGTGACACAGTGGCTCAGTGGTTAGCACTGCTGCCATTAGCGCGAGGGATCTGGGTTCGATTCCTGCCTCAGGCGATTGTCTGTGTGGAGTTTGTACATTCTCCCTGTGTCTGTATGGGTTTCCTCCCACAGTCCAAAGATGTACAGGTTAGGTGGATTGGCCATAGAGTGCAGGCTTGGTGGGTTAGCAATGGGAAATGAAGGATTATTGGGTAGGTGGGAGTGTGAATCTGGGAGGGATGCTCTGTGCAGGTTTGGTGTTGGCTCGATGCGCCGAAAGGCCTACTTCCAATCTGTGGTGATTCTGTTCAATGATTCCATTACAAAACACTCTTAGCTTCTTCTCAAATAAAAGGGAAATGCTGAAAAACAGAAATAAAAACAGAAAGTTTCAGAGGAGCTCAGCAAGTGTCTGTGGAGGGAGAAACAGAGTTAGTGTTTTGAGTCTGGTATGACTCTTCTTCAGAACTGGAGATGCTGCCGGAGTTGTTGAGTTTCTCCTGCACATGCTGTTTTTAATTCTCTTTCTCATTGTTCTTTTCACCAGATGCATTTTGCCAACATCAGATGATGCTGCTTTTCATATTTCCACCAAGTTTTAACTCCATTTTGTTCCCCTTTACCCTCTTCATCTGTCGCTGGTTTTTAGTTTCCTCGCTTACAGTAAATCAACTTTTATTAAAAACAAAAATCCCAGTAGCACCCTGCTGTCAATGCATCGTTTTGTTCGTAAAGTCTGTGTAAAGTGCTAGTGCCTTCCTTTCTGAGCAGGGAGGCCTAGTTAATACCTGAAGCTCGATAATGCATGAATGTCGAGCTCTCATGAAAGATGTCACTGGTGAATGACATTAGTGAGTTCATTAGGACCAGGAAAGCTTGTTGCAGTTTAAGAGGAAGTACCTAATAATGCAGTAACACATTTAACGACAGTGTAAAGCACTTAGCAGGCTGAAATTTGATTAGTTAATAATGGGATTTGATGCACTATTTTCAAACAAAGATAATAATGATGTTGAACAGGGTCTAAAACAACCAATTTAGCTCTTATCAGATGGGAGCACAAATAGACATTTTTTTCCTCCTGACAGATTTTCAGTATAGAATAATGAACTATGAAGAAATGGCTTTTAAAGGTCTCATTTCCTTAGAATGCACTTACATTGGCTTCTCAAAGTATTCAATCACAACGTGTCTGCAACAGCAATCCTTTAATACTTCTCATGCAGCTGACAAGTCATTCTCCTCTTAGAAATGTTAGAAAGTTTGTTAATCCGATTACATAGTGTGCAGCATTTTGAGGAAAATCGCTAAGCGATCTGTAAAACAATTCAGACTTAGACATATGTTTAGACCCAATTCCAACTCTATGCGAGAGACTCAATTGTGAGTGAACGTAAATCTCAGCAAAACTGTGGATCTTCCTAATAGACCAACATTTCTGGTACAGGGGAAGATCGTCTAAATACAAAAAGGGAGCAGCCAGTGTGGTCATATGTCATGGTGCGAGCTATGGGTCAGGTGGTAAAAGTCTTGCCTCGGAAACAGACGTTTATGAGATCATGCCCCACTGCAGGACTTGAGTGTAATAATCCAGGCTGGCACTCCACTATCGTACTGAGGCAGGGCTGTAAGGTAGTGAGCTGCATCTGCCTGATGATCTGACCAATATCTGTCCCTTAATCAATATCAGCTTATCCAGTCATTATCATATTACAGTTTGTAGGAGTTTGCTGTGTGCAAACTGGTTTTCAAAGTTTGCACTTTATAAAAGTGATTATACATCATAAATTCTTAAATGGTTCCAATGCACTTTGTGTGTATGCATGTGTTATGTGTGGATGTGTGTGTGTGTGTCTGTGTATCCGTGTGTATGTGTATCCATATATGTGTGTGTTTCTGTGTGTGCGTATCTGTATCTGTGTGTGTGTGTCTGTATCTGTGTATGTGTCTATGTGAGCGTGTCTGTGTGTGGATGCATGCCTGTGTGTGTGCATGACTGTGTGTGTCTGTGTATGTGTATCTGTTTTACGTGTGTGTATATGTGTGTGTATCTGTGTGTTTGCATATTTGGGTGTGTGTATCTGTTGTGTGTGTGCCTCTGTGTGTGTATACCTGTGTGTGTGTCTGTGCATGTGTGTATGTGTGTAGGTCTGTGTATGTATGTCTCTGTGTCTGTGTCTGTATGTCTGTGTGTTTGTTTATGTCTCTCTGTGTGTCTGTGCATGTGAGTGTGTCTGTGTATGTGTCTGTGTGTACATTTCTGTTTGTG
>NC_057733.1:45755558-45794008 GCF_004010195.1 Chiloscyllium plagiosum | reverse complement strand
ATCTGTGGGTGTCTGTGCGTGTGTGTGTGTTTGTGTGTGTGTGTATCTGTGGGTGTCTGTGCGTGTGTGTGTGTGTATTTGCATCTGTGTGTGTGTATCTGTGGGTGTCTGTGTGTATCTGATAGTCCCTCAGATACTAATACTCACTCATGTTAAGATCTGCGTGTGGATGGTGAGATTATTGCATGGCGACTACTTCATAGTTCATGACCTCGGCTCTTAAAAAGCACATGTCATCCGTTCCAATACCTCCTTATTTGGCTTGGTACCAAATAGTGTTTGACACCACTCCTGTGCAGTGCCTTTGAATGTTTCATTACGTTAAAGGTGTTATGTAAATCCAAGTTGTTGTGATCATCCTTTGAAATCTCCTTTACAAAGAGCAAAGCAGAAGCCGGCAGGAGGGAGGAGGGGTCCCAGTCAGAGAAATGTTCCACTGATAGAGGCTAGAGACACCAGAGAGAAATTAGTTTGATTGATCTGTGGAGCAGTGTGTGAGGAGAATTTGAATAAGCAGCAAGGTCGTCATTGAGGTGCTTGATTAGGTGGCTGAAGAAATGCACTGAGCTGCTAGTGAATGACGTTATTCCTGATCCCTGCCTGTCAAACTCCTGGAAGATATCAAAGCAGCATTGCAAAAAAGCTTGCTGTCAAATTGTACAGAGCTGGTGATCAAAGTTATGTTGCTGGCTTCTTTGAAGCTCATACGTTATCCAAGAAAGAAGACGTAAACCAATGGTTAGAACATCAGAAATCCTTCATGCCAGCTGATTTCCAAAGTACAGACTTTTCAGCCTCCTGTAAACATCCAAATTCTCAAGCTTTGATCAGGATCAACTCAATTTCCTTAATAAGCAGCTAACATGCATTGCAGAGGATTTTGTTTGTTATAAATTCATACTTTTCATAAAAGGGCAATCTATATGTCCATTCACAGGTACCAAAGCAGTTCAGATCTGCACAGTTTCTGTGCACAGAGAAGAACACAAACGCTAGAGTTTGACTTCTTCAATAGTTACAACTAATCTAAAGCATTTCTCAATTATGCTGAGTACTCATCACTATTTACATGTATCTGAGGCAATGGGAGGGTCTGATAACTGAACGGACCCTGTTGTACTTTGGCAGAAAGAGCTCAGATAGTGGTCTTTCCCCACTGCGCCTTAGTGACAGCTGCCCTAAGCTTTAGCGTGTCCTGCCAAACATAGTCCTGGACCTTGGGAAAGCCAGTCTGAAGCACACGATCAAGGTCAACTCTTCCAACTGGAAGACCAGCAGGCTTCAGGCAGACCAATGAGTGTCTTTCACTGAATTGTTGGTCCTCTACGCACAGTTGATGTTTGTCTTGGTGTATGTCCCAGAGAATAGACCATAGAGCACAGTGGCTCAGTGGTTAGCACTGCTGCCTCACAGCGCCGGAGACCTGGGTTCGATTCCAGCCTCAGGTGACTGACTGTGTGGAGTTTGCACATTCTCCCCGTGTCTGCGTGGGTTTCCTCCGGGTGTTCCGGTTTCCTCCCACAGTCCAAAGATGTGCAGGTCAGGTGAATTGGCCACGCTAAATTGCCCATAGGTTGGGTGCGTTAGTCAGACGGGTGGGTTACACTTTGGAGGGTCGGTGTGGACTGGTTGGGCCAAAGGGCCTGTTTCCACAATGTAGGGAATCTAATCTAAACCTGTGTCACAGTGCTGCTGTTACACTGATATGCAGTTCCACTTTCACAATCCACAAAAAGAAGAAGGCTCATTTATCTCCACACTGTGGGACTGACCTTTCTCATAACCATTCATAACAGGCAGCTTGTCAGCTTATTGTGATTGGAACCATTGACTAACAGTGGAATAGACTTTGGAAAACAGGTATCTTCACAGGAAGCTAACACTCATCCCATTGCACAATAATGTGCGTTTTCTTAAAGGGACTAAACGTAGCAGTTCCTCACCAAGAATGGTAAACGGACAACTGTTTCAGGAGCCACTGACAGATCCAAGAAACATAAAAATATTAAGAGATGAACTGAATTTATATCTTTCTTGTGGATATCTCTGTGATGTTTAATATGAATTAGACATGGTATTACATAAAATCCCCACAGTGTGGAAACAGGCCATTTGGCCCAACAAGTCCACATCAACCCTCTGAGGAGTATCCCACACAGACCCATTCCCCTATTCTACACTTCCCCTGACTAATTCACCTAACCTACATATCCCTGAACTCTAGGCCGATCCACCTGACCTGCACATCTTTGGACTGTGGGATGAAACCGGAGCACCCGGAGGAAACCCGTACAGACACAGGGAGAATGTGCAAACTCCACACGAGGCTGGAGTCAATCCTGAGTCCCTGGCGCTGTGAGGCAGCAGTGCTAACCACTGTGCCACCGTGCCACCCCATTTAAATTCAGAGCTTTTGATTAGACTTTCCTTCGAAACATGAAGAATGATACACTACTGAAAGAACTTCCGATTCTTTCTTGGACTAAGAGGCAGCCAGTAAAAACATCACATTAGAGTCCTTCAGAATTCTCTTTACGCACAAATGTATAATGTCAAACCAAACAGAGATTGATGCACAAAGTTTCTCTTGTCACACACTTCAATGTTTCTGGTGACCTGATAAAATGCAAGTTTCTCCTTGGATTTTATTTTAATGTGTGAAATACTTACATCTAGTGCAACCATCACATTTGCAAACGTGGTACATTGAAATACTCCGACTCACATGCATTTGATTAGATCTTATCTCTAATCTGCAGCATTGCTTTATAGAAATTTAAATAGGAATGAGTCCAGGAATAGAAGTGTCAATTATGACTGTAGGTTGAAGAATTTGGGACGGTCCCCCTTAGAGAGAAGGAGTCTGGGGGGAGATTTGACAGGGGGTTTCAAAATCATGAGCGGGATGGCTAGGGTACAATGGGAGAAACTGTTCCCACTTATAAAAGGCAAAAGAACAAAAGGGCGTAGATTTAAAGTGATGTACAAAGAGTGAAGTGAGGTAAAAGCTTTTTCACACTGCAAGGAGTTAGTGCTGCCTTGAAATGTAATGGGAGGCAGATAAAATCAAGACATTCAAGAGGAAATTGGATGGTTATTTGGAATAGAAATAGTTTGCAAGGTTGTGGAGAAACAGCAGGAGATTAGCACAAGGTAATGATGTTCATTTGAGGGGCTGATGTAGGCACGATGGGCTGAATCACCTCCTTCTGGGCTGTAACATCTCTGTGATTCTGTGAACTGAACCATCAACATAGTGGAATTGGAAAGGATCTACAGGAGTTGAGGAAGGAGGCACAGTTGACTTGGAAAGTTAGCTGGGTTGTCTTTGAGGCTGGTACCTAACACTCCCACTGTTGCCTGAGTAAGTTCTGGGCAACATGATCCATGGGAGAATTTCCTACCTTATTTAAGGCCCTCAAGTGGTTATTTAAGAACCAGATAAAGGCCTATCCCTGCCTGGGTTATAATTGTCTCTGCCCCAGGTGGGGCACGTGCCAGTGTGGACTGCCTGCCGCAGGGCATCAGTTGGGGGTCCCACTGATTTGTACATGATTGAGGACATGGGCATTAGAGCAGGGGAGTTGTTGCTGAGAATTCCAGTCCTGTTCCGACCCTCATGGCTCTCCACTCCCCCACCACCCACCCTCACCTCCCCCAACAACATCCACATTTGTCACTGGCCATTTCTCCACACCAAGCGTTCAGGGATTCCCGCAGTCTTCCTCAGCTCCCAGGAGTCAAGATACCGTCTCCTGGGGACTCCAGTCAAGAGGAAGGTCCACTCAGGGCCACCTAAGTGCTCAATGGGTGCAATATTCACGGACCATCCTTCTGGAGTAAGCCTGGGTGTCATTGATGCTCCTGATCGCTGTGTGCAAGAAACCAGTCAAACAAAGAAAATGCAGCCTTCAAATAAACTCTGTGAAAGGTGGGTATACACCTGTGTGTATGTGTGGGGGTGTGTGTGTGTATGTGTGTTAGTGTATATGCGTGTGTGAGTGTTTGCATGTGTACGTGCATATGCACATGCATATGAGTGCCTGTGTGCACAAGTGTGTGCATGTGTGTGTGCAGATGTGCAAATGTGTGTGAGCAAGAGTGTGTGTGTGTGTGTGAGAGAGTACTCAAGTGCCTGGATTTTGTAATGTATTCTACTGCATGGTATAATACCTTTCAAAGAGTTTGAAAAAATTACTTTTCTAAGCATTATTTCAAGCTGTTCATACTGTAGTGTCAGGCAATGGAACATATCATTAATTAAATTATATAAAATGGCATTAAACAAATGATAAACCTTTAGCAAAACAGCTGACATGACTTATGTGGTATAGTCATTATGATGAACATCGAGTATGTTCATAAATTGTATGTTCATAAATTGTATCTCAAGATTTGACATTCAAAATTCCCAAGTACCAGGAGATTGAAACTTACAATTCAGGCACTGTGCTGTCAATATCAGGGTGCCTTGTCAGATATGCCTTGAGCTATTTCTTCTTTTAACCTGTTATACCTAATTGTGTTGGATTTATAATGCGCTATGGTTATCAGAACTGGATGGTTGTGGCTTTTCACTTTGCCCTTGGTGGCAGAACACTGTAAGAAAATCTGATTGCAATGTGCCTCAACATAATTGTAATAAGGATTTAGGGCCCCCATGGTGTTGCTCATTCTTTCATGCTATATATTAATCACCATCACCTTGGTGTACAGGGCACAATATCAAATCTTGTGGATGTCAGGAAACTTGGTAGCTTTGTGAACTGTGAGGAGGATAGTGTAGGACTTGGAAAGGACATTGACAAATTGGGTGGAATTGGCAGAGAGGTGAAGGATGACGTTTAATGCGGCAAATGTATAATGATTCATTTTGGAAAGTTGAACATATTCAGACAAGATAAAGTAACTAATGGAATTTAGGTTCAATTGGTATATCTGGAATATAAAAGCTTGTCCGGTTAATGGTGACCGTGACCGACTGCCATCGGTTGTTGTAAATGCCCATGGAGTTCATTAATGTCCTTTAGGAAAAGAAATCTGCTTTCCATACCCAGTCTGGCCTCCAAGTGACTCTGAACCCATCACAATGTGGCTAACTCTTCACGGCCCACTGAAATGGCCCTGGCAAGGTAAATGCTGAGAGGATGTTTCCTCTTGTGGGAGAGAGTCTAGGACCAAAGGGCATAGCCTCTGAATAAAGGGGGTGTCAATTTAAGACTGAGATGAGGAGAAATTCCTTCTGTTAGAGGGTTGTGTGTCTTTGGAACTCCTTGCCCCAGAGGCACGTGGGGACAGAGTCCTTGTGTTTATTGAAGGCAGAGATAGAGAGATTCTTGATCAATTGGGGAATCAAGGGTCACAGGAAAAGGGCAGGAAGGTGGTGAGTATCATAGCAGCCATTATCCTAATGAATTATGGGGCTGGCTTGAGGGGCCGAATGGCCTACTCCTATTTCTATTTCTTATAGTCTGTCTAATGAGAGTGCAGCCCTACATTTGGTAGGACTGGAGCAATTTTACCTGAATATAGCTAATTAGTTTTGAGCTAATATAACCTGTTACCTTACTATTGTGCAATAATGTGGAGGAGCCAGTGTTGAACTGGGGTGGACAAAGTTAAAGATCACACAACACCAGGTTATAGTCCAACAGGTTTAATTGGAAGCACTAGCTTTCGGAGCACTGCTCCTTCATCAGGTGGAATGAGCAGCGCTCCTAAAGCCAGTGCTTCCAAATAAACCTATTGGATTATAACCTGATGTTGTGCGATTTTTAACTATTGTGCAATAAATCACTTAGAGTCATAGAGTCATAGAGCTGTACAGCACAGAAACAGACCCTTCAATCCAACTCGTTCATGCCAACCAGATATCGTAACCTAATCCATTCCCATTTGCCAGCACTTGGCCCATATTCCTAAACCCTTCTTATTTACGTACCCATCCAAATGCCTTTTAAATGCTATAATTGTACCAGCCTCCACTACTTCCTATGGCAGCTCATTCACTCATGCATGTGCCTCTCTTGCTGAATACTTATTCGTGGTTAATCCTTCACCACTATTTAATACTAGGCCTCATTCCTGATGAAGGGCTTTTGCCTGAAACATCGATTTTCCTGCTCCTCGGATGCTGCCTGACCTGCTGTGCTTTTCCAGCACAACTCGAATCGAGACTCTGATGTCCAGCATGTGCAGTCCTCACTTTCGCCTACTTAATACTAATGAATCCGGTGACACATTACAAGAGCAATTGTTGGCAGGATATCTGCAGAACAAGATATCAGCTGAGGACATCTCTTGCAACACAGTGTGAGCTGCACCTGATGGAAGAAAACAGTAGAGTAAGAATCCACAGTCACTTAAAGAGCAGATGGATGGAAGAATTCAACTCCAGCCACAGCAGCAGACAGACTGGACAAGGGTGTGCTGTAGCAGCACCATAGCTTTGCTTTAAAAGCTTAATACAGCCAGAAACCAGGGGAGAAAGTACAAAATAGAAAGTGAAGCTAAGAACGACGCTCAATAAAGTTTCAAGGAAATAAATCTAAGCCACGGCTTGAGAGAGAAAGCAGCCAACAACATCCTCCGAAGTGAGTTGAGTCCTTCGATGGCAGGGTGAAAATATATATTTTTGCAACAAAATTCTGGACTGAGCTGAAAGAATGCTTAAATCATAATCTCTACTAAAATGAGCATCTTTCATCATGAAAACTGGTATTACAGGCTGCACTAAAGCTTTTCAAAATCTTGGCAGTTCTGAGAAAGATTCTTTGAGTCATCAACATAGTTTGACAGATTAGAACATAAGAGTCTGAGGCAAAAGAAGTTTTTTTTTGAAAGCCGTCGTTTTGAGGTTGCAGTGATATTTTATTATACAATTGAAAATATTTAAAGGTGCAAACAAGTGTGGCAACATTTAAGTTTAAAAAGGGCACAATTAGTTGGACAAGAAGCAGAACTGGAGCAAATGCCTTTAAAAGGCACAGTGGTTCAAACTGCTGCCTCACAGCCCCAGGGGCGCAGGTTCGATTCCAGCTTTGGGTGACTGTCTGTGTGGAGTTTGTACATTCTCCCTGTGTCTGAGTGGGTTTCCTCTGGTTTTCTCCCACAGTTCAAAGATGTGGAGGTTTGGTAAATTGGCCATGATGTGTAGGCTCAGTGGGTTAGCCAGGAATGCAGGGTTACAGGGCTGGGTCGGGTAGGATGATCTTTGAAGGGTCGGTGTGGACTTGATGGGCCAATTACCTGCTTCCACAATAAGGTTTCTATGATATTTTCGGTGGCACGGTAGCTCAGTGGTTAGCACTGCTTCCTCACAGCACCAGGGTCCTAGGTTCGATTCCAGCCTCGGGTGACTGTGTGGAGTTTGTACATTCTCCCCGTGTCTGAGTGGGTTCCCTCAGGGTGCTCCGGTTTCCTCCCACATTCACAAAGAGTGCAAGTCAGGTGAATTAGATTAGATTAGATTACCTACAGTGTAGAAATAGGCCCTTCGGCCCAACAAGTCCACACTGACCCGCCAAAGCGCAACCCACCCATACCCCTTCACCTAACACTAGGGGTAATTTAGCATGATCAATTCAGCTGACCTGCACATCTTTGGACTGTGGGAGGAAACCAGAGTACCCGGAGGAAACCCACGCAGACACAGGGAGAACGTCCAAACTCCACATAGTCAGTCGCCAGAGGCAGGAATTGAACCCGGGTCTCTGGCGCTGTGAGGCAGCAGTGCTAACCACTGTGCCACCGTGCCACCCAAAATTGGCCATGCTAAATTGCCCGTAGTGTTAGGTGCATTAGTCAGAGGGAAATGGGTCTGGGTGGGTTACTTTTCGGAGGGTCAGTGTTGACTGGTTGGGCCAAAGGGCCTATTTCCACACTGTAGGGAATCTAATCTAATCTAAATTCTCCATCTTTCCAAAAAGTGAGAAAGCAGCAAGAGTAAGGGTGAAATGGTGCCACTGCACTCCACTTTCAGGTTTTAAATCAAGATCTTAAATTGATGGAAAAATGCCAATTTAAAGGTTTCATTATGTTCAAGCGATTGAAAATAACTCTCAAATGATGAGAGTTTGAAAAGGTTTTAACAATTTGAAATACAGAAAAATTCTGAAAAAAGTTTGAAGAAAGAAGCTTTAAATCTTTATTAAAGGAACAACTCATTGCAATTTAACAGCTTTCATGAAGATTCATCTTGCTTTTCAGTAATTAGCATGTTATTACAATTTCAAAAAAAATCTTAAATTTAGAAATTTGCCAACAAGCTTCAGAACAATGGAATAGAATCCACAATTCGAGCTCAAAGGCAGAAAACTAAAAACACCGAATTTAAATCATTTTGAAAAGCTTTCATAATTTATAATGAGCAATTTAATTCAACAATGAAATCAAGAAAGTTATTACCCCTCCAGGCAGATTCAACATTACAAATATTTCAGCCAGAGAATTAGGTTGGTCAGCATCGAAGAAACAATTTCTGCAATTCTATAGCCCAACTCAACAAGCAGGACAATTTAACACACAGCTTTTATGTGAGACCATGTTATTCACAGTGAAAATGTTAAAGAGAATACTAGTATTTTTGATGCCTTGAAACATTGACTCCTCTTTTGCATTAAGAACTAATAGCATTACAGACAGAACAACATTCAATAAAAGAAACCAAAGCAGAAATTGCTGGAGAAACTCGGCAGATTTGGCAGCAAGTGGAGAAGGGTCTGAAGAGGGATTACTGGACGTGTAATGTTAACTCTGCTTTCTGCCTACAGATGATGCTGAGTTTCTCCAGCAATTTCTGTTTTGCTTTAGATTTCCAGCATTCACAGTTCTTTGATCTATTTCAAGAAAGGAATATGCTTTTCACTAGAACCTGTTGACCACTTCCCCAATGATTTATATAAATTGTCTGAACCTTGTGGATAAGGAGTGTTGTAACCAGAATGAATTCGAAACAGAATTTTGGAAATTGTTGGAATTTCTGATTAATTTCCAACCTTCTTCCGCTGAGTTTCAGGAAAACCACAGAAATGTCACAGAAAGAAAAATTTACTCCAGGAACCTATCTGAATTGATCAACTTCAGAAGGCACAAACACTCCAGACTATCATCTGACAAGACTGGTGAGCAAGGTTAGATCTCGTGGAATACAGGGAGAGCAAGTCATTTGGATACAGAACTAGCTCGAAGGTAGAAGACAGAGGGTGGTGGTGGAGAGGTGCTTTTCAGACTGGAGGCCTGTGACCCGTGGTCTACCACAAGGATCGGTGCTGGGTCCCCTGCTTTTCGTCATTTATATAAATTATTTGATCTGAACAGAGGAGGTATAGTTAGTAAGTTTGCAGATGACACCAAAGTTAATGATGTAGTGGACAGCGAAGAAGGTTACCTCAGGTTACAACAGGATCTTGATCAGATGGGCCAGTGAGCTGAGGAGTGGCAGATAGAGCTTAGTTTAGATAAATGCGAGGTGCTGCATTTAAGAAAAGCAAATCAGAGCAGGACTTATACACTTAATGGGAAGCTCCTGCAGTGTGTTGGTGAACAAAGAGACCTTGGAGTGTAGGTTCATAGTTCCTTGAAAGTAGAGTCATAGGTAGATAGGATAGTGAAGAAGGCGCTTGGTATGCTTTCTTTTACTGGTCAGAGTATTGAGTACAGGAGTTGCAGCTGTACAGGACATTGGTTTGACCACTTTTGGAATATTGCGTGCAGTCCTGGTCTCCTTCCTTTCAGAAGGATGTTGTGAAACTTGAAAAGGTTCAGAAAAGATTTACAAGGATGTTGCTAGGGTTGGAGGATTTGAGCTATAGGGAGAGGCTGAAGAGGCTGGGTCTGTTTTCCTTGGAGAGTCGGAGGCTGAGGGGTGACCTTATAGAGGGTTATAAAATCATGTGGGGCTTGGATAGGATAAACACGCAAGGTCTTTTCCCTAGCGCGGGGGAATCCAGAACGTGAGGGAATGGGTTCAGGGTGAGATGGGAATGATATAAAAGAACCTAAGGGGCAACACTTTTACACAGAAGGTGGTGTGTGTGTGTGGAATGAGCTGCCAGGGGAAGTAGTGGAGGCATTACAGCATTTCAAAGGCATCTGGATGGGTACATGAATAGGAAGGGTTTAGAGGGATATGGGCCAAATGCTGGCAAATGGGACTGGATCAGGTTAGGGTGTCTGGGCGACATGGACGAGTTGGACTGAAGAGTCTGTTTCCGTGCTGTATATCTCTATGACTCTATCACAAAGCAGTGCACAGAGTGTTCAAGTCTTTTGATGCTAGCCGTCCAAGCTTTGGATTAAAAAAAAAACCCACCAACAAAAGCAGATTCTCAGTCACAAAAAAGTCACTTCTGCATGAAAGCGATACGTTAAAACAAAGTGTTGAAATTAGAAGCCTGAACAGTGCTAACTAAATCTGCAAATAAGTTAATACACTTAATATACTTTCATCAGAACTTGTATCCTTAGATGACAATGTACTTGCTGGGGAAATAGATGGCCCATTGGAACCAGCCATTAGGAACCCACAAGCAAGGAACAACAGGAGACCACTTGGCCCTTCAAGCCTGTTCTGCCATTCAGTAAGATCATAGCTGAGCTCACTTATATAAATGGATATCCAACTCAATTCAAGCTTGTCTCAGGAGCAGATGTTAGTATGTTATCTGATAAAATGCCTTGGTGGAAAGACAAAGTTAGATAGGGCAGGCAGAACAACCATAACATTAAAGGAATGTCAAAGATTTCTTAAAGATTATCAGTTTGCAGATCTTGTATGAATCATGAACCTTCTACAGACAGGACCCCTGGGTACGAAAAATGATCAACTCTGAAAATTTTGAAATTTGATGAGTAACTTAAACCAACTCAGAAAACAACACCTACTGACTACTGTGACACATACCAACCACAGAAAGGTCTTGGCACCATAAAAATGTTCACTGAACCCAAGATGTACAGACCAATTTAAATCAGCTCTATTAGATAATGGTAAACTGGATAAACTTTACTATTTTGATTTGATTGATTTATTGTCACGTGTTCTTAGGTCCAGTGAAAAGTTTTGTTTACGAGCAGTACAGCAGATCTTAGGCAGGAAGGATGTACAATCAAAAAGACTTAGACGGAGGCATCCAGGTTACATTGAACAGGGCGTGCCATCGGCGCAATCAGCATTAGCAAGATCAGCATTAATTGAGGCTAGAATAGTCCGTTCATCAGTTTAATAATGGCCAGGAAGAAGCTGTTTCTGCACCTGCTTCTGTATATGTGTTCAGGCTTCTATATCTTCTACCTAATGCAGCAGGTTGTAGCTGATCATTGTTGTTGAGTTTAACAAAGAAAAGCACCTTCTGCATATGGAAGTTACTCTGGAGGCCTTATATAGCTCTCCCACTGAGATATATATGAGGTTCTCAAGGAGAAGCAAATCAGTTCCAGTTGTCTGTTATAGTTATTCTAGTCTGTTCCCTCTGCTGTTAACCATGCAATTTAGCTTGTCACAAAGCTGGTCTTTTTTTCTAAAAGCTGTTTCTTTTGTCAAGGATACTGTGTCCTTGGTTTTTATCAGAGGGGGCGTAAAACAGTCCGGGCTCCGAAATGGCTGGGTTTGGTACAAAGATGAAAAAGGTTTTGGGAGGCCTTTTTTGTTTATATGTAAACAGATGAGACTTTAGGCCAAAGCTTTTATGTTTTAGAAGTGACCTGTATAATGAAAGGAGAGTGGTCAGTCCTAAAAGCTGAATTCTTGTTGTGAGTCAGTCCAGCAGTAGGCTGTGTGGAAACAGGCTGCTAATCTTTCTCTCCTTCTGTCCTTCTAACTTTGACCTGCAGGCCTGTTGCAGTTTTACTGTATGTTTAAGGGGTTTGTTTATTGGGACTGTTGTGCATATTAGGAACAGCATAATTAAGTCGAGTTTGGATAAGACTGAGTACTAAGGATATTCTATATTCTGTTCTTTGTGTTTCATTCCATAGTTTTGTGAAAACATTTTTGTCTGTTTTAAAACCTGGTAGTCAACCTCACTAACTTACTCAGGGTATTTTTTACTGTACACTTACTGAAACAAATTGCAAAGTTATGGTCTGGGCTGCCTGCTTAAGAATGTTTTGAGTAGTCTGGCCTAGCCCATAACAAGCTTAGCCTGATTTCTCTGAAAAATTACCAGTGTCTTATATTTTCAACATGTTATGATCCACGTTGATGTTGTTGCTGGACAAATCAGATCCCAGACTGAAAGCTAGCTTGATAGATCTTACTTTATTTATTTTTAACTAAGGCAGTCCTTCACAGACACACAAACACACAATGATGCAGGTTAGGGTTTAATAATGGTGTGTGTGGAAGAAGGTATGCCAGTGGACTGAGAGTTGGGTGAACGACCCTGGGTTTGAACACCAACATGCTGTGAAGGTTACAATTAACGAACAACGTGTGAGTCACCTCTGCGTTGCAGCAAAAGGTTACCCTCACTCTTACTGCTAGAAGCCAGCTAACCCGTGAGAAGGAAACAGGAGAAAAAGGTTCTCGCATTCTGACTCCTGCCAGCAAGCCACCGCCAAGAAGAAATGTGGCAACAACTTTTCAACTGACCTGCAAAAGCCAAAAATTCCAAAACTGAACGTTCAACATTATTAGTGACCTCCACTGCAATGGCTGCAATATGCAGCTGTCAGCTCTTCACAAGCAGTTCAGGGACTGATCGTTTATTCAAAATGTTATCTCTTTATGCCCGCCTCTCATTTTAAATGTATGTGTGCTGTGTTACATTCCTTCTCCCATTTAGTAATGTAAAAAATCACTCTTCTGTTATTCAAGAAAACCTGGGACAATTGGTTCCTTTTAAAACTTAAGTTCATTTGGTCATTCACAAAGACATTCACAAGAGAAGGGATCATTTTCAACTTAACCTTATTGGCAGCCAACTGAGCAGGTGAGTCACCAAGAGGTGGGATGTCAGTTCACTCCTCTTGTGTGAGGTATCCTATTTAGAAATGTAACAAATGGAGGCACCTCAACCCGGGCCTGGTTGTAACAATAGTTTTGGTGGATTATGACAATAACTTGTTTTGGTTTACCAATTGGGGGAATCCTCTCTTAAACATGAATACCTCATCCTCATTGGCGGTCCCTTGCAGATGAAGATCACTCTCCCCTCTCAGGATGAGTCCATAAGTGGCTGTCTCGACCAATATAGCTTCCCGCAGACACTGCCCCACCTGGGACAAAAGGTGGTCACGGGAAGGGCTGGTTGGGCCGTTGGTGTGTCAGTGCGCTCCTTCCCCACTTTTTGCCAGGCTTCTGCTTTTTACCGATGGCAAGTCTCAAGGTGTTCGCCGACTTCTTGGATGCTCCTCCTCCTCTTTGGACGGTCTCGCCCCAGTGATTCCCAGTTGTCTGTGGGAATGCCACACTTCCCCAGTGAGGCCTTGTGGATATCCCTGAAGTGCTTCCTCTGTCCCAACTGGGGCTTGCCTGCCATTTCGGAGCTGGAAGAAGAGCACCAGCTTGGGGGGTCTCGTCTCAGTCGTGGAGACACCGTGTCCAGCCCATTGCAGCTGATCGGGGTGGGGGTGGTGGTCAGTGCCTCAGTACTGGGGATGTTGACCTGGTCATGGAGGCTGGTGTTGGTACATCTGTCTTCCCAGCAGATTTCCAGGATCTTGCGTAGGTAGCGTTGGTGGGACTGCTCCAGGGCCTTGACGTGTCTGCTGAAGACAGTCCACATCTCAGAGCCAAATCGTAGGGCAGGAGCCGCCACAGCTCTGTAAACCGTAATCTTGGTGTTGGATCATATGTACAGTTAAATGCTCAATTAACAGTTAACAGCACGGATCTCTGCAACTGTCAGGACAAGGAGTCTGTTACCCTCTGGAAACGATAACTCAGAATCCAAGCCAATGCTGCTTGGTAAGAAGAGCACAACATTGACGGAATATTTAAAAACAGTACAATGTAAATAGATATAATTACGGCACATGATCTGGCTTGTTCTTTATTGAAACAAGAAGATTTGGATGCATTCTGTTTGTTCTGTGATATAAATTGCTTTAGTCATGTTTTTGAGGTTAAGGAAAATTGTTTTTTTGTCTGCAGTTCCGAGTGCATTGATTGCTTTGCTAAGTGTTACCAAAACGAGTGTGAAAAGGACATCAATACTTCGGCCAATAAAATTATTTTCATGTCAGAAGGCAAGGATCTTTTAACCACAGCAAAGTACTGAAAAAAAAACAAAAGCTAAAAACAACAGAAGTCTAGGTTCACCAATTAGGCAGATGGGAAGTTGCAGATTTTATGTAGATGCAAATAATCATTGTGTTGTAGGCACCTACTGGGTGGAGTGGGAATGGAAAATTCAATCTTACGGAAACATTAAAAAGAATGGGTGATAATGAAATGTGCACATCAGATTGGAGGCAAACATTCTGAAAACCTTTGAGATAGTTCCATGAAGAGTCACAGGCCAGCAGAAAACTCCTTGGTTTAAATAAAGGGATCAAGAAGGGGTTGGGGGAGTCAACACTCAATATTGCACTGGTCTTAAGTCTCACTTGTGTACAACTCTGCTGGCAAAGTCAGAAGTCACATGACCCCAGGTTGTAGTCCACCTGGTTTATTTGAAATCACATGCTTTCAGAGCAAGTAAACCTGTTGGACGATAACCTGGTGTTGTGTGGCTTCTGCCTTTGTCCACCCAAGTCCAAAGCCAGCACCTCCATATCACGTCTACTGGCAGCAGAGAAGCAGGTGAGGAATCTCAGCCTGTTTTTGTTGTTAAACCCCTTTTTGGCTGCAGGGGGTAGGTCATGAAAGTGACTTCAATAAAATGATGAGGCTGATAAGTAAGCTCATTCCCGATGTACAGACAAGCTCCATTATTTTACAAATACAATTTTATTGGAATAAGGACGCAATCACTTCATCAAAATGAAACCTTCATTACAACAGTGAGTAGTGAAGTTCTATTACATGGGAATGATTAGTTCCACAGTCATGTCTTGTACAGTAACTAATGTATCTCATTATACTTTCATAAATGATTAAATCCAATTGCAGCAACAACTGGGAAAAAAAAATCAGAAGCTAAATGCTTTTAAATTGCAGGTGTTGGTTTGAAAATGAGTGCAGCAGACTGTGTGGTTGCCATTTATATTGCTTGGTGCAGTATTATATGGTGATAACATGTTATTCTAGTTCCAATGGCCATGGGGGGTATCCATGTTTCCAGGCTAATGTTCTGAGGGCATGGGTTGAAATCCTACTGTGGCAGACAATGAAATGTGAATTCCATGAGACTCTTGTTCTAGAGGAGTTGTGTCCCTCCCTCTGAGCCATGAGGCCTGGGTTCACACCTCACTGGCCTCCAGCAGTGTGCCAGAATGTCTCTGAGCAGGTTAATGAGGAGATATCTATAATGATTGTAATGTGCAGGATTTAATTGGCTGGTGCTTTGTATTTGTTAAAGCTGCTGAATCAGCTCTTGCATGCGGAATGACACTGAAACTAAGCTGCTTTTTTTAAAAACAAGTCACATGTCTGCAGTGTTTGCAGATCACTGAATCCCTCATGTACGCAAAGAGGATGCACTGACCCTCTGAAGAGTAACCCACCCAGCAGCCCCCATCCACCCTATCCCCAACGCGGTCTTTGGATTCTGTGGCAGGTAGGGGGCAGCAGAGAGAAGAAATGCTCAAATGCAGTGCAGTCTCTGTAGAAAATCCTATTTGACTCCCATTTCCAGGTCAGCCTTTGGGATGTGTAGGTGTGAAGTTGTCATGCTGCAATGAAACCCCCAAGCCATTGGTGGCGCTGTCGCACCTCCATGGAGGGGGAGGCACAGTTAACAACATGATGAGCTGACTTTCCCATCATTAACATGGACCCAGGTATTTAGAGTGGGAAAGCTTCACAGGAACTGCACACAGATCCTGGGCTTCTTTAACATGTCACCCCTTGGCAACATGCACACACTACAGTGGGACAAGGCATGATTTTTGAGGGACAGCTGAGATACACATAGCTGGCATTCAGCAGTAAAGGATTTGTAGATTAGATTCCTGACAGTGTGGAAACAGACTCTTCGCCCCAACAAGTCCACACCGACCCTCCAAAGAGCAACCCACCCAGACCCATTCCCCTAACTAATGCACCTAACATTATAGTTAATTTAGCACGGCTAATTCACCTGACCCGCACATCTTTGTGACTGTGGGAGGAAACCCACACAGACACAGGGAGAATGTGCAAACTCCACACAGACAGTCACCCAAGGCTGGAATCGAACCTGGGACCTAGTGCTGTGAGGCAGCAGTGCTAACCACTGAGCCACCCATTTACATATGAAAGAACTGAAAGCAACATGGTCATTCTAAAAGATGAGAGATGTAACAAAGAATCCAGGTCTTTTTCAATATATAATTTCACTTTTGCTGTGAATTCTGTGTCATATGATCTTATACTCCACAATCACCTGAAAGAGCAGCGCTCTGAAAGCCAGTGCTTCCAAATAAAATGTTGGACTATAACCTGATGTTGTGTGATTTTTAACTTTGTCCACCCCAGTGGACTCCTTTTTATGAATTATTGGTTCATTTTTTGGATTTGGTCAGGCGTTTTAAAGCCAGGAGCCTTTTCCACTATTAATGCTCCCAATTGATCTGTGTTGGGATCCAGAAAACACTGACTTGCCTGCACTAGTGACTGGGCTGACCAATATTTATCCCTTAACCATCAACTTAAAAAACAAGATTGATTATCAAATTGGTGTTTGTGCATTGTCAAGCTCACAAATTGGCTAAAATGAGATAAAGAACTGTGAAAGCTGGCGATCTAAAACAAACAAAAACAGAAGTGGCTAGAGAAACTCAGCAGGTCTGGCAGCATCTGTGGAGAGAAAACACAATTAATGTTTCGAGTCCAATGACCTTTCACCCGAACAATCCTGAATGTCTCCCACAATTTCTGGTTTTGTTTTGTTTCTCAAGAATTGGAGACTGGATTTCCTATACTGTAACCACAGCTGCACTTCAGAAGTATTCCATTGGCTGTAAAATGCTTCGGAACAGCTTGAGGTGGTGAAAAGCGCTATGTGAATGCGACATTTTCCTTTTGTCGTGGGTGTGGCCTGCAATGAAAATAGTCACCATGGTAAAATTGTTAATCCCCCGCTGGCTTGTATGACATTAATGCTGACCTTGTGAAAAATCCAGTTTGCAGTAACTCTGAACCTTGACTCTGTTCTGATGCAGTTGTGTGATTCTGCATGCCCTTAAACATGAAAATTATTTGCTTCAGTTTGTTTCACCCTCAACGGTATAGTACTAGCATTGCATTGCTAAGCTGATATGTTCACTAAAACTGAGAGACCCTCTGCCAACCAATAATGTTGAAAGAGGAAACAATTTGTTGATGGCAGAATTGGTTAATGAACCATTGCCATCATTTTCACAGAGCAACAAAGGCTTTTGTCATTCGTCATTGTCCCAGCTCCAACCAGCATACTGCAAGGAAGTATATATTCTATCACTGTGACTCTTGGATAAATCGCATTGAGTGACTGACTGTGCCTGCAATTCAGTCAAACACAGCAGCAGGTATTTTGCAATCCGAGGCTTTTATAACTGTTGGGCATTTGGTTATAATACTTTGCTGCAAAGAAATTGTCATTAAAATGTCTGCGAATTATTCAGCTCAATTTTACACAGTGTGGAGTCACTCATAAAATATCATGATGAGGCTTTCAAAAGCAGCACAATTTCCTCATGAAACAAACCTTCAGGCTCATTTGCAACGAATAATATGCAGAACGATCTTCAGATTGCCAGGATTATATATTCATTTATTAAGGAACATATGTTTATGTCACTGTGGATCGATCTGACAGGATTGCGTGCTGCATTTCCCATTTAAAACCACATGTTCCCATTGCTTTTCACATCACTCTCATAAATGCCAATAACAAACAAAAACAAGCTGCATTTATATAGTGCATTTGACATAGTAAAACATTCCCAAGGCACTTCGGAGTAGCAGTACCGAGCAAAATTGACCCTGAGCCACAAGGAGGTATTAGGATGCGAGGAGAGGAGAGTCAGGCAGAGACAGAGCTGAGGGCCATTGATGACTGGAGAGGTGGTCGCCATGATGGAGTCGAGGAAATTACCAGATGGACCGAAGTTTGCAGTTTTCTCCATTTTGGGTATTAATTTGTTGCTACCATGGACTAATTGGAGACATTTTCTGTAGATTATGCCGATTGATGTGCATCTCGTCATGGAGCTGGGCTGTCCTTGTTTGCTACCATTGCTGTGAGCAAGGCCTTCATCCTTACAACCAATAAACAGTCAGTGGTGCGTATATCACTTTGCCAGTGAAACTGAAATGAATGGATCAGGTCAGCAGACACCAGAGGTTTGTGCGAATCAGCTGCCCTCTGTCCTTTATTAACTATCTCATTCTTATTCAGTGGTATATGCCAGGAGGAGAGAGACTAATGCTGATTAACATTGAGCCCCAGATTGTAGATGGTGGAAATGAGAAAGAAAGCGTTTGCAAAGTTGGGGCAAATCTCGTTGTCAAGCTAAAACTATGTAAAAGTCAATTTGCCTGGGCTTTTTACCACTGTGAATAAAACAGATGCTCAGTGTGGCAGGGAAGTTGTGTTTCATAATCTGCAAAAGGCTGTGTTTTTCTGTTGTTTGCCTGTGAGAAATTAATTATTCAGGCCAGATGCTTCCAGATTTAACCACTGGTCCAGTCTGAGTGAGCTGATCTCAGCTGCTGTTACAATTGGCCTTAGCACCTCTGGGCTAAGAAGGGGGAATATCTGCAGAGTTGCTGCTCATCAGTCCTCTGTGTATGTGTGGACCTTGGATGCAAACCAGGATTCTGGACCAGCTTTGCTGCTTTATATGTCCAACTATTGATAATTCTCACACAGGGAACATGACCACATGACATGGGCAATTGTTTCAGGGGGACAGGTGAGAGGGTGCAGAATACTGCTCATAATCTCCATCTGTTTAACAGCCCATTCAGGATGCACTGCCAAGATGATGCTATAGATGCTATCAAATGCTGTCTTTTCTCTTGGTGTTTGGAGTGGGTGGGGGAGGAGACACAGAGGTGGGTCAAATCCCACAGGAGATTGTTGAACTGTCACAAGAATGTACTGCTGCAGGAAACAGGAAGTGAAGCTCAGGCACTTCCCCGGAGGAAGGAAGGTTTGTTTACTGGCTAAAGTTTTCCATTTTTTTCCTGTCAAGCGACAACCAGGCTTTTTTTTTAAGTGACACCCTCACTTGACACCCGCACAAATGTAGACAGTCACAGGTAGACTGGGTGCTTAAGAAGGCATTAAGCACACTTGCCTTCCTTGCTCAGACATTTTGAGTATGGGAGTTGGGACGTCATGTTGAGGTTGTGCAGGACATTGGTGAGACCTCTTCTGGAGAACTGTGTCAAGTTCTGGTCACCCTGGTATAGGAAGGATATTATTAAGCTGGAGAGAAGAGATTTACCAGGATGTTGGGAATGGAGGACTTGAGTTATAAGGAGAAGTTGAATAGGCTGGGACTTTTTTCACTGGAATGTAGGAGGTTGAGGGGTCAGCTTATATAGGTTTACACAATCATGAGGGGTATAGATAAGGTGAATGGTAGGAGTCTTTTCCCTAGTGTGGGGGATTTCAAGACGAGGGGGCATATTTTTAAGGCGAGAGGAGAAGTATTTTAAAAAGACATGAGAGGCAACTTTTTTACATCAAAAAGTGGTTTGTGTGTGGAATGAACTTCCAGAGGGAGTGGTGGATGAGGGCACAGTTACAACATTTGAAAGACATTTGGATAAGTACTTGAATAGGAAAGATTTAAAGGGATATGGGCCAAGCCTTAACAGGTGGAACAGTTTAGTTTAGGATAATGGTTGGCGTGGACCGGTTGGACAAAGGGTCTGTTTCCATGCTGTATGACTTTATGACTCTAAATAAACTGAGAAGGCAAAAGCAGCACTAATGACTCCCTTCTGTCTATGACCAGACTGTCCATCATGGTATGAAAGTGTTGAAAAGAATCCCTCATCTGCACCTTAATTATTTTGTTTCATGTAGTTTAAATTGACCACCCAACTGGAGTTGAGCTCTCAGCAGTGCAGAGGTCCCATTGCTCGGTTTACATGGAAACCATTGAAGGAGGAAGAACTTTAAAGAGAATATGTGTTCTTCTTAATGTTGCCATTGCCCAGATACTGTTCCCATCCTATTCCATTATTCATTAGTAAGTAAAGTCACCATTGTCCCACTCTTACATTAGAGAGAGACAGCTAGTGGTGATTTAACCTGAGGGTCACCACACCTCAGACAAGGGGGGAAAGAGGTTAAGAAGGAGAGTCCTTCATGATAACCTCAGCCAGTGTGGGAATTGAACTCACACTGTTAGCATCATTCTGTCTCAGACCAGCCAACTGAGTTACCAACCCCCAAGTCGTGCTGTCATAGTCCCAGAGGACCATTGGGCTTCTCTCTCATTGGAGAGAGTTTAGACTGGTGGTGAGTTTAACCTGAGGGTCACCACACCTGAGGTGAGGGGTGAATATAAGAAGGTAGGAACCATCATGGCAACCTAACCAGTACAGAGATTGACCTTGCGCTATTGGCACACTCTGCTTTGCCATCCAGCCAACTGAGCTAACTGACATTATGGCCAGCAAAACAAGCTTTCGCAGTTAGGAAACCCGGAGCTGTAAAATCTCTACTTAATTATATGTGCGTTTTTAGAGAAAACGTTCTCATTGATTCGCTGTGCTTCCTGAAACCTTGGGTTCAGTTTAAGAGGTGCTGTATGGCCTCAGAGAAAGTGAGGACTGCAGATGCTGGAGATCAGAGTCGAAAAGTGTGGCGCTGGAAAAGCACCAGCAGGTCATGCAGCATCCGAAGAGGAGAGTCAACGTTTTGGGTATAAGCTCTTCATCAGGAATGTGGGCCTCGATTCACTCCCCTCGATGACTGCTATTTTACATTTCTCCACCTCAACAGAGGAGTCTAACACTTTATCTCCGCCTCACTCCCCAGTCAGGATGTCTACTAAAGGCTGTTAACCTGCTGAAAACGGTTCATGCCCCAGTTCTCTGCCAACTCTTCCAGTGGCACAGATATTACAACAGGCGCTTTGAATCTGAAAACAGGCTGGATTTTCTGATCTCGGTGTTAGCAATGAAGTTAGATCCCACATTGTTAGCTTTTTTAAGCAGGCTGTTTCTATGGTGCAAGCACCAGTAAAACAACAAAACACTCTAAATGACTGCTGTAAAACCAGCCTAAATATGTCATTGACGAATTCCTCTGCTAATCCAATGCTGCATCTCATTAATTAAGAATTAAGATGTTTAGTTGATTCTTCCTAGCTTGTAATG
Organism: Chiloscyllium plagiosum; assembly: GCF_004010195.1. NCBI lineage: Eukaryota > Metazoa > Chordata > Chondrichthyes > Orectolobiformes > Hemiscylliidae > Chiloscyllium > Chiloscyllium plagiosum. Next base: position 45,772,602 of record NC_057733.1, on the reverse strand, counting down.
TACAGCAAAAAGCAAATCTGTAGTTCAGTGCTTATAGACCAACATTTAAAATGAGGAACAAAAACAAAAACAAAACTCAGCACATCTGGCAGCATTTGTGGAGAGAAAGCAGAGTTAAAATTTCAGCTCCAGTGACCCGCCTTCAGAATGGGAGAATTTAAAACCGGACGCTGATTTATAATTAATAATTTTCTCATGTCTACATCCTCATAATCAGAACAACCCGCTCTGTGGATTGTCACCTTGTGGGAGGGAGGGAGGGAGCACTTTGAAGATCTTCTAAATCAAACCATCCCACTTGGCAGGAATGTGATCAGCAACATTCCAAAACAGCCCATTGATGACTCGCTCAGCAAAATACCAACACTTGAAGAAGTCAAGGAGGCAATCAAAACCTCGAAAAACAATGAGGCCTCTGGACTCGATGGCATACCAGCCAAGGTCTACAAAACTGGAGGTAACCTGCTTCATTACCAACTGCATCAACTTCTCCTCAAGATCTGGATAAATGAAGACGTACCAGCAGTTAGAGACTCAGTAATCATTACCATCTACAAAAGGAAAGGCAATCGATCTGAATGTGGAAACTATCGTGCAATTTCCCTGTTAGTAACAGCAGGAAAGATCCTCACCCGCATTGTGAACAACCGGCTCAAGCCTTTAATTGAGAAGATCCTTCTGGAGACACAAGCTGGTTTTAGATCATCATGTGGAACAATCGACATGATCTTCACTAGGCGACAACAACAAAAAAAGTGTCGCGAACAACTTCAACCTTTGTACATGGCATTCATCAACCTCACCAAAGCCTTTGACTCAGAATCAAGGGAACTCCTATGGGGTGTCCTATCCACCTATGACTGTCCTGAAAAGTCCATTCGAATCCTGACACTCCTCCATGATGGCGTGCTTGCCACAGTCATGGTCAGCAACAGTAACTGTGAGCCTTTTCCAGTCAGATCAGGAGTAAAACAAGGGTGCGTGATTGCCCCAACTTTGTTTGCCATCTTTATTGCAACAATCATCCACATCATCAAGGACGACCTACACCCAGGAATTGAAATTGTCTGCAGAGCAGATGGCTGACTTTTCAATCTTGCCTGTCTCAAGTCCAAAAACAAGACATCTGTGAGTTTCTTCATCGAGTTCCAATACGCAGATCACAACAGTGTTGCAGTTCTCTCAGAAAACCACCTACAACAGGTTCTGACCGCCCTCAACCGTGCACACACCAAACGTGGACTTACCATCAATTCCAATAAAACTCAGATCATCCATCAACCATCACCAACTGAGACAAATCAGATAGAACCATCAATTCAACTTGGCGAAACAACCCTGGAAAACGTGGACCACTTTCCGTACCTTGGAAGTCACCTCTCCTCCAATGTCAAGCTTAATGAGGAGATCCAAAATCGTCTTTAATGCGCTGGGACAACTTTTAGACTATCAACGCTGTCTTCGAAAGATCTTGAATATCAGCTGGGAGGATAGAAGAACAAACGTCAGCGTGCTGAATGAAACAAAAACAACAAGCATTGAAGCCTCAGTCATCAGGAACCAACTAAGATGGAGCGGTCACGTTGTTCGGATTAAAGACAAAAGTCTGCCAAAACAAACCTTCTACTCCCAGCTTAAGGAAGGCAAATGTAAAAGAGGTGGACAACAGAAGGGATTCAAAGACATTTAAAAAGCCAACATGAAGAAATGTGACATCGACATCAACAACTGGGAAACCAGTGCCAAGCACAGGAAACTCCGGCAAACCATCATCCGAGAAGGAACAGCAACTTCTGAAGTTGGGCAGAACGAGAAGAAACGGGAAGAAAAGGGAAAGCGAGGCAGCAGCAACTAAAGCCCGATCTGCCATCTGGAATGACTTGTCCTCAATGTGAAGAACTTTCAAAGCCAAGATTGGATTCATAAGCCACTTGAGAGCCCATAAATAGATCAATGGAGCAAAGACCATTATCCTCGACTTGGAGGGATAGCCATGACGACAATCAGAAAAACTAACATGCGATATTGATCGAGAAGCTGACAATTAGACTGACAGAATTTCAATTCCTATATCCAAGGTATCTTTTTATGGGAATGACTTAATATATGGTGGCTCAGTGACTAGCACTGCTGCCTCACAGTGCTAGGGACCTGGGTTCAATTTCCTCCTCGGGCGACTGTGTGGAGTTTGCACATTCTCCCTGTGTTTGTGTGGGTCTCCTCTGGGTGCTCTGGTTTCATTCCACAATCTGAAGATGTGCAGGTCAGGTGAATGAGCCATGCTGAATTGCCCATAGTGTTAGGTGCGTTAGTTAGGGGAATGGGTCTGGATGGGTTACTGTTCGGAGGGTTGGTGTGGACTCAACATCATAGAGATGTACAGCACGGAAACAGACCCTTCAGTCCAACTCGTCCATGCTGACCAGATATCCCAACCCAATCTAGTCCCACCTGGCCCATATCCCTCCAAATCCTTCCTATTCATATACTCATGCAGATGCCTTTTAAATGTTGCAATTGTACCAGTCTCCACCACATCCTCTGGCAGCTCATTCCATACACGTACCACCCTCTGCATGAAAAAGTTGCCCCTTAGGTCTCTTTTATATCTTTCCCCTCTCACCCTAAACCTATGCCCTTTAATTCTGGACTCCCCCAATCCAGGGAAAAGACTTTGTCTATTTATCCTATCCATGCCCCTCATGATTTTATAAACCTCTATAAGGTCGCCCCTCAGTCTCTGACACATTGGGACGAAGGGCCTGTTTCCATACTCTAGGGAATCTAGTTATATATTGTGAATATATCTCTAGAAACAGCAGCACCTGCTTGTAACTAAAGACCTTATCTCTTTCATTATTCAAAGGCTAGCCCTTGATATGTTATAGTTTAACAGTTTGAATAAATTTGGGGTAAATCTAGCAAAATGTGAAACATTGAGAAGGGATTGTGAAATGGAGCTGGTTTTCTCCTGTTTTAAGATACTCATTAAGGCCTACTTTTCTGACCTTACCTTTGGTCCCCTATCTTCATATTTTCATAGTCATCTGAGTGTCAGTTTTCTTTTTAATAATATCTATTAGTAAAACCTGAGGGAGGTTTCTCCAAATGAAGATAGGACACACAGGATTACTCATCTTTCCAAAGACTTTGCAGTCACCTGGGCGCCATGACAAATAGGGAAGTGCAAGTAATTGGAAAATGTACTTTTTTTTCCATGCAAGTGAATAATGATGGATTCCTTCAAGACCATTGATGTGTTGGTGAAGCAAGCTTGCCAACTATTTGTATGTTAAAGAGATGGGAAACAAGGCGGGGCCTGTCAGAGCTCCATTGATCTATCTCAGAATGAGAGAGCGAGGGGTTTACCTCCAATTTCCTTCAGTCTCCACATTAAGAAGGTTACTGGCTCAGCTGATACTAATTCGACACCATCAGGAGTGGCAGGATGGGCTGGGCCCAATATGGAATAGGGCAGAATAGCATACAGTCACAGAGATGTACAACTCGCCCATGCAGACCAGATATCCTAAATTAAACTAGCCATATTTGCCAGCATTTGAGCCATATACCTCCAAACCCTTCCTATTCATATACCCATCCAGGTGCCTTTTAAATGTTGCAATTGTACTAGCCTCCTCCACTTCCTCTAGCAGCTCATTCCATGCATCACCCTCTATGTGAAAAAGTTGCCCCTTAGGTCCCTTTTGAATCTTTCCCCTCTCACCATAAACCTATGCCCTCTAGTTCTGCTCCCCCACCCCAGGGAAAAGACCTTGACTATTTACCCTATCCATGCCCCTCATGAGTTTATAAACCTCTATAAGGTCACCCCTCAGCCTCTGAGGCTCAAGGAAAACAGCCTCAGCCTGTTCAGCCTCTCCCCATAGCTCAAACCTTCCAACCCTGGCAACATTCTTGTAAATCTTTTCTGATACCTTTTAAGTTTCACAACATCCTTCTTATAGCAGGGAGACCAGAATTGCATGCAATATTCCAAAAGTGGCCAAACCAATGTCCGGCACACCACATCATGACCTCCCAACTCCTGTACTGAATGTACTGACCAATAAAGGCAAGCATACCAAACACCTTCTTCACTGCCATAATCACAGAAAGAGGCCATTTGTCCCAACAAGGAGCACAAAGGCAATCCCATTAAGAGGCCTCTCTGCAATGAAGCCACAATGTTTGAAGAGCCATCTTATAGTTCTGCATCGTATTGACTTTGGAACAAAAACATATATTGCCCTGTCATTTGGGAGCTGAATTCTGGTTCAACAGTTTATTGAACAGCTGTTTTAACCAATTGGGTGCCATATCGAGTAGTTGGCCTAGCAAAGGGGTATGGAGCATTGTCTGGGAAGCAGATTCAGTGACTGCATGGACCATCAGAAAAGGGGGCTTGAAAGAGGAAGACTGAAAGAATCAAGAAGACAGGCAAGGCAGAAGAGTCGCATGGACCAATGACTTGTGTTTATAATATGAGAAAGAGAAACATTTTTCAGGATGGGGAGTATCCTGATATGATATTCCTTTGATTTTATGGTGTGCAAAATAGTGCAAAAGATAAAAGAAAACTGCTGAATGATTCCAGATTGGGCGAAGTGATAATAATTGGTGATTGAAAAGCATACCAGAAGAGAACGAGAAACTATGATAGAGGATGGGACGAGATTTGCATGGAGCACAAAGACAGTCATGAAACTGTCAAGGTGAACGGCCTGTTTCTGTGCCATCAACACTTTGTACAAATAGATTTACTGAGGAGTTTGCAAAATGAAAAAAATTATAATGACCAGTCCAGATTCTACAAAAGACATTCCGAGTGACAGGTTGAGGCAGGCTAATTCCTTTTACTTGTTCCCTTCAGATTGCGTGAGGATTAAGGGCTCTGTGATTATGTAATTTTACAGCTCTCAGATCAAAACTGAAATGTTAAGTTTTAAAACTTCAAGTCATCATTTTGCTTCAAAGTGATAGATTATGACTGCTGTGGAATTGGATCGAGATCAGAGTAGGTAGGAGATGTGAGACTAACCAAAAGCTGGAAATACATGGTGCTGATACTGGGTAACAAACGTGATGATTGCTTTTTGTTCCTAACATTTATACATGTGACTCATTTAAGAAAGAAAAAAATCTTGGTCATATTTGTTTTTAGTAACTTAAGATAATAATACATGTGTGGGTCTGTTGCCTCATTTGCACCATATTAGACTATATATAGTCCTCATTAATCTAAAGGGTGTCAATGAGTTTTATCCCTACGTATACTTGTATGAATCATGTTTCCACTGCAGTGTGGAAACAGGCCATTCAGCCCAACAAGTCCCTCCAAAGAGTAACCCACCATTCCCCTACCCTATTAATCTACATTTCCCATGACTAATAGCCTACACATCCCTGAACACGATGGGCAATTTAACATTGCCAATTCACCTAACCATCTTTGGAACTATGGGAGGAAACCCACATAGACACAGGGAGAATGTGCAAACTCCACACAGCCAGTCGCCCGGGGTTGGAATCAAACCTGGACGCCTGACGCTGTGAGGCAGCAGTGCCAACCACTGAGCCACTGTGCAACCCCAAATCTGTCTAAATATCTCCTTATTCTTGGGGTTGTTGGATTAGTGCTGTTTACATGCAGCCTCCATTTAAAGACTATTTCCAACAATGTGTTTCATTTTGTGGGTGTAAATTTCATGCTTATCAATGAGTCAAATGCTTGGAAATGGAGATGCATTTCTCCTGTTTGGTTCCCGATGTCAGTGGGAACCAGGCCAGAGGTGTTTGTATGTTGATGAGTAAGAGCAAATGTGAAGGAGCTCAGCAGGAGAGCAGCAAAACCTTTGAGTGCATAACCCTGTAATGTCTGAACGGGGACAGACCCTACCCACCCTTCATGAATCACAAGACAGCTGTGGAAAATATCAGGATTAGGGGACACTCTAGAGTTCTGGAGGTTGTCAGGAAGTTGTAAGTTAAAAATCACAGAATACCAGGTTGTACTCCAATAGCTTTATTTGGAAGTACTGAGCTACCTGCCAAAGGAGTAGCGCTCCGAAAGCTAGCACTTCCAATTAAACCTGTTGGATTATAACCTGGCGTTGTGTGATTTTTAACTTTGTCCACCCCAGTCCAACATCGGCATTTCCACATCAGGGGAAGAGGAGAAGAAGTTTTATTTTTTACCTGCCCATCTGCACCTGATCTCGGAATGGCTGATCCTACGCTGAAAATGGAAGTGTGTTTGATTGCCCGGTCCTGTGCTGTGCTGTGATAATTACAAATGTTTCCACCAATGTGTAATCTTGTCTTTAGAAATGATATATTATTCTGGCAGCATGTCGATGGTGATTATTCCATGACTACAACTTCAGAGAAAAAAAAACATACAAGTCCAAAGTATAATCACAGAGAGTATACTGACTATGTTGTGCATTTTAGTCTCTTATGTATTTACATATTTTTAGTCTGTAATATTTTGCATAATTACATAGGATACAGCACATTGAAACAGGCCCTTCAGCCCATTGCAGGGTTTAGAGCATAAACATAAGAACTAGGAGCAGGTGTAGGCCATTTGGCCCATCTTGCCTGCTCCGCCATTCAATAAGTTCATTTTGTGGACTCAGCTCTACTTACCCACCTGCTCACCATAACCCTTAGTTCCTTTACTGTTCAAAATCTATCGATCTTTGCCTTAAAAGCATTTAACGAGACAGCCTCTACTTCTTTACTGAGCAGAGAATTCCACAGATTCACAACCCTCTGGGTGAAGAATTCCTCCTGATCTCAGTCATAAATCTGCTCCCCCCTTATTTTGAGGCTGTGCCGCCTTGATATAGTTTCACCCACTATCGGAAACAACCTCCCTGCTTCTATCTTATCCATTCCCTTCATCATTTTATATGTTTGTGTTCTACTAGCACCTCCTCCCATTGTTTCTCATCCACATTTACCATTGTAATCCTCTAGTTCCTTCCCCATTCATATCCATGTCTTAAATACATCTCTACTATTCACTTCTACGACTCCCTGTGGCAGCAAGTTCCAAGTTCTCACCTCTCATTAGGTAAAGAGGTTTCTTCTGAATTGGATTTTCAGGTGGCGTTGTGTTTTAAATGCCCTTTCCTACCTTCACAGGATTCAGCAGCATTTGTTTTCAATCCATTGCCCTTGGGAAGATGACGGTGAGGCACTGTTTCTTGAACCAGCCCAAGATGGAAGGGAGGTGTTAGGAACCAGTTGTTAGGATTTTGAGCCTGCAGTAGGGAAGGGCCAGCAATATAATTCTGAGTCAGCATGGTGCAAGATTTGCGGGAGTCCTTACACGTGGTGGTTTTCCCATGCATCCGCTGCCCTTATCTTTCTGGGTAGTAAAGGTCACAGATTTGGAAGGTGCTGTCGGAGAAGTCAAGGTGAATTGCTACAGTACACCTTCCAGATGGTACAGCTTGCTGCCACTGTGCGTGAATTTCATGGAGATGGTACCAATCAAGCAACAGCTTTGTCCTGGAAGGCATTAAACTTCTTGAGTATTAATGGGGCTGCACCCATCTAGGCAACTGGGATCATTCCACCATAATCCTGACATGAAGATTATTGATGGCCATTGTGGAGTTAAGAAATGAGTTAGTCAGTGCAGAATTCCTATCCTCTGACCTGCTCTTGTAGCTAACGTATGACTGGTCCAGTTCAGTTTCTGGTCAATGAAAATCCCCAGGATGCTGACCTGGGGGATGAAGTGATGGTGATGCTATTGAATATAGAGTCATAGTGATGTACAGCATGGAAACAGACCCTTCGGTCCAACCCGTCCATGCCGACCAACAGACCCTTCGGTCCAACCCGTCCATGCCGACCAGATATCCTATCCATGCCCCTCCTAATTTTGTAAACCTCTATAAGGTCACCTCTCAGCCTCCGACGCTCCAGGGAAAACAGCCCCAGCCTGTTCAGCCTCTACCTATAGCTCAAATCTTCCAACCCTGGCAACATCCTTGTAAATCTTTTCTGAACCCTTTCAAGTTTCACAACATCTTTCCAATAGGAAGGAGACCAGAATTGCGTGCAATATTCCAACAGTGGCCTAACCAATATCCTGTACAGCCACAATATGATCTCCCAACTCCTGTACTCAATACTCTGACCAATAAAGGAAAGCAATAAAGGAAAGCATACCAAACGCCTTCTTCACTATCCTATCTACCTGCGACTCCAATTTCAAGGGGCTATGAACCTGCACTCCAAGATCTCTTTGTTCAGCAACCCTCCCTAGGACCTTACCATTAAGTGTGTAAGTTCTGCTAAGATTTGCTTTCCCAAAATGCAGCACCTCACATTTATCTTAATTAAACTCCATCTGCCACTTCTCAGCCCATTGGCCCATCTGGTCCAGATCCTGTTGTAATCTCAGGAAACCCTCTTCGCTGTCCACTACACCTCCAATTTTGGTGTCATCTGCAAACTTACTAATTGCACCTCTTATGCTCGCATCCAAATCATTTATGTAAATGACAAAAGGTAGAGGGCCCAGCACCGATCCTTGTGGCACTCCATTGGTCACAGGCCTCCAGTCTGAAAAACAACCCTCCACCATCACCCTCTGTCTTCTACCTTTGAGCCAGTTCTGTATCCAAATGGCTAGTTCTCCCTGTATTCCATGAGATCTAACCTTGCTAATCAGTCTCCCATGGGGAACCTTTTCAAATGCCATACTGAAGTCCATATAGATCACATCTACTGCTCTGCCCTCATCAATCCTCTTTGTAACTTCTATGATGGGAGATGGTTGCATTCTCTGTAGTTGGAGCTAGTCCTTTCATAGTACCTGCGCAGCATGAATATTATTTGCTGGTATCTTGTGTTAATGTCATTCAGTTACGCTAAGACGATTAGACTAGGTTAGTTTTGGAAAACTGGTCAGCATGATCAAGTTGGACCGAAGGGTCTGTTTCCGTGCTGCATGACTCTATGATCACCACTAGAGGAAGCATCCTCTCTGTCTGTACTGTATCAAAACTCCTTGTAATTTTAAAGACTTTAATTAGGTCACCTCTCAGCCCCTTTATTCTCATGCAAAATGAGATGTGCCCTGTCAATCCCTTCCTGACGTATCTACATGTGGGTAGTTTGGTGTGATCTACCCCACATTTCTGAAACGTGAAATCCAAGTGGATACGTTCATCATTGTTCCGACTCAGTTAACAGTTGGGAGTTAGTTCATCAATTGCACAAGGAACATTAAATGTCACTAACATTGTCGCTAATCGTTCCAGACTGTGTCAGGTAATATATTTTGTGCAATTTTCAACTGATTAAAGCCAAAGCAAAGGTCATTAGTGACTTCTGCAAAATGTAACAATTTCATGTGAACTGTAGAAAATTCTTGAAAGGTGTATCTTGAACCTTATTCAAGAAATTCAAGGTGCTGTGTGTAAAATGTCTGTGACTTCTGGTTAATCTGACAATTTGAGCTGATTAAAATGAGTCCCGTGGGTTTTTATCTTTTCAGATGGGATGCCAATTGGTGAACTCACGTGGTCCTCCTCACTTGCCGTGGTAGCCGTGTCCTTTTCCGGTCTCTTCACCTTTATCTTCCTCATGCTCGCCTGCCTCTGTTGCAAGAAAGGAGACATCGGATTTAAGGTAAGAGCTGCAGAAGCAATTGAGGTAAATTAATTATTGTCTGTGTCTGCTCTATGTTTAACTTCTGTTGTAGCTTCAAACATAGCTGATAAAGATGGGGCCACTGTGTGGTCCTGAGACTGATTTCAGTATATTCTGAAATATTGTTACTTGGAGCTAAGTGAGTTTGCCTGCCAAAAGAATTTGATGGTGGCTCTAACTGGTACATTTAAGCTTGCTACAATACAAGGGATTGAGGATTATTTGCAGGTACAGGTATAACAAAGTGTTTTCAGGTACACGTAGACCCAGAACGGTTTTCAGGTACAGCTACTCTGAGATGTGTTTGCAGTTACAGTAGATTGAGGCTGTTTACAGATACAAGTATACCAAGAACTGTTTGCAGGTACAGGTATCCTGAGAAGTGTTTGTAGATACAGATATTCCAACAGCAGGTATACCAAGGAGTGTTTGCAGGTACAGGTATACCAAGAAAGGTTGCACACACAGGTGCATCAACGAGTGTTTGCAGGTACAGGTACACCAAGAACTGTTTACAGGTCCAGGTAAACTGAGAAGTGTATTCAGGTACAGTCATCAGAGAAGCATTTTCAGGTACAGGTAGACCAAGAACTGTTTGCAGCTCCAGGTGCACCAAGGAGTACTTGCAGAGTGAGTTTGTCCCATCTACACCTTCTTATTGGTGTAATGACATCCTGTGAGTTCTCAGTCACACATTCGTCCCGAGAGAAGAGTTGAATTTGAGCTGAGAGAAGGACACAAACAAAGAGAAAAGCATCAAATGGAAGTCTGGTGTACTTCCTGGTAAGTGACTTTCGCCAGTGTTAGGACAACAGTTTGAATGTACTGGTTTTTGTTAAATGTTTATACAGAGTAAGTATATGGAAGAGCTTACCACAGTATGAGATAACCTTGAAGTAGTAACAGAACAACAAGTGGACTTATGTGTCCTGGTACCACTTTTAGTATTCTTGTGTTCATATCAGAACTACGGTTGGATAATGAGAATTCGTGAACAAAATCTAGACTATTGAGAATGTTGTAATAGTGCAGTATTGTGCTTTATATTCATGCGGAAAGATTTCCCTAGGAGATAAATGTCTGACAAAGATTTGGTTAAATCAACTAACAGCGTAGAAATCAGAGAAACTATCTACAACATGGCACAGGCCCAGCTGCCCCCAATATTAATAGCATATTTCATCAGTTGTCAGACAGGCTACAAGATAGAACACTACATCATATACCAAACTCTATTTTATAACAGCATGTCTATTATCTAGCAGTCCATTCAGCATCTCTGTCTGTGTCTGAGCATGCTCATCTTAATTGTTGGATATAACGTTAGCCTAACTTGCAGTTTGAAAATATAGTGGGATTCTCTCTTTATTCTGCATCCCCTCCCCCACCAATATTACCCCCATTGTTTTAATGTTTTTTATTCATTCATAGGATGTGGGCATCACTGGCTGGACCAGCATTTATTGCCCATCCCTAATTGCCCAGAGGGCACTTAAGAGTTAACCACATTGCTGTGGGTCTGGAGTCACATGTAGGCCAGACCTGGTAAGGACAGCAAATTTCCTTCCCTAAAGGACATTAGTGAACCAGTCGGGATTTTCCTGACAATTGGCACTGGCTTCATGAAAGTCTTATCTCCAGATGATTATTGAATTCAAATTCCATCTTCTCCCTTGGTGGGATTTGAACCCAAGTCCCCAGAACATTATCTGGGTGGCTGAGTTAAAAGTGTAGTGAAAATGCAGCTCGGCCACCGCCTCCCCTCTGAATCACCGTGTTGATTTAATTGGAGAGTGAAGGCAGACAGATGTAAAACTCACATTGCACCAGATCTGACCGTGCATCCGGAGTTCAGGTTAGTTTAAAATTGCATACAATTATTTTCAGAAAATCAGTCAATATTTTGAGGTTAATTTAATTTACAAAAAAGGGTTTTTCAGCTCATTGAAAAGATCAAACAATTGTGACTCTGACCCATTAGTTGCCTTGGAAGTCTTTTTTCAGAGGATGGGGAGGTTCTCTTCCTCTGTCGGATGTTTGTGAAGTGAAATCCAGGATACATGATTGTGGAGGGACACGAGCAATGCTCTCCTCCACCCTGCCATTCTTTACAAATTCCTTGGAATGATTGTAAATGTACATTTCCCTTGTTTGTTTCACCCGAATTAAGAATAAAGAACTTGATTTTATACAATTAAAAATCACACAACACCAGGTTATAGTCCAACAGGTTTAATTGGAAGCATTAGCTTTTGGAGCGACGCTCCTTCACCAGGTGCACAACCGCCTAGACAACCACCTGATGAAGGAGCGTCGCTCCGAAAGCTAGTGCTTCCAATTAAACCTGTTGGACTATAACCTGGTGTTGTGTGATTTTTAACTTTGTACACCCCAGTCCAACACCGGCATCTCCAAATCTTGATTTTATATAGCTCCTTTTGTGACTTTAGTGCATCCTGAAGTGCCCAAAAGCACTGGGTTGGCACGGTGGCTCGGTGGTTAGCACTGCTGCCTCACAGCACCGGGGTCCCAGATTCGATCCCAGCCTCGGGCAACTGTCTGTGTGGTGTTTGTACATTCTCCCCATGTCTATGAGGGTTTCAGCCAGGTGCTCAGGTTTCCTCCCACAGTCCAAAGGTATGCAGGTCAGGTGGATTAACTATGAGAAATGCAGGGTTACAGGGATAGGGCAGGGGTATGAGTCTGGGTGGGATACTCTTTGGAGAATCAGCATGGACTTGTTGGGCTGAACGGCCTGTTTCCTCACTGTAGGGATTCTGTTGAAGGGTAGTCAGTGTTGCAGTATAGGAATCATGATCACTAATTTGAACACAGCATGATTCAACAAGCAGCAATGAGATGATGAGCAGATATACAGTTTTCTCCAGCAGTAATGCTGTTTCAGGAATAAGTGTACTCCTGCAATAATCATTGAGAAATCTTTGCAGTCCAAAGAAGGCAATGTGCTTGTCGAAGCCATCTCATTTTCAAGTGTGGCCAAGAGGAATAATCACCAGCATTGCCTGGGAGTGTAAATTGTCCAGTAGCTTGTACAACCACGAGTAAGCCAAAGCTGCCATTCTACTCCAGCTGTCATTGAGTGAAATGTGAGATTTGTTTTACATTTTCTGAAAAATGAAACATATTGGATACAACATAATATTTCAGTAAAATGGAAAAATTAAACTTTTTCAGATGTCTTTCTAAATGTACCTTTTGGCAATAGTTGACAGCAATAATGAATGAGATAAAGAACACTTCTCATAAAATCATGTTTTTGTGCTGTTTGAGTTACTGAGCTGGCAAGTTGCTTGAATTCAATGCTGCATTTTTCTCCCTTTTTTTTGTTAATTAACTGCCTGATGCTACTGCTTTTCCGTTCTGCCATTGGAGCTCCATGTCCAGTTCATGCAATATCCCCAGGAGCCCGTGGTTTTGTGGCCTGCCTTTCTAATCTCCATGCTTTAAATTTCACAACTTCAGTCGTGACATATCTTTGGAGAGTTCAGTGATTCATTTCCTCAATGGGAGGAAGGTAAACATACAGGAGGTTGGAAGCCAGTTCAGTTAAGCCATCCTGGCTGACAGGTGTTGAGGTCTTTGTGCTTTTAGTCTGAATGAAACATTAAATGTCGTGAGATTTGGCGGTTCTCCGCCTAAGATTTACAAGTTGTGTTTAACAGATATTAACTATGCATTGCCTGGAAGCTGTAAAGGACAGTCAGATCGTTAAACATACCTACTATCATTGAGCCCAGCCATTATCAATATGATAGTCAATATGTTGTCTACATTTTGTTAGTTAGAATTTAAGAGTGTGTGGCTGTGGTATCTCCATTGTTAGTGGTTGTAAACCTGTCCTTTAATAAACCACTCTTGGCAGAGTATGTGTTACACGCACTTGTGGATAGGATCATTGTGATTCCACCTAGTAGCTGAAAGTGTCTAGCTCATGAGTAATGACCACTTATATGTGTCAATTATCTGAGGGGTTTGCCAGTCCAGATGAGGTGTTAACACTTCCAAGGAAATGTGTGAGAGGGGACCTGTAAGAATAGGGCACAGGCCAATAAATGTCTTTCTCTCTGGTGAAGAAAGCCACCAAATTGGACAGACACCCAAGCAACAACATTGACTAACAAATGAGACACTGGGGAGGGGGGGAAAGGTTAGGGATTGGATCCTGGCTGATTTGTACTTCAATTCCATTTTCGCCACAATCTTTCTCCATTTTCCGCTCCAATCATAAAGCTTCTCAGCCTGAAACAAGGGAATGTGTGCAAAAGGAATGAGTCAGGCACAGCTTTGGCACAATGGGCAGCCGGGAGTTGACACACCCTTGTGTTGTGTGAAGGAAAAGACCACTGCTGTGCTATCCAGTCATTTCACCAATGACATCAGCACACACGCAACCACGCCGTGAAATAATTGTTTGTGAATCTGCTTGAGCTTCAACTGCATAATTAGATGTTTTCAAGACTTAACTTTGCAAATCTCTTTCCAGTAATTATTATTTTGAGTCAGATCCACAAGTTGGCTGTGCAGTGCTTTTCAAAATGCCTTTACACAGGCCCATTAGTTTACAGCATTGTGGTTGAATCTCAAGACCCTTAATTTAAAGCTATCTTGACTGTAAAGAATGCCAGCGTTAACTGGAATCTAAATTTGGGTGAACGTTTCAATAAGTAAGTTCAACAAAAAAAAAAGGAAACGAGTTTTAGACTTTGAAAGCTAACTGCGTGGGAGTAATAAGCTCACTTTTATTTTATCTCCCGATTCATTCAATAACTGCAAACCTCCACTCTTTCAAGAATAAGGAATGAGGCAAAGTACTTGTACATAGCTTCACTGTTACATACTCATCTGACAAAGTACAACCACCTTCCTCCACAGCAGCACAGACTGTCCAACTTGTTGAGTAGCTTTTAAGAGTGAGAATTCAGGGGCATTTTACCATTAATTACCAGACACCTAAAAATCCCAGTTGAGGATATTGTAATTACAACTAAAAGTATAATCCTGATAATTTCTTACGAGCATCTGAGAGGTAGAACGCTTCCTGATCAGTGTTTTAAATTTGCATAGTGTTGTGAATTTCTTTTTTTAAAATTTTATCAAGCGATTCTAAATAATCAGTATTTTAAAACTGTTCCCTTATGAGAAGTAAGGTCATGTAATTGAATTTTCACATTTGTTTTCTGATAGATTTAGTACACAACACACATTTTGACACCTACTAAAGGTTTGTACAATTAAATTCCATCATCTACTGCCTTTTGGGACATGAAACCATTTATTCTCCATCCATCAGTAGCCGCGCATGTTCCATCCCACCAAAACACCCAAGGCAAGGTCCAAGCTGTCAGTGACTCCACTGAGTCAAACAGTATAGAAAGAGACCATTCAGCCCATTGTACCTGTGCCAGCTCTTTATAGGAGCCTTCCAATTAGTCTCACTTGCCAGTTCTTTCCCTTGAGAAATTGTTCTAACACAAATATTTACCCTGTTCCTTTTAGATGCCAAGGTTATGTGCTCCAGACAGTTTCTTTGCTGATGGAGCAATTGAAATAGCTTTAGCACAGCAACATGTTTTAGTCCACCTTTTGGAAAGGAGTCATTTTCTTCATTGAAAATTTTCACTTGAGGGAGTTGAAGTTTGCAGAAGCAGAACCCAAGGAGTTGAAAATAAAACAGTCTGTAGTGACATCTTATAAAGATTCTTCACTCCAAGAGTGCAAAGGTCCTTTGTGAATGACTTGCCACCTGAGCAATAAAGAACATTGTTTCTCCAAAGGAGATGTTCTGCACTTTCAACAAACCCTTTGAAATGTCTGTGTAGGAAACAGCATGCAATAACAGCCTTGGCAAGGCTATGTCAAGTGACTCTTGAGAATTCATTTCTCGGCCATTGCTCAAGGACAGATTCACAATGCAACAAAAGGCAACAAGCACTATACTAGTTGCTTTGTTGAGCTGATGTGATTTTTCAAAGTTTCATTCTCAGGCAATGGGCAAGGTCAAGATTTATCATCCATCTATTTTTACCTCTGTAAAGGTCATGGCAAACATTCTTCTTGAAGGAGGCCAGTCCACAAAGTGGAGGGACACCCACAGTGCGGCTAGACAGAGAGCTTTCAGAATTGGATCCAGAGCAATGAAGGAATGGCAGTATTGTTCCTCAGTGTATGTATATGACTTTGCAGGGAAACCTGGAGGAGATGCACTAACTGCCTTTATCTCCTAGCTGCTGGAAGCTGTGAGGTTTTAAAGATCTCCCACTGAATCCTAATTTACGGCATTATTGCTTCTATTTTCCTTTATTTTGCAAGAATTCTAGACTACATTCATGTGATTCAACTGTGTACAAGTTGAATCACAACCTATTGTTGAAAAGGAATTCTAGTATATGAAGTAAAAGCCGAATGTAATGGAATTGTCTAGCAGATCCAGTAATATCTGAATGGAAGGTAGGCTAACTTAATTAAATCTAATCTTTCATGAGATCTGGCACTGTGCCACCTTTCTCTCGCTCAGATGCTGATCCAACTCAGTGTGTGTTGCTAACTTATTTCTGTCAAAGTTCAGCTTCTCAGCTCTCCATACAAAACCAGTCAGTCATCTGCAACAATTATCTTCATAGATGCTTTGTCATGGCTTCAGCTTCATCAGATCTCTCTTGGTAGGAATAAGAGGTAGGATATGTTCATGTGTCTCATTTGTAGCTGGTTAGGAATTATATGACACTGACAGGGAGTCCAATACTTTTGGTGCAACTGTCAATTTTCTGTGCAGACCTGTACCGATATATTGAGTGGATAATATTCCTATTTATTTTTTGGATTTTAAACTGTTGGGTTAGATTTACAGGATAGACATGATGATGGCAGCATAAAATGTGAGAACACCAAAAATGTGAGAGCTTTTCAAAGAATTGATTTGAGGAATTATGAGAAATGTGAGGGAGACACTGGAAGGAGAGGGAGTGAAGGCTATTTGAAGCTCATTTAGAATTCTCTGATTGATCATTGTCACTCCATACTTTCTGCTTTTTGCTCCTTTCATTTTGCATTCTCTCATTTACTGTTCCTGTAGCACGTTTCTTTTATGCTGTTGCATTTTGCACTTTCTACTTTGAACAAGGCTATTGCTATCAACATAACACACCAACATTCAACTTTATTCGACTGGGTCCTCCCCAACACATCTTCCTCAGCCCCACACATGACACCACCTCATACCCCTCCACAAAAGCCCAGTCCCACCATTACACGCCCATGACCTCCCCACACACATATACGCCCACTACACACACGCCCACTACACCACACACACACACACACACAAAACTCCCCCACACACACAGAC
>NC_057733.1:45705542-45755324 GCF_004010195.1 Chiloscyllium plagiosum | reverse complement strand
ACCTCACCCCACCCTCCTCCCCCAGGCACTGCAGCCAGTTTGCAGAATCCTGCTTCCAGAGGTGAAACTTGCTCCTCTCCCTGGCGATAGTGTGATGCTGCTGATTTGCTGTTGGAACATCCTCCTGTTGGCCCTGATATACCCTTTGCCAGTCTCGAATGAAATGCAACCAATGCTCCCTCTAAGGGCAGTGCCACCTGCAAGAGAATGGGGTTGTCTGAGAGTGGCACGCAAGGAGTGGCAACATGAGCCCGGCATCTTCTCCATGATGGTCACTCACTCGCATCCACCTCCCCCTTATTCCCAATGCTTGCTGCCTGCATTTACAACTACTTTAAAAAACAAAGCACCAGAGGACTGGGAGTAAAGGACACTAGAACCCAGTGCTGCTCCTGTATTTGGAATGAGCAGCAAGTCCACTCAATTAGCTGAAATCATTTGGCATTATGACAAAGGTAAATATGCAAAGAATACGGAAGTGGTGTTTGAATCATTCTAAAATGTATTAAAATATATAAACACCCTGAAAACTGATTCACTAGTTCTCTCTCACCCACACTGTGATGTTTTGGACTGGCTACAGATAGATTTCTTTTCCCACCACCCCATGTGCCCATCACCTGGGCAAACAAAGCTCAGAACCCTCACCTACCTGGTGGTGGACAAAACTGTCCCGGTATTGAGTGAACCCTTCGGCCATCCTTGCAAAGGCAAGCCTGATAGCAAAAGTCCTGCATTTAAAGTAAAATTGACATTCATTTCTGTGAGATCTTTGTAGTATTTAACACAATCTTATTCTCTGCAAGGAACAAAGATCGTTCTGACCTCCGAGTTTCTCGTGGTGTCACAGACTGTGACTCAAAGGCCACATTTTCTGGTTTTACATGACTTTAACATCATCACAACTGAGGCAAAGTGACCACTCAGCTCATTCTGGTCTTTGACACAGCTTTTTAAGTGGCCCTATCCATTGCTGTTTTAAAATGTAGGTGTGTAATTCTTTTTCCTTATAAACTATATATTCATCACCCTCCTGAAAGCCAGTATCAAATCTGCTACCACTACCCTTTTGCCCCTCCTTGCGTGCCACTCTCAGACCCCCCATTCTCTTCAATGGTTTGCAGGTGGCACTGCCCTTAGAGGGAGCAGACAATCACAGGGCACTGACTGCATTTCATATCATAATTTATAGAGTCAGAAATCAAATTTCCTCCTGGTCCTTTTGACCCTATGTTTCATCTGTCTCCCCAGTTACTTTTTTTTATTGATTCATGGGATGAGGGCCAGGCTAGCTATGCCACTTTTTGTGACCCATCCCTAATTGCCCAGAGGGCAGTTAAGTGTCAACCACATTGCTGTGGGTCTGGAGTCACGTGTAGGCCAGACCAGGTAAGGATGGCAGTTTCCTTCCCTCACAGATTAGTGAGCCAGATGGGATTTTCCTGGCAATTGAGTCATCATTTGACTCTTAATTCCAGATTTTTATTGAATTCAAACCCCCCAATCAGCTGTAGCAGGATTTGAACCCAGATCCCAAGAACATTACCTGGGTCTCTGGGTTAACAGTCTAGTGATGATACCTGAAGAAGGGCTTATGCCCGAAACATCGATTCTCCTGTTCCCTGGATGCTGCCTGACCTGCTGCGCTGTTCCAGCAACACATTTTCAGCTCAGTAGTGATGATACCACGAGGCTATCACCTCCCACTAAAGCCTCAACTTAGTGGAATGGGTTTCTCCCTCTCTGCTCTATCAAAGTCCCTCACAATTTTGAACAACTCTGTTAATTCTCCCCTCGGCCTTCGCTGCTGTCAGGAGAACAATCCCCGATTCTCTGGTGTCGCCATGTAAGTGAAATCCCACATCTCTGGCACCATTCCAGTAACCCTCTTCCTCTGCAGCCTCTCCAGATCCTGGAAATATTGGTTTTAAAATGTGAAGCCCAGAATTGGGTTGCAGTACCTATCCTGAGGACTGAACATCGGTCTTTCCAAGAAAGGCAGCCTTTAGCCAAATCTGGCTTTGGATTTGGGAACGAGTATCATCCTTGAGGTAATGCTAGGTCCTAATACTCCATCAATCTTGGTTTGACAATGGGACAGGCACAAATTTAAGTACCGTAAGCTAATTTAATTGTAACTCAACCTAGCCAGAATGTACTAGTATGTATTGCTTCAGAATATACTACACATTGCAAATTCAGTGCCAGAGCACTTCATCAAAGAAATCTTCGCCAGCAACCTCCAGCCTCTTGCTTCACATTTTTACATCACCCAGATTAGAATTTGCACCCGTGCATGAATTTGCAGATGTTTGAAAGGTTCACCTTTTTATTCCATGCCAATTAACGGTTGAGACTCATATATCTTCAAAATCAATTCATTGTCTGCCTCAAAATTTCATCTCTCCATCTTCATTTCCACAGGAGCCGATTTCTGCAGTCAAACATTTCAGCCAAAAGGTAGGAAAGCTCGGAACGTGTACCATGACAAAGATCAAAGTCACCTGGTCGCTAGGTGTATCCTACTAGGGGTGTGTGGGTGTGTGTGTGTTGGGCTTGGAAGTGATGGGGGCCAGTGGTGTGTATGTGGGCAATCTGCAGGGGTCTAAGATTGACCACATAAAACCTAATTGTGTAATGGGGACATTTAAATGTTCAATACCCACAATTGCTATGAGACATACAAGTGGGTTTGGACGTACATGTAGAATGTTATGTTTTGCTTCAGTTCCATTCTGCCCCTCAGCTTTTCTCCACCGTATTCAAAGTAGAAGAAAATCTGTAATTTAGCAACATTTTAGGGCTTAGCACGTGCTGTTCTATGTTTGCAGCTGCCCAATTTTCGAGATGGTTATTGTATATACGATAAAAATAAACTCCTTGGAAAGTCAAACTCCCTCTCAGTATTCAAAGCAGCAGGGAAATCACTCTTCCCCTGGATTTTGAGCTGGGTCAGCATTTAGCACCAATAGAGTGATTTTGGAGTTTGCGAGACTCCTTTGAGGGCCATTATCATTCCATCAAGCTGACATTCTTCAGTGAAGATGGGGCAACGTTACATTGCATTGAGTCAATGGCCTTTGGAAATTTGAAGAGAAGGCATTATAATCTGCTAAATTAACCTTGTAACCATTATGATTTGCTGCTCATTTTCACTGGTTGGTGATTTCCAGTTATGGGAGCCAGTGGTTTCACTCAGTTCCAATTTGAATAAGAATGTGGAAATGGAATTGGAGGTGCTGTGCTTGACAGTGAAGCTGAAACTATCACCCTCACTTCACTTGGAAACCTTAGCATCAACAATCCTCTGATCATAGCTGATTTTAGAGAATGGAGTGAGATCCTTGAGCTTTCTTGGCTCTAGCAATGAATTGGGTCCAGTTCTCACATCCTCCCTGACATTGGTCTCAGGAAGTTAGCCGGAACTTTATGAGTGTTGGTACAATTCCACTCTTTTAGTTTTCTGGAGCTTCCACCTGCCCATCTCCCTTGAGGAAGAAACTTCTGATTTAGCAGGGGCATTTACCTAACAAATTAGTGAATAATTAGTGAAATTACTCCACAGAAGCTGATATCCCATCACCAAGTTGCCCTTTATTTACAAACGCATAGTACTTGACACAGATCTAACTCCCTCAGAGTGAACAAAACCTCTGACACTCCTGTTTATATCTGTCAGTCAGGGCTCCCTGATTGGGGTTGTTAACCTGGTCCAATCAGGGAACTCATGCTTTGTGAGGTCCACCTGACTGACCTCATACAATCACTACAATTAGCTGCTTAGTATCTTGGCTGCAATTCAATAAACTATAAACATACAGGTCGCATGCAGAGGGCTCTAGTGGTTCAGTAGTAGTCTCTCTACCTCTGAGCTACGAGTCCTGGGGTTCAAGTCCCACCTGCTCCCTGAGCAGGTTGATTCGGAAAATATCTAAAGGTGGCATGATGTCAGGTCATTGGAGAGAAGGACTGGGGTGTGGGACTAAACTGGACAACCCTTCCAAAGAGCCATCACAAGCACAGCAGGCTGAATGGTCTCAGTCTGAGTTTCAAGATTTTATAAATGGTGAAGAGTAACAATAGAAAGGTTTTCTATTGAATCATTTGTACACATGCTGGCAACAATTAGAATATGTAGCAGTGGTCAGGTTTGCTAAACACCCCAAATCAGTTCCATCTTTAGAGAAGAAAACGTCAGAATGAAATATGATTTTTGTTCCTTTATGAACAGAGTTAACATTTTATAAACATTTGTTTGTTGTCATAAATCAAATTTGATCACAGTAATCAGATTGCAGACTTTGTGAGCCTGTTTTTGCTGAACACTTAATATTCCGAGCTTGTGCTCACATGTGCTGGAGAGTGACTTAATCTGGAATAATCATATAATGTAATAAATAACATGCTACTTGAACCCAGGAAAATAATGTTTAAATGCAGTCAGAACATTTAGCAATGCACTGCTGAAAATCAATGTAAAGACACATCATTATCTGTCATGTACTTCCCTACCTTCATCACAGATAGTTGTAGTGATGGCAACATGGTGTGGTATTTCCTGATGGTAACAAAAAGCAGTTCAGCACATAGTTCACTCACCCACTGACGTCTCAGGGTTCTTTGTGAAGGTTACATCCACTGATCAACGGAATTGCTTGGAAATATTTCAGCTATCCTATATTTCCAAAAATTGATACTGTACGATGGGTCTAAGTGCTTGAAACGTCACTGTAAATTCTGAAGGCTTGGGATGGTGTGAGAAAGCATCATGGATATTGTTCTCTAATATAAGCCTTGAAAACGTACATTTGTAATCAGCCCTGGGCCAGGTATTTGCACTAATGCCTTCAAAGATTCTGGTCAATGGTCAGACAAATTAATCTTTTCATTAATCAATGTTAATATCACGTGTGTGTAAAAGAAGATTAACATTCTGCTTATGAAAGGGAAAGAGTATCATGCAAACAGCGATGTGATTGCTGATGCAGCAAAACACATGTAGGAAGAAACATTGGATTGTTCAGGTGGTGTGGAAATAGCGAACAGTGAATCTGATGGTGATCTCAGCATCTTCATAAATTCAACAGGACCAACTACACTGCAGGTATCAACACGTCAAAAATAATGTTGAACTGCACAGTCAGATCCCACAATTGAGTAGAGGAGCTGGAAGGTCATGTCATGACTGTACAGGACATTGGTGTGGCAACTTTTAGAATACTGCAGACAAGTCTGGTCACCTTATATGGGAAGGATGTTGTGACATTTGAGAGGGTGCAGATGTTTTCAGGACTGTACATGTATTTGGAATGGCAAGGACTGATTAGGGATAGTCAATATTGATTGAGTTTTTTGAAGAAGTAACGAAGAGGATTGATGGGGGCAGAGTAGTAGACATGATCTGTATGGACTTCAGTGAGGCATTCGACAAGGTTCCCATGGGAGACTGATTAGCAAGGTTAGATCTCATGGGATACAGGGAGAACTAGCGATTTGGATACAGAACTGGCTCAAAGGTAGAAGACAGAGGGTGGTGGTGGAGGGTTGGTTTTCACACTGAAGGCCTATGACCAGTGGAATCCCACAAGGATCATTGCTGGGTCCCCTACTTTCTATCATTTATATAACATAACACCAAATACAAAGTGCTGCATTTTGGGAAAGCAAATCTTAGCAGGACTTATACACTTACTGGTAAGGTCCTAGGGAGTCTGGCTGAACAAAGGGACCTTGGAGTGCAGGTTCATAGCTCCTTGAAAGTGGAGTCGCAGATAGATAGGATAGTGAAGTGAAGACGTTTGGTATGCTTTCCTTTGTTGGTCAGAGTATTGAGTACAGGAGTTGGGAGGTCATTTTGCGGCTGTACAGGACATTGGTTAGACCACTGTTGGAATATTGTGTGCAATTCTGGTCTCCTTCCTACTCGGAGGATGTTGTGAAACTTGAAAGGGTTCAGAAAAGGTTTACAAGGATGTTGCCAGGGTTGGAGGATCTGAGCTATAGGAAGAAGTTGAATAGACTGGGTCTGTTTTCCAGAACTAGAGGGCATAGGTTTAGGGTGAGAAGGGAAAGATATAAAAGGGACCTAAGCGGCACCTTTTTTATGCAGAGGGTGGTGCGTGTATGGAATGAGCTGCCAGAGAAAGTGGTGAAGGCTGGTACAATTGTAACAGTTAAAAGGCATCTGGATGGGTATATGAATAGGAAGGGTTTAGAGGGATATGGGCCAAGTGCTGGTAAATGGGACCAGGTCAGATTGGGATGTCTGGTCGGTATAGACGAGTTGGACTGAAGGGTCTGTTTCCGTGCTGTATGACTCTATGACTCTACAACTATAAAACCATACGTTTGTCAAGATGATATATCTCATAGTGGTGTAGAGGTAGAAATTAATTCCAGCAGGAATGTAAACTACGCTGAACAGCTGCCAAATATTTCCACAGTTTTCTTGTATCAACAGAAGCCATTCTGCAATAACACAATGCAGAGAGTCAGAATAGATAACAACATGGATTGAGATCAGTGGTTCTCAGATTTCAATGTTGCTCCAGTCACTGCTGTTTCTGCTGAATCCTACATTTATTCTGGGAAAGATAAAGCCAGTCAGTGGAACAATCTCTTCTTTAAGTGACTGACAGACAAAGAATAATGGAAATGAGAAACTTCCCTAAAAAGGCTAAAATCGCTAGATTATTAAGGGATGAGTCTCAAATGATATGAGAGACAGCAGGTAGATGGAGTGGGGATCTGGATCAATTGTATGACAAACAGTACTTCAATTGTCTGCTCCTTTTCCTAAGCTTTTGTGTCACCCAACAACAAAATGAATGAATTGTCAAAATCTCTCCAGCTTTCCCCTCTCTGCCACCACCTTATCCTTCTCACTGTCTTCACCTTAACCCTTCTGTCATCGGGTGGCATTTTCAGTATCCACCCAGGGCTTTGAGCATGGCGAGGGGAATTAATTCGTGGGAGCCAAACGTTCTGTTTCCGAACGTTGTTTCAAACTATTGACGTTTTCTCATTTGGGTTGGCTTCCTTAGTCTTCAGAGGCTGTATCAGTTAGGATTATATTCACTGGAAGTTAGAAGAATGAAGGGAGAATCACATAGAAAGTTTGAAGACTATAAAAGGGCTAGACATTGTAAACACAGAAAAGATGTTCCTGATGAGCGGGAAGGGGCTTCAGATCCAGGAGTCACAGTCTAAGGACATCAGGTAAACTGACGAGGAGACATTTAGAACATAGAACAATTTCTATACCCAGAGAGTGGGGAGCCTGTGGAATTCTCTGCCACAGAAAATGGTTGAGGTCAAAACATTGCATGTTTTCCAGAATGAGTTAGATATCTTTCTTGGAGCGAAAGGGATCAAGTGGATACAGACAGAAAATGGGGTATGGCATTGTGACGGAGGATCAGCCAGGGTCGTATTGAATGGTGGGACAGATTCAAAGGGCTGAAGGGCCTAAATCTGTTCTATTATCTGTGTTTCTGTTTGATTAGGAGCCTGTTTTGCATTCATTAGTATGCCATAATTAATCATTAATACCGAACCTGCTGAAATTACATGTACTCTGCTGAAAATGAGAACCATGTCCGTTCACACCCTGACCATGTATGTACATATTGGCAGTGTGCACGTTCCCTCCAGGCTCTGCTGTGTAAGGTGATAATCCACGACATGGCTCCTTCAGAAACAGGCTGTTTTGTTGCACTAAGCAGGTAAAGGCTGTGAACATTCAGCAGCTCATTGGGAAACACACCCAGCGGTGGTCAGGCTGCATGCAATTCAATGCTTACAGAAAGAGGACTGGACCCACTAGCCTGCCCAATGGATACAGCCACACTGGCTATCTGTAACCAGCCTGAACAGATTAGAGACAGGCGTACCTTAACTAAAATAGGGAGGTGTGACCTGACAGAAAGAGGGATGGTTAAAGCAATAGGAGGAACTGAGATAATTGAAAGGTAGGAGCTGGATATCAAGGGCGCAAAATAACTTGAAGCTCAATAGATTATTCAGCTTCTTCTGGGACTGTGCCCGTTTAGCTTCTGGTTGCCATGGGCACAGCCATCTCCATTCCGGCCATCTCAGTGACTTGGGACAGCCCCTTGTTTGCCATCCCTGGGAAACAGCACAACTCCTGTTTTGAGGCTGGCCTGTGCTAGGACATCCAGGGAGATGTTGATAAAACAGGAGGTGTATTTTTGACGTGTGCCTGATGTCTCCAGGGATGTGGGGGTGGATGGGTGGGCAGGTAGGGGTGCAGGTGGGTGGAGGTTGAGAACTACCCCTGACTTGCAAAGAGTGGAATGCTAACCAGGGGTGCCTATTCAAGATGGCGCCTGCAAATCAGAGCCTAGAAAGTTCCGGTGGCCTTCAAAGCCTCCTGCCCAACCACCATTTTACCCACACATGAGTATTAATGAACTGAAACAAAAGTAAATGTACAGGAAAACCCACCCAGCTCTCAAGTGGAAATCCCTCCACATAGAAATGAAATTTCTCTCTCTCTCTCTCTCTCTCTTTGTTTTTCTTCACATCGTTCTTTCTCTCTCTGGTTTTCCACTCTCCTCTCCCCTAACCTTTCAGTTCTTTTGCCACCCATAAATGCCTACTCAAAACCCACTATCCTCGTTGACTCCTGTCCCCACCCCACCCCACCTCCTCAACATTGCTCATCTTTGCTCCTTAAATTCCTATTTGTGAAGTGCTCTGGTTTATTTTTAAGACGTTAGAGGCACCATATAATTGTGAGGTGTTGTATTATTAAAACCTATTGCACAATCCCTGGTGCACCACATAACCAAAAATAATTAAATCTTGAGCAATCACCAGAATAGCCCGATCAGTAAACATAATAATACAGGTATGAAACGATTCCTCGGTTTTGTGCCTATTTAGTTCCTAGAAATTGAATTTTTATGATCCAATTGGGAGATTAATTTAACGATATAGAATCAAATATACATTAGTGGGCCAGTGTATGGCTTTTGTGCAAATTATTCAGTCTTTGAATTAACCTTGCAATCTAATAATTTGGAATATTAAGAGTCAAGCTCAAAGCTATTCAAATAATTAATGGAGAAAAAAAAGTTACAAGTTATAAAGACCTTTCTGTCATTATGTAAATTAGCTGGAGGCCACCTCACAAGCAGGAATAATGTCAAGAAATACTTACCATGATTAGGATTCTTGTGGAGGCTTTTGGAATTTTAGACAAAGTATGAACTCAGTTGACATGCACTGATTGCAATCACCGATGTTCACTGCGCTATGACTCTGGGACAGAGAACTAACTGGTGATTGAAAAGGCCATAAATTCAACCAGAACATTCCGCATGAAAGGAGTGGAACAAAGAGAACATTTGACAATGCATCCATTTTCTTATTCAGAGGAGCTTTACCTCATGAGCCATGGTCAGTGTAACTGTACAAAAAAAGGAATTCATTCCTTACCTCTGCGAAGTTCTGAGGCAGTTAGAGACCAAACTGAAAATCCCCACCCGGAAGTTCTTTCTAGGAGCTGGGGCTTTTGGTTTTGTCAGTGTTGACAGAGCCAACAAGCAGTAACGATGCAGTCAGAAAATAATATGTACCCTGACTGCCATCTCTGAATATACTGAAAGGAATGCTCAAGTGGTTTGGTGTGTCTCTCAGCTGGTACCACTCTAGAAGTTACACTAAAGGGTTGTGCTTAATAAAAGGTAAGGCGATCTGGTCATCTTCTCTCATTATTTTGGGATGTTGAGATGCTCTGAATGCAACTGCTAGGAAAGATGTGGTGAAGGTGATTTTGAATAGCAAGGACTTGCCTTGCAGCAACTCTTTTACATTGTTAGAGAAACAAGGTGAATCTCACTGAGAATTGGTTTGGATTCAAGGAAAAATGTTCCTCTGTAAATGTGCTCAGATGCAATGTGCTCATTTAGTTTTAATTGCTACTTTCGGGAGCTGCAGCAAGAGTTTCGAGGTTCCTGACGTTTGATTGCAGGAATTTTCTGATGTTGGACCCTCGTCTTGCTCCAATCTGACAATCTGGAAGTTCCTAGGTAGTTGCATCAGTAGGCGTTATCATGTTTCGGCTGCACTGCTGTCATTTGCTTTTTCAGTTCGATGATTTCATGAGGGCCAAGCCTAGTTTATCGTCACTCGGTCATTGCCACAATCCACCTCATTTCCTTTTTTACTATTTGTGCCTTTCTTGGAGCCAAAATCTCCTCCTTTGATTCAGTGATCGTTTGTTTATGTGTAAGAGCAGTGAGAAGTCTCAGTTGCAATGCTGTGCTTCAAAGAAGCTGATGATCGTGAGCGGGAGGTGAGTCTCACTTTCACTTCCCTTGTGGTGCAGTGGTAGTGTCCCCTACCTCTGAGCCAGGAGACCTGGGTTCAATCTCCACCTGCTCTGGCGATGTGTCATAGCATCCCTGCACAGGATAATTCCGAAATATCTGGACCAATGAGCTTGTACCCGGCTCCCTTACGACTGGCCATTGTGGGTGTACCCAAGCAAAAGGGTGGGCCGTCACCATCACCCTGAGGGTAATTAGGGATGAGCAACAAATGCTGTCAGTGTGATAATGTCAGGAAATGCTTACCATTATTAAGATTTCTGCAGAGGTCTGTTGGTATTTTAGACACAGATCAAACGCAATTGGAATGCATTGATTGCAATCACAGACTTCCCCTGTGCCACAATTGCATGTGAAACATTTACTCCGTGATTTGTAGCAGTGGGTTTTTTAAAAAATTCTCTTGAAGGCTCTGAATAGGAGCAGGGTCTGGATCCAGGTTGTTAGCAGCTCCACTGTAACGTCACCGAGACTGTCGCCCAGCTCCGGAATGGCAGCAGCCACCAGCCGATATCCAAGGCTTCATCCGGGAGCCCGTCTGCCAGGCTTTGAAGTGGAACCCCAGCAGGATGTTCCCTGGCTGGAGCATTTCAGCCAAGCAGTGAGGCTGGATAAACTCAGGCTGTTTTCTTTGGAGCAAGAAGCTTGATGGGAGGTGGGGGGTGGTTGAGGGGGGGGACCTGCTAGAGGTCTCTAAGATTATGAGGTGGATAGCACACTGCTGTGTCCCTCAGCTGAAAAATCCAGAGCAACGGGACATGCTTTTAAAGTGAAAGGCGGGAGGTTTACGAGAGGATTTGAGGAAACTATCTTCATTAAAATGTCTTCACTAGACTGTGGTGAGATTGGGAATGCACTGTCTCAGAGGCTAGTTGCGACCAGTAACCTCACAGTTTTCAAAATGTATTTGAAATGCAATAATGTTCAAGGCTGTGGCATTGTGTGAGAAAGTGGGAGGAGGGTAGGTAGCCGTGTGTGTTTGGTACTACAGACACGATGGGCCAAATGGCCTCTTCTGTACAGTTTTACAAACAGAGATTTGCCATTTTGTTTTCTCATAAAACATGTCTCAAAAGGAAAGAAAGATTGTCCCTCACATGGGCGGAAATGTTCTGAAGTGATGATGACAACAATATGATCCTGGTGAAGCGAGATACTGGAATCAATGATACACCAAACAGAGAGGATAACACAGAGAGAATGAACAACCTTTGGAACGTGCCAGTTTTAAGTGAGTTGCAGAAGGGGCAGGAGTAAAATGGATGGCAGTAACCCCTAAACACAGAGAGAAATCAGTGACAAAAAAGTAGCAAGAGTGAGGCAACAGTATTGCATAAATAAAAACTGAAAGAACTGCAGATGCTGTTAATTAGAAAGAGAAACAGAAAATGCTGGAAAAACCCATCAGGTCTGGCAGCATCTGTGGAAAGAAATCAGAGTTAGCGTTTCGCGTCAGCTGACCCTTCCTCAGAACTGAAGGGTGACTCAACCCAAATGCTTAACTGATTTCTCTCCACAGGTGCTGATGAGCTTTTCCAGCAATTTCTGTTTTTGTTTCAAGAGTATTGCATGTTGTACAAGGTTCATACATGAATCACCAGATATTGTTCAAGTTAATTAGACTTTTATCAAGGGGCAATGTTGATAATCCAGGTGTAAGGATGATTTTAATGAGGCTTTTCTAGTATTGCATCTTGTTTAAGATTCACTGACCTTCCACTGGTCTTCAATCTCATTATGATTTATTTTTCAAATTTGACATCCTGAAATAAGTCAGAGTGTGTGGTATTTACCAACACACGGTGTGGCTAATGTTAACAGCGTGGATATAGTTAATGAAACTTTGTGCACTTTTAAAGCACTCAGTGGGAAATTTAACACAAGAAAGCAATACCTTCAAGTGAAATGAATTCACAAATGAGAGAATATAAAAAAAGAAAACTTTAATCGTTGGGACATCACCCACGATATTGTGGGCAAGTTTCCTCAAAGCCACAGAACTTCCTGAGTGTCTGTAGAGATGAGGGAAATAAGGAGGAACACCTGAGAGGAGAGCGATGAAGTAAATTGAATCAGAATGAATCACAGGACCACACATTTTGCTCAGACTATGCAATAAGTAGTGGAGGAGTGACACTAAGCTGGGTAATCAGGACACAAAATAACAGCGGTCATTAACAGCATAACTGCTGAGCTGCCAGATCGACCAGTGACAGATGCACAACTGAAGTGATATCTCACTGTGAACTATTGTCTCTGTTACACATGCACTGACCAAGAGTAAAACATCCAACTGTTTGACTTGTCTTTCAGGCTTTAAATGTCTTTGGCTGCTTGCATCAAGCTCTCCCCAGTCAGGTTGTTAAATCTGCTATGGATGGGAGGGGTATGAGAGGAAGTGGTGGTAAAGTGTCGATGTCACTGGGCCCAGGCTGATGTTCTAGGAATATGGTTTCAAATCCCACCACAGCTGACGCCAGCCATGCTCAGTAAAATCTGGAGATTGAAAGCTCATCCCTGTGTGATTGTTTTGGGCAGTGGTTGGAATTATTTCCTCACAGCGCCAGGGACCCAGGTTCAATTCCAGCCTCGGATTCTCCCTGTGTCAGTATGGGTTTCTTCCGGGTGCTCTGGTTTCCTCCCACAGTCCAAAGATGTACAGGTTAGGTGGATTGGTCATGCTAAATTGACCCACAGTGTCCAGGGATGTGCAGGCTAGGCAGATTAGCATGGGAAATGGGGAGGGGGTGGGTTACAGGGATAGAGAGGGTTGGTACAGACCCAATGGGCCAAATGGCCTCAACCTACACTGTAGGATCCTATGGATAAGGGAAAAATTAGCCAAAAGCATTTGACAAAATATGGCAGGGACTCTGTCAGGTCGATTAGGACACCATCTTGAAAAGCTGCAATGGGATTGTTATTAGGATGTCCGGGATTGAGTGCAATAAATGGGCAGGCAGGTGGGATGAGTTTAGAATGGCATTGTGGTCAGCGCAGACATCTGTTCCTGTGCTATACTCTTCTATGTTCCATCTTATATTGAAATAGCCCTTAGCCTGAAGTAAGGGGCAATTCCTGCTCGTGACCACCATATCGTGCTGACCTGACTCGTATACAAGAGGGTTTGGAGAGCAGGACCTTCCTTGTTTACTGTTTAGATTGCAGCTGATGGACACATTTGTGGCCCCTGCTAGATTAGATTAGATTACATTACAGTGTGGAAACAGGCCCTTCGGCCCAACAAGTCCACACCGACCCGCCGAAGCGTAACCCACCCATACCCCTACATTTACCCCTTACCTAACACTATGGGCAATTTAGCATTGCCAATTCACCTGCCCTGCACATCTTTGGACATCTACTTCTGCTAGTTTCACTTTGTTACAAAGTAGATGAAACCCAGTCCATTCTGCCCTTACAGCTCATACCTCAATCTGCAGCTTGTGCAGCTCGAATCATGTAGGCCCGAAGGTTTGGGAAAGGTTGGAGCATCTCAGTATATGAAGTTACATTGCAGGTCAACTGTTACCTAGCTGAATGGCGGAACAGGCTCAGAGGGGCCGAAAGGCCTCCTCCTGTTCTTACATTCCAATTTTTAGCACTTTACTGCATTGGTATATGAACTTTCAGTTAGAAAACATCATGGTCTTTTCACGCACATATAAATTACATTATATTTTCTACTTGGCTCTTGAACTTTCGTGGCTCACAAGATATTTGTTCATCTGCGATCAGTACTCCAAAGAAGAGGACTGATTGAACTGGTTGGCATGTTAGTGCTTTCCTATTGATCCTATTGATCATATTAAATGGTGGAGCAGGCCCAAGGGGCTGAATGGCTGAATACTCCTGTTCCTATTCCTTATGTTCTTATGGTCAAATGACAAATTGCATATTATCAGAAGGTGAACAAAGGACCAACTTGTGTTCAAGCTGTAAGGAGATAGATTTCGTATTTAGAACTGAAAGAACCAAAGGTTATAGAGAGAAAATGGGAACAAGGCACTGAGTTGGATCATCGTACCTACTTCAGAGCTGATCTCTTTGTCATGATTTTTTCGATTGATGTGAAAACTGCTCCAGAAGGAGATTTTGCTGAGCTCCATGGAGTCTTCACACAAAGTAAAGGTTGACTGGGATTATCTGACGATTCAGAGGATTTCCAAATCACTCAAAGAATGAAGACAAAATGCTCACTTTGTTCTTGTTTTGTTTGCAGGAGTTTGAGAATAATGA
Source organism: Chiloscyllium plagiosum (assembly GCF_004010195.1). Taxonomy (NCBI): domain Eukaryota; kingdom Metazoa; phylum Chordata; class Chondrichthyes; order Orectolobiformes; family Hemiscylliidae; genus Chiloscyllium; species Chiloscyllium plagiosum. The sequence goes on along the minus strand of NC_057733.1, from coordinate 45,740,730 downwards.
GGGTGAGGATTACACAGGGGAATTCTCACCCCGCACCACTTCCTCATCACAGAATGGACCCGAGGTTTACATCCTGCCACTCACAGAGGTATCATTTCCTGTGTCAAACCAGCCAGCTGCAAGACCAGGTAAACAGGCCCACAATTCTCTCTGAATAACGGCTAAGTCAATTACAATGGTCAACTGAGGTTCACTAGGATGATTCGATTCAATAAAAATCTGCGATTAAAAGTCTAATAATGACCATGAAACCATTGCTGATTATCAGAAAAACCCATCTGGTTCACTAATGTCCTTTAGGGAAGGAAATCTACCATCCCTACCTGGTCTGGCCTACATGTGACTCCAGACCCACAGCAATGTGTTGACTCTCAACTGCCCTCTGAGCAATTAGGGATGGGCAATGAGTATGGGTCTGGAGTGACATCCATGTTCCGTGAATGAATAAAAACAAATTCGAGTATGGAGGGATTGTTGTATGACAGTTTGGGACTGGACTCACTGGCTAGGTGATCTCATTGAAATGTATAGGATTTGTAAGTGGCTTTACCAGCTAAATGCTGAGTGGATGTTTCCCTCATGGGAAAGACAAGGACCAGAGGGCGTAGTCTCAGAATAAAGGGGCGGACTTATTCAAGGCGGAGCTGAGGAGGAATTTCTTCTCTCAGAGTTGTCACTCATTGGAACTCCTTGCCACAGAAAGCTGGGGAAGTGGGGGTGCAGAGTTGTCCTGGTATGTTTCAGGCTGAGATAGATAGATCCATGATCCATAAGGGAGTCAAGGATCGCAGGGGAGCGGACAGGAAAGTGGGCATGAGGATTGTCAATTCAGACATGATCCTATTGAATGGTGGAACAGGCTCAAGGGGCTGAATGGCCACTCCTTTTTTTAATGATCTTTTAGCTGTACTCATCTCAGATCGATTTCTTTCCTCACTATCTCCCTGGGTCCCACCCCCTCACCTTACTAGTTTAAATCCTCCCAGGCAGTTCTAGCAAATTTCCCTGCCAATTTATTAGTCCCCTTCCAATTTAGGTGCAATCAATCCTTCTTGTACAGGTCACTTCTACCCCAAAAGAGATTCCAATGATCCAAAAAAGTGAATCCTTCTCCTATACATCAGCTCCTCAGCCATGCATTCATCTGCTCTATCCTCCTATTCCTGCCCTCACTAGCTCGTAGCACCGGGCGTAATCCAGGTATTACTACCCTTGAAGACCTCCTTTTTAAATTTCTGCCTAACTCTCTGTAATCTCCCTTCAGAGTCTCAACCTTTTCCCTTCCAATGTCGTGGTTCCAATGTGGACAATGACCTCCTGCTGGCCCCTCTCCCCCGTGAGAACATTCTGCATCCTCTCTGAGACATCCTTGATCCTGGCACCAGGGAAACAACACACCATTCTGCTTTTTCTCTGCTGGCCACAGAAACATCTGTCTATACCCCTGACCTTATAGAGGTTTACAAAATTATGAGGCGGCATGGACGGGTTGGACCGAAGGGTCTGTTTCCATGCTGTACATCTCTATGACTCTGTAATGATAAGGTGAACAAATGATCGACTTATGTTCAAGCTATAAGGAGATAGGTCTGGTTCTAAAGGATTTCAAAGGGTTTAGGGAGAAAATGAGAACAGGGCACTGAGTTGGTTGATCGGCTATGATAATATTGAACTTTCTAGGAGACTCGAAGGGCTGAATGGCCAACTGCTGTTCCTATTTTCCATGTTTATGTAAATCTTAATGCTGTCCATGCTGAGTTGTAAGGCACAGAGCTAGCCCAGGGGAGATAACTGGTCACTATTCACTCATCCCTATGCTCCTCAGGGCTATCGCCTGGTGGAAGGTACCTCCTGTGAAACGAAACTATGTCACAAGGCACTGTGTCTTTGGAAACAAAATGAAGTAAAAATTAATTTATTTTAAAAGAGGCAAATTAGAAATTGGATTCCAAGAACTTTTGTTTCTCTCCCTTGCTTACGTTAAAGATTAAAGAGAAATTCTCCTCTTGATCTCATTTATTTTGCTTTTAGTTGGCCAACCATGCAACAGCTTGTCAACATTTTACTCCAACAGAATACAATTCCAATGCAATGTTGTTGAACTGGGAACACAAAAAATGTCTTAGGGCAATTTGGCATCCAGGATGTAGGTCCAATTCCACTGACAAGGCCTCTTGCAGAACCTTATCTATATGTGGCCACTTGAGCCTTCAAGCCTGCTCCACCATTCAACAGGATCATGGCTGACCTAATTAGTTCACACTATTGCCTACCCTGATAGCTTTCATCCACGTGTTTTATCAAAAATCAATCTACTTTCTACTTTAAAATTTTTCAAGGCCTTTTGGTAAGGGTGTTCCAAAGCTCACAAACCTCTTCAGCCCCTGGAGAAACTTTGGGGTGATGTCAAGGCACTACACATCACTGGGTATAAATATCATAGTGTGGGTGGAGTTAGAACACACTGACACAATCTCACTTGAAGACACACTGGAATGTGACTCTCTGAAAGATAGACAGAGTGCACATAGACTTAAACACTCAAAGAAGATGATAGTTCTTACCTAATGGTATATGTTTGTGACATACAATAGTAGTCAGCATGAAGGTAAAATAGATAGTGTTACTTTGATGTTCAAGCCTGAAAGCTTCCCTTAACTTTGCTTTCTCCATAACAAGTCTGCTGCAAACTTAAACACATAGTGTGGCATTAGCACATGACAGAAGCTAGATTAGAGTGGTCCTGGAAAAGCACAGCAGGTCAGGCAGCATCTGAGATGCAGGAAAATGGACGTTTCGGGCAAAAGCACTTCATCAGGACTCTGGTTTCCAGCATCTGCAGTCCTTGTTTTTACCTACATGACAGTAGTTGGCATTCAAAGTGGGATACACAACCTAATCTCTGTCAGAATTGTTGGAAAGAATTCCGAACCATTGGGAGGGTGAGCTGTGAGGATGATGCAGAGATGCTTCAATCTGTTTTGGACAAGTTGGGAAAATGTATGGCTAATGCAGTATAATGTGAATAATGTGAGGTTATCCACTTTGGTAGCAAAAACAAGAAGGCAGGTTATTATCTGAATGGTGATAGGATTAGGAACAGGGGAGGTACAATGAGACTTGGGTGTCCTTGTATACCAGACACTGCAAGTTAAAATGCGGATGTAACCGGTGGTGACAAAGGCAAATAGTATGTTGGCATTCAAGAGGATTAGAGTACAGGAGCAGGGATGTCTTGCTGTAGTTATACAAGGCTTTGGTGAGACCACACCTGAAATATTGTGTGCAATTTCGATCTTTTTATCTGAGAAAGAATACTCTGGTTATACAGAGAGTGCAACAAAGATTTACCAGACTGACTCCTGGGATGGCAGGGCTGGTGTATGAAGAGAGAATGAATTGATTAGGACTATGTTCACTACAGTTTAGGAGAATGGGGGGAGGTGGGAATTCACAAAGAAATCTATAAGCTTAAACAAGGCTAGCCAGCGCAAATACAGAAAAGATGATCCTGATGACCAGGGAATTTAGAACCAGGGGTCAGTATAAGGGTTTTTGGGCTGAGATTAGGAGAAATTTCTCCACCCAGAGAGTGGGGAGCCTTTGGAATTGTCTGTCATATGAAGTGGTTGAGGCTAAAACATTGAATGCTTTCAGGAAGCGGTTTGATGTTGTCCTTAAGGCTAAAAGGATGTGGGGAGAATCAGGTCCTCAGAAATGAGGCAGACCAAGTGGAAAACATCAAAGTGGGGGTGCAATTGGGAAATAGCAATCATAATACGTTCAATAATAAGTTCAATAATAAGTTGGAAAAGGATAAAAATCAGTCAAAAACTAAGATCCCAAACTAGAAAAGGACAGATTTGAGGGACTTTCAACTAAACGTTGAATTGGAGTGGGTTGATTGAAAATACATTTTGGTGCATAAAACAGTAGATGAAAAATGGGAGACTTTCAAAAGAGAAATAAGTACGGGGTATCCAAATCTCGAGAAACCTGGATGACTAAAAGTATCGATGAGAAAATAAGGAAGAAAAGTTGCATACGGAATAATAATCGCAGGACTATAATAATCAGGAAGAATATCTCAAATGTAAGAGAGGCTCAGGCTAGAATAAGGAAGGCTAAAAGGAAGCATGAGGAAACGATGGCAGACTGCGCTAAAACAAGTAGTAAACTGTTATTGAAACCTATTAATGGGAAACGGTTAGTGAAGGATAGAGCGGGGTCCATAAGGAATAAGTCCGGTAAGCTGCTCACTAAACCAAAGGGTAAGGCAGAGATGCTAAATGAATACTTTGCTTCTGTCGTTACCAAATTAAAAAATAGTGACAATGGCCCAGTTGAAAACGTGGGTGTTGAGAGCAATGGAGCAGTAGAGTGATAGATGGAGAGAAGGTGCCAAAAAGACTGGCAGCTCTCCAGGTAGAGAAGTTGCCAGGTCCAGATGGGATGCATCCTAGATTGCTGAGAGAGGTAAGGGAGAATATTGTGGAAAAAGTTTCCAGGCTATTCTAAATATAGTATTAGTCCCAGGGGACTGGAGGGTTACAAATGTGAGACCATTGTCTAAGAATGGGGCAAAGGTTAATGGAGGAAACTACAGAGCTGTCAGCTTGATATCAATAGTGGGAAGACTGATAGAGACCATAATATGGGATAAGATAAATGTACATCTAGAAAAAAAATAAGTTAATCCTAAACAGTAAACACAGCTTTGTCAAAGGCAGGTCATGTCTGTCAAATTTCATTGAATGTCTTTGAGGTGATATAGGTAATGGATGAGGGTAGTGCTGTGGATGTGGTATATTTTGACTTTCAGAAAGCATTTGATACAGTGTCACATGGCAGGCTGGATAGCAAATTTAAAATGTTTGGGATTGATAGGTACTTGGCAACATGGATTAGAAGCTGCTAAAAGATAGGAAACGGGAGATGGTATAGATGGGCATTTCTCAAACTGGAAATGAATGAAAAGTGGTGTTCTCCAGGGATCGGTGTTGGGATTTTTTTTTCTAATTTATAAAAATAATTTGAAGATGGGTGTTGAGGGCAAATCTCTAAATTTGCAGATGATACTAAGCTGGAGAGAATAGTGAATTGTGAGGATGATGCTGAGCAACTTCAGAGGGACATTGGTGAGCTGGCCAAAAGGACAGATGAGTTTCAGAGGAAAGAAATGTGAGGTAATGCATTTTGGCAGAATAAACATGCAGAGACATTACAGGCCCCAATGGTACAGGAGGGGAGTATGGGAACAGAGGCACCTTGTGTCTATGATTCACTGAAGGTGGCTAGACAAGTTGAAACAAGATGGTTTGTAGGATCTTAGGGTTTATAAATAATAGCATAGAGTATAAAAGCAAGGAAGTGATGCTACACCTCAACCACGTTTGGAGTTTTACATTCAATTCCAGGCACCTTATTTAAGGAAGGATGTTAAAGCCCTGGAGAGAGTGCAAAGGAGATTTAGTCGAGTGATACCAGAAATGAGGGATTTTAGATACACGAAAAAATTAGAGAAATTGGGCTTATTCTCCTTGGAGCAGAGAAGAGTAAGAGGGGACCTCATGGAGGTGTTCAAAATGATGAACAATTTTGACAGGGTGAAGACAGGTATGTCAGTAACTCGGGGTCACAATTTCAAGATTGTCAGCAAGGGAGCGAGGAGTGAGATGAGGAGAAATTTCTTTACTCAGAGAGTTGTTAGGAATTGGAGTGCACTGCCTGGGAGACTAGTGGAGGTGGACTCCATAGGAGGTTTCAAAAGAGGGCTGGATATATATTTAAAAGTTCTGAATTTAGAGGGTTACAGAATGGGACGAGCTGGGAAGCTCTTTTGGAAGCCAGTACAGACGTGGAGAGGCAAATGGCCTCCATGTACACTGTAAAATGCTATGCTTTTCCTTGAAAATCCAGAAAAGTGAATGGAAATACAAGAGAATAGATTCAGATGGAGACTTGTATTATACTTAAAAAATAACTTAAGGTAAGCACTTGAACATGATGGCAACCATTTTCCCCAATGTTTAGAAGTAACATAGTCTCCTCTTGATCTTCTTCAAAAGCAGTGTGAAATTATTCATACAAGCTCCCACACTGGGATTCTCTGAACTGCTAAACCTTTGACATTTCCTATAACTTTGAACCCAGAATGTCTCCAGTTCCTTAACGTGTTCAACAGGTTTCATTGAAAACAGCTCTTAAACAATGAACCCTTCCATGTTTCATTTTATGTATTTCAACAACATTGAAATAAACTCTCAAACTACCTGTCTGTTTTCTAATTGGATATTTAAAGGCAGTTTTCAGGACTAACTACCAGAGAGATAAAAAGGACGGTGGGCACATATTTTGTGATATTAATGAGAAAGCAACACTCAGTGTTATTGCCCCTCTGACACTGGCAGCAGCTTCTGGAGTCTATATGCACACAGTTCAACACATCAATTAGAGGCTTATCCTTGACCTTGCACTTTACAATAAGGCTCCTTACTAAGTCCCCCTAGCTTGCAATTAATTGAAAATCATTAAATCCTGTACAAAATTAATCTCATGGTCATGCCCATCTAAAAGGTTACATCTTTTCGATGTTGTTGAGGTGTAACTGGGTTTTAAGCAGGTACTATGTTCATAGTTATTAATAAACATCCACCCTGCTCCCGAAAACAATTCTCCATTATGTTAAATTCCACATACAGATTCTACGTTAAGGTTTATTTGTCACATTTCAGCTTTAATCCCATGTGCACATCCATTGCTCATTTCACAGTCTGTGAAATGGTATTAAAACGAAAAGGATAATCATAACCTTTAACTTCCTGGTTTGCTGTCTGGGAGAATTCTTTAATGTGATTGGCTGCTTGTCTTTTCTCTGCGCTATCACCACTGCTGGAGGCCAGAAGGTCCCTTGGTTTGGTGACAGATTCGAACTAAAGTTAAAAAAAAAGGTTAATTCATGTTGTATGGATCAATAAGTCTTCTTGGGTAGCTTTTCTTTGCAATCGTCAGTGAGTGTCATTGACCGTTGACTTATGGGATCTCATCCAGTGTAGAGATGCATAACGAGTGAGGCTCTCAGGCAGGTGAACTTGACAATCTCCTTCCACATCTAGCTGTTCAAACCTGCCCAAACCTATGTCTCTGGCTATAAGACATCTATCAGGGATGGGTTTGGGTAGCCTTCATCCAGTTTTGATTTGTCACTCATTAGCAATTTTATTCTGACGCTGTGGAAGGATGATGCTGACTCTCCAGAGTGTTTCTCTATGCTCAGGGATGAGGCAAGCTGTTGTTAGCGTGGATGGAGTTTAATTGTGTGTAGGTTGTGCTGAATTCACCTGGATATCCAATATGGAAGGATTCCTCCTGGAGAAACAAAAATAAAAGAGGATGTATTATTATACTTGGTGGGCGTATTGAGTCACAAGTTACTAGGAACCAGTACTGAACCTTTAGTTTGCAGAGGATTTGTATTCACAGCTCAAGAGCTTTCTATGACCAATACAACATTAGATACAAACATGCTCACATGCTCCTGATACCTATCTTCCATCAGTGGAACTTTGCTGCAGAGATATTTTTTTCCCATGTAATGGAAATAATTTATCCGCTCTGCAATGATTTCCAAGTAAATCACAGCTTTTTACAATTTTCTATACCACTTGTCCTATTTGTTCCTGTCAGATCTATTTATACTTCCAATCTGTTTGCTTAGTCCTCTCACCCTGAAACAGCAAGGATGATGTTTCACACATTGTAGAAGTGGCAAACGAGAAACTTTGATACATTACATAGAAGACAATGACAAATCAGAAAATAAATTATTAATCGGTGTGAAGAGATTCTTCTTCTGTTTTTTCTCTTTCTTATCTTTCTCTGGTTCTCCACTGCCACTATGATCCTCTGAAATTCCCTTTCTAGTTTCATCTTCTTTCCATGACTATACTGTACTCTCTCCTCTTGTGTCTTACTTTATTGGAATGAAAACATCATTCATTGACAACTTATTACTTCCCTCAGTCTTTCCCTTCCTCCTGCAGTCTTGCAGATCATTACAATCAAGTCTGCCACCACTCAGTCTCTGCTAGTAAAAGCAAAATGCTGTGGGCACTGGAAATCAGAACCAAACACAGAGAATGCTGGAGAAACTGGTCTGGCAGCATCTGTGGAGAAATAAACCAAGTAAACATTTTGAGTCCAGAATGATTTGTGGATGGCATGGTGACTCAGTGGTCAGCACTGCTGCCTCACAGCACCTGGGACCTGGGTTCAATTCCACCCTCAAGTGACTGCCTTCATGGAGTTTCCATATTCTCTCTGTGTCTGTGTGGATTTCTGCTGGGTGCTCTAGTTCTCCCCCCTCGATGCAGGTTAGGTGGGTTAGTCATGGTAAATGTAGGGTTATAGGGTGGATGCTCATCAGAGGGTTGGTGCAGACTTGATGGGCTGAATGGCCTCTACCTTATATCCCTTTATCAGAATTGCAGAAGAAGCCGACTGGACCTCAAACACTGACTCTGTTGCTCTCTCCACTGATGCTGACACACCTGCTGAATTTCTCCAGTATCCTCTGTCTTTGTTTCAATCTCTGTTACTTAGAACTGCACAGCACAGAGAGAAGCCATCATTGTGCCTCCTCTTAACTAGAAGCAACCCAATTAGTCCCATGACCTTTCTCTTTCATAAAACACCGCAATTGTTTTCCCTTCCTAGTATTTGATTGATTCTAGATGCTGTTGTGTAAAGGTTGCCTCAGTCAAACAGTGATTATAATTTAACAGCAGTTCCTTGACTAAGAAATCCATTGGACAGGACATGAAAGATGCGATATCATTGCAGGTATTTTCTCTTTTTGCCTGCATTTTAGGCCATGGACTTTCACCTAATGTGATTCTTTCTAAACTGTTTGCGCATTTGTGCTTCATACTGAGCAACTAAACGTTCTGTATCTATTCATGAGACCAAAGCAGGAAGCGTGCAATCAATTCCTCATATATCAAGGTATATTACTTTTAAAAAGGCCAAACTAAAGTGTGATCAACTTTGCTGAAAGGACTGCATTTAAATGGATTTTAATCCACTTGCATTACTGCGAGTCAATATAATATATGCTTTGCAAAAATAAAACCTTTCAAACTATAATGTCGTCGTATGTTAATCCTCTTGTGAGAAAGTAACATACAGTAGCTCTTTGTTGAACACTTCAGAGGCTGTTGTTTTGTATTTTCACCGTCCTCCTGGAAAGATCAGTGTGAATCCCTGAAAGGATTTACAAGATGATTAGCAGACTGACAGCTGCAATGTGACCGCTCTGTCCAAGGCCCTGGCTTTGTTATCCAACTCGTGATGTTAGTTCGCTCCCAATAGTCAAAGGTATTTTCGTGCTCACGGAGTCGATGGTTCGCAGAGCAGCTGAGCAACTACCCACTTCCATCAAATATACAGGAAAATTGTATCTTCATCCATAATTCAGAGCCATTTTCTGGGACACTGTGGGGTGGGAGTCCAAATTCAACAGGGTGGGGTCAGGCTACCAGTGAGTAGAACAGTTAGCATCTGTGGAGGGAACAGGGAGATGAATAGTTAAATATTGGTTAATTAAATACTTTGGGCATTGTTTAATTAAATACATAGAGTAGAGGTTATGTTATAATTTGCATTCATCAAAATGAATTTGCTATAATGCGATTGATAAATTGGGGGCGTTGTTTCTACAGCGCAAACTTTTAAAATGTGTGTTGGCTGTAACACGATTACAGTGCCAACACTTTGAATGCTGTTTCTAAAGTGTGATTTTTTTAATAACATGGGGTTGCACAAGAACACAACCATCATGTTATAGAAGAACTGACTGTACTTATACAGAGAGAATGTCCACTTTTATGCTTCAGGCCTTCTGTGATAGTTGGGTGCCGCTGGGGCTGGACTACATACTCGCTCTCCAATACCAAATTTTAATTAAAATTTTCGAAGCTTCATTTTGAGTTTTCCTTTCTTTACAATATCCCTTTAAAGAGCTGTCTCCTTGTTGTTTGTTTTAATTTGTTTCAGTTACTTTCACTAGAGTAGTATAAAAAGAGATTTTTCATTGCTTATTTGACAGACTAAGTCAGTGGTATAAATCTGGCCCTCTGTGACCGGTAGGCACCACAAGGGACTGGAGTGCATAACCAAACTTCAAGTCTCATTTGTGAATTGACATTTGCTACAATATCCCCTGTCATATTTTAGTTGGGATTTCTTTGGCTTAATTATGCTACAATCCCAACTGATGGTAATAATGCTTAACACAAGCAAATGGAGTTAACATCTTTTGTGAAGGGAAAATCATGTGTGACAAATTTGCTAAAGTCCTTTGAGGATATCACAAACAGAGTTGATAAAGGAGATCCAATAGATGTGGTGTAACAAAATCAGATAGTGCTGCAGAAACTCAGCAGGTCCAGCAGCATCTGCAGGAAGAAAGCAGAGTTCATGTTTTGAGTCCACTGATGCTTCTTCAGAACAGTTGATGAGGAGTCCCTCAACTTGAAATGTTAATTCTGCTTCCTTTTATGCAGATACTGCCAGACCTGCTGAGTTTCTCCAGCAATTTCTGTTTCTGTTTCAGATCTTCAGCATCTCCAGTCCTTTGTTTTACCACAGTCAATGTAGTGTGTTGGATTTCCAGAGGGCATTTGGTAAGGTGCTACATAAAAGGCTATTGTACAGGATACAAGCTGAAGGTTTTGGGAGCAATGTATTAACAAGGATTGGGGATTGGTTAACACACATAAACCAGAAGGTTGGGATTAATGTCCTTTTTGGATTGGAAAGATGTAACACATGGTGTGCCCCAAAGATCATTTATAATCATTTGCATTAATGATTAAGAGGAGGGGGCAGAGGGTACTGTATCTAAATTTGCTGTGAATAGAAAAATATGTGAGAGGGCATGTTAATCAGCAAGGGGTCATAAATATGTTGAGTGAGTGGGCAAAGACTTGGTAGATGGAGCTTAATGAAGGAACGTATGAAGTCATGTAATTTGATAGGAAGAATCATAAGGTAGGCTATTCTTAACTAGATAAAAACTTCAAAAATGTGCAGTACAAAGGAATCTGGGTGTTGTGTGAGAAACAAAGGAAGTTAGTGTGCAGGTTCAGCAAGTAATTAAAAAGGCAAATTGAATTTTGGCCCCTATTGCTAGAAAGTTGAAGTTTAAAAGCAGGGATATCTTCTTACAACTGTACAGGGTGTTAATGAGGCCACATCTGTAGGACTATGTTCAGTTTTGGTTCCAATATGTAAGAAAGGATATACCGACATTAGTAGTTGGTTATTTCGGTTGGCTGGACAGCCAGCTTGCAAAGTAGTTTGATAGCAACAGTGTAGTTCTCAATTCCTGTATCTGCTAAGATCACCGTAAAGGTCCCACCTTCTCAACCTCTTTCCTCACCTGAATCATGGTAACCCTCAGGTTGAAACCAAAACCATTAGCTCTCTGTACTGAGAGAGTGGGGCTCTGCTGGCTTTGCTTTTATTTTAGGACAGTTCAAAAGAGATTCACAGACCAATTCCTGGAATGAAGGGGTTGACTTATCAAAAGCAGCTAAATAGCTTAGGGTTTAGTTATTAGAGTTTAGAAGAATGAGGTGCGATGTTATTAAAGCATACAAGGTACGGCCTGACAGGGTCAATGCTGAGAAGACATTTTCTCTTTGGAGAGAATCTCAAGCTAGGGAACAATTACAGAAGGTGGGGCTGAAGGAAGCTCTTCTCTCAGAGGCTAGTGCATGTTGGAATTCTCTACCCCAGAGAGTAGTGGAGGCTGCCTCACTGAAAGTATTTAACGAAGGCGGTGGATAGATTTTTGAAATATCGGGGGAGATGATGGTTGTGCTGAAAGAAGGGCTGAGGCCTTGGGGCAGATTTCCTCCGGGTGGGTTTCCTCCGGGTGCTCCGGTTTCCTCCCACAGTCCAAAGATGTGCAGGTCAGGTGAATTGGCCATACTAAATTGCCCGTAGTGTTAGATAAGGGGTAAATGTAGGGGTATGGGTGGGTTTCGCTTCGGCGGGTCGGTGTGGACTTGTTGGGCCGAAGGGCCTGTTTCCACACTGTAATCTAATCTAAAAAAAAATCTTTTGGAGTGAGAAGCTGAATATCCTACTCCTGTTTCTTACATTCTAAACTGAATCAAACACAACTGCCAGAATCTCCTGATCATCTGTTTAATCTGTACGTCTTAAACTCAGCAGTATCAATGCTACAACAGTTAATATCACGTGTACCTGCCAAGGCCCTTGCTCAATCAAATGTTGTTGTTGAAGTGATGTATTTAGGTCACTTTTCCAATTGATGGCATGACCTCTTTAAACAATGTACCCTTACAGATTGGAACCCATCTGCCTCTATTTTAGAACCCAAATTCCCAAATGATGATAGTGTATACTATACAACTTCATCACAATTGGTGTTTAAAATAGGATAAAACAGAGAGTGTTCACTTGCTTCAGGCCATCTGCAAAAGGCTGCACTCCGGGGTTTGGAGAGTATAGTCACTGCACAAAATTACATTGTAATTTAAATCTCTATATTTCACTTGGGTCGCTAGTCTTTCACTCCAATGCCCCTTTAATAGGGTTGTTGATTACAGTTAAATCATTGATTTGTTTTAATTTAGTTTAATTGATTTCATTTCAAGATAACATTAAGAAAGACTGTTGGGACATTGATTTGTTGCTAGGTAGGAAGCAGACTCATGTATTCTGTGATCAATTCTGTTACCAAGGAAATTGCATGCGTGTCTACGTCGCTACATAATCAACTGGCTTGTGATTGGATCATCAATTAGCTCTGATGGTGCTAGATGCAGGAAAGGACTAAGTAACCGGACACACAGACAGACGAGGGATACCGAGGCATGTGCTTGCTCAGACACACACACACACATGCACATGTGTTGATGCAGACAGAGAACAAGTAGGTGGCTGAAATGGTAGTTACATGAAATTAAGAGAGGTGTAACAAAAGGTACAAAGGACACATGAATCATTGAGTTGATGCAAACACAGACAAGACAGGTCTGACATGGGACTGGGAAATCCCAGCTCCACGTGGGACTGTTGAAACGTGGTGTGAATACACTAATCCTGCGCCAGCTACGTGTTTAATATAGGGGGAAGTGAGGACTGCAGATGCTGGAGATCAGAGTCAAGAATGGGATGCTGGAAAAGCACAGCAGATCAGGCAGCATCCAAGGAGCAGGAGGATCAACATTTTGAACAAGAGCCCTTTTCATAGAGTTTAGGGCTATCGACGTGCGATGTCTAGGCAAACTCCTGTATTTAATCGGTCAACATTCTCTGGTGGCCAGCACCTAGATTTGTCTTTCAAGGGACAACTGGCTGTTATTATCAAAAAAATATAAAACATACTTGATTGGGGAACTGGAAGGAGCAGCAGTGCCCCCTCTTGGCTATACATTAAACTGCGAGCCACATCTTGCCTGTGACTGCCCTTGCCTGATCCTCCATCCCTGCTCCATCCGGTCCTGGGTATGTGGGTTAGAGGAGGTGGGGCACGGTCCTGGATGCTTCACTATCTTCCTGCTGGCTGGTGCCTGAGTCCTTAGGGATGGCTGGGTATCTCCAACACACCATCCCACTGCTGTGAAAAAACCCCTTTCCTGCGGCTGTCTCGTCAAGCTGTTGCTTGCTTTGGGGTTTCGCAAGAGGCGGAAATCCTCCTGCTGTACTGGACAGACACTATCGTCAGTTCTGTGCCTGGGGAGCTGCTGACGTTTTCAGCCCTGATTCAGCGTAGCCTACAAGGACAGATGGGAACCTTGGACAGATAGGTTGTTGGAGTAGAGGAAGCTAACGGTAGAGGGGGTCCAGAACAGTAGCCACACTCGACAGGAGTCTACGGAAAGGTGGCCCAAGGTCCGAGACATGGTAGTGTTTAGTTTTTCTGAGCGACTCTGTTATACTGTGCTCATCTCAGGCCCCGTCGACACAAAGCGACCGACGCATTGCCGTTTGTGCTGAAGAGTTACGAACTCCAAGTTGTGACCAGGACGGAGCTGTTGCCCAGGCTACCAAAACAAAATTTCCGCAAGACCCTCAGATCTGGCAGAGCAGGGACCCTTTCAGCACAGCAAATCGCAAAGCCAGTGCCAGAATGCCCAATTCTTTTTCCTCTTCTGCATTACCTTGTTATGCATTGGATTTTGAACAGCTTCATGATGAAATAAAATTGCGGCATAAGAAAGCATTATCTAAATAGCATTGGTTAAACTAACTGCACGTTCAATGAAGCTTGACCACTGCACTTCACATTCCACTAATTGTGAGGTTTTATAGAAAGTGCACTGTGGGAAGAGCCATCATGGAATGCAAATCAACACCAGTTTGTTTGAGATGTAATCTGCAATATTTGTTTGAATCCCTCTTCCGTAATCATCTTCCTGCTTTTGCTGTATGTGACATTTGCTCACTTGAAAATGACTTGTCTGACCGCCAAGTAGAGGTGAGAAAGGGCAACAGATATTTCACTGGTGTCACACGCAGTTGCTGCCAGTTGATACTTTCATACTGGGTCCAAACAGGCTGGGCTCGGAAATTTAAAGGATCCTGTTTGGCCGAGCCAATGTTGCTAGTTTGCAGATTCCACCAGGGAACTGAGAGCTTTGTCTAGAAGCTTTAAAAGTCTCTGTAAGGCCTGTGAATAGGCAGAACATTGTCTACGACAGAGGGACCGCTGCGCTGCCAAACCTGCTCGTTTGTCAGTTGAGATGAGGCCTGGTGGAGGTAAAAGATGTGCTGGCACAATCTGAAAGGGCAGGGGAGTTACATGGAGCTGGCAATGGACCTATCCCTTTCTGCAGATGACACCAAAATTGATGGTGGAGTGGACAGTGAAGAAGGCTATCTCAGAGTGCAACCGGACCGTAATTAGGTGGGCCAATGGGCTGAGGAGTGGCTGACGGAGTTTAATTTAGATGAATGTGAGGTGTTGCATTTTGTTAAGGCAAACCAGGGTAGGACTTATCCAGTTAATGATAGAGCCCTGGAGAATGTTGCCAAACAGAGAGACGTAGGGTTGCAGATTTATTTCCCTTGAAAGTGGAGTCGCAGGTTGTCAGGGTGATGAAGAAGGTGTTTGGTATGTTTGCCTTCATTGGTCAGTGCACTGAGTATGGGAGTTGGGAGGTCATGTTGTGGCTGTACAGGACATTGGTGAGACCACTTTTAGAATACTGCGTACAATTCTGGTTGCCCCTCTATAGAAAGGATATTGTCAATCTTGAGAGGGTGCAGAAAAGATTTACAAGGATGTTGCTGAGACTGACAGGTTTGATCTATAGGGAGGGATTGAATAGTCTGGGGCTGTTTTTCCTGGAGCAGCAGACGCTAAGGGGTGACCTCATAGAGGTTTATAAAATCATGAGGGACATGGATAGAATAAATAGACTACGTCTTTTCACTGGAGTGGGGGAGTCCAGAATTAGAGGGTGTAGGTTTAAGGTGATAGGGGAAAGATTTGAAAGAGACCTAAGGGGCAACTTTTTCACGCAGAGGGTGGTGCATGTATGAAACAAGTTGCCAAAGGAAGTGGTGGAGGCTGGTACAATAGCAACATTTAAACTACATCTGGGTGAGCACATGAATAGAAAAGGTGTAGAGGGAAATGGGCACAATGCTGGCAAGTAGGTCTAGATCAGATTGGGATGTTTGGTCAGCGCAGATGAGTTTGACTGAAGGATCCCTGTCTGGGGTACAGTCAAACTGGTTATAATTACTGTCTAGCCTCTGCCCTCACTTAGTTAACATTTGCTCCGGATAAAGCTTTGTTCATTCCCAGCGTGTGAGCATCACTGTCAGGCATTTTATTAACCATCCCTAATTGTGTCAACCACATTGCTGTGGGTCTGGAGTTGTGTGTAAACCAGACCAGGTAAGGACAGCAGTTCCCTTCCCTAGATGGGTTTTCCAATAACCAGCAATGATTTCATGGTCATCATAAGAACTCCTCCTTCCAGATATTTATTGAATTCAAATTCCATCATCTGCTGTGGCAGGAATCAAACCTGGTCCCCGGAACATTACCAGGGTCACGAGAATTCATGGATCAGTGATAAACTAATCCTGCGTATGCACACATGCGCACACAAACACTCACAGACTCACACACACAGACACACACACAGACTCACACACAGACACACACGCACACACACAGACACACACACACAAACTCATACACACGCGCACACACACAGACTCTCACACTCGGACACAAACATACACACAGACACACACACACATACATACATGCGCACACAGATACACACACGCACACATAGACACACTCACACACATACACACACACATGCACACATAGACACACACACACACACAGACACACACGCACACATAGACACACATGCACACACAGACTCTCACACACACACAGTTCCAGTATTAGTCAGTCTGTGTTGATTAGAAATGGTGGATTGTACCATTCCTGTTTGGGGATGCTTGGAGATTCTGTGTCAATGCCAAAAGGCTTTTCAATAAATCTTTCAAAATTTGTGGGCAGACATTAACACCTTCCAAATAATCTCTGATATATCTGTGTGGAGGTTTACACGTATATATTATGCATTAATATGAAATGTATAGAGACATGGGTGAAAGTATGTATAGATATAATAGGAATATCTGAGATTTGCTTCACTGCACTGTATCACTCTGAATGAAAACTCTCTTTTCTATACTTGGTTATTCATTGCCTGCTGCCCTGTTAACAGTAGGACGAGAATGTTCAGCATGTTGTGATGATATTGAAAATTATGCAAACCTATCTTTATTAATTCAGAGCTGTCTGATGTTACAGGAATGTTGGAATTGTTTTATGTCCTCCAGCCAGCCAAGCGACCACAGCTCCGCAAGTTACTGACAAAGAATTTATTTCTTTCAGTAAGTCAGCATGTGCTCGCAATCCTTGCACTCAGTAATTTGCAGGGGTGGAGAATGCCAATGCGAGGAGGAGAGTTACCACAGGGGTCACATCTTTTCCCAGTAAACAACTTGTTTACCTTGGCTCTGAAGCTGGAGTGAGCAGCAGCTATTTCTCTCTCTCTCTCTCTCTGAAGTTGCACAATTTCTGCTTCCTGCTGCATGCTGTCCAACATTGTTTTCCACTTCACCTGTCAAGAGGCTCTCAGTGAAGAAGACAGTGGTGGATAAGCGTCTCTCTCTCTCTCTCTCTTCATCATGGCAGACAATATTCTGTAACCTCCTGCAGTCTAGATTCACAGCCTTGCGAAAGGATTATTGATGAAGACCAGAAGGGGGTGGAGATGCCAGTGATAATCTTGTTGTTTATATGTGTCTATTCGCAGGGCACTTCCTTCATCAGACTGACTTGGGTCGTCAAAGCCTCCTCTACTTAAAAGAGGCAGGCAGCAGTTGGTTTGGAAAGGTCAGTAGATCTCTTTATTTTTAAACTTGCCGCTGTTTAACCCCTCCTTTTGGACTTCACGAATGACTTTAACGTTCCCCCCTCCCCCACCGCACAACAGGTATTAAAACAGAACAGCTGGTTGTTAGCTCAGTAAAAGGGTGCTTTATATTAGTGTTTGATCAATGAGTGATCTAAATTAATGATTGCTTTCAATTCAGAAACCACAGAAAGCATTAGACATTGACCAAGTTGGGATAGTTTGTCAATCAATATTGTTTCAAAGTTATAGCTGCTAGGTTGGGCTTGACTCGTTAATTCAGATAGACAACATTGGCTGCCCATTTTAGAAAGCCTGATTGAAGAGAAAAAGGCAGTGAGTATCAATATTCCTCTTTTAAAATCAGAATCTGACACTAAATAATTCAGAGCTTAGTTGCAGTTTGTTTAAAAGGCAAAAGGTGTTGAATCTAGTATCAAGCCTGGCATTTTAATGAACTCCGTGAGGTTACATATTCATCAGTGGGAGACGTTAGCAAATATGTGGATGGAAGTGACCCACTGAGTGAGACTGAACAAAAGTGGTCATAAAGGGTAAATAGTGGAAACACTCAGCAGCTCCTGTAGCATCTGGAACGAGAAACTGAGAGCTGAAGCTTATAGTTTTATGGATAAGTCCGACTTGGGTCATGTTTTTGGTGGGATTTTCGCTGTGAGGCCTTGTGGGAGTTTTCACTGAAATCTTACCAAATTTGCCACACTCATTACCTGCTGTGCCCCTGTGGCATCCTTCACATCTGATTCCAGCCCCCCCCATCTTACCATGCATCATTTCCATAACAATGGTCACTACCTGCCAAAACACCAACATCCTTTGTGCCCACGCCATCTTTAAGAGCCAATCGTGCACCTGGACAAGCTCCATTAGTTCTGAACTGCCCTGCACAGTTCCTGATGTTTGCCCCCAGATGTGGCAGAGAGGAGGAGTTTGACACCTCACTTTGTAGGCCCCAATCCTGGAGGTCCCGGCAGACAGGATGGTACAGATAACCACAACACCAGGCCATGTCCAGCTCTGGTATGAGGCTTCCACCCAGGTTGGAGCAGTCTCATCCTGGAAGAATGCCCAGCAATGTTGGGAGGAGGGCAATGTCCTTCTCCACTCTACCAGGGTAGATTCTACCATTTGTCTTTTTTACCTCCCTCTCTCTGTCTCTGTGGCTGTGCCCAGCTCCCACCAAGGCTCATGTTGTACCACCCTCCCTATTGTCAGTGACATCCTCTCTCCCTTCACTCACTCTCACCCACTCCAACACCCAACACTACTGACTCTGCGTGCCCTCTGCGCTGCCAACTCTCTCACTCAGGACACCATCCCACTTGCACCAACAGTGCCAGCTGTGCCTTTGACTTTCAGTCTCCATGATAGTTGCCTCTCTCTCTCTCTCTCTCCCTCTCTCTATCATACCAGTCCACAACAGGGCAAAAAGAGTCCATCAGGAGGTGGGCTGTCCCTTGATGAGGACACGGTGGCTCAGTGGATAGCACTGCTGCCTCACAGAGACAGGGAGCCAGGTTCGATTCCAGCCTCGGGCGACTGTCTGTGTGGAGTTTGCACATTCTCCCCGTGTCTATGTGGGTTTACTCCGGGTGCTCTGGTTTCCTGCCAAAAATGTGCAGATCAGGTGAATTGGGCATGCTAAATTGCCCATAGTGTTAGGTGCATTAGTCAAAGGGAAATGGATTTGGGTGGGTGACTCTTCGGAAGGTCGGTGTGGACTAGTTGGGCTGAAGGGCCTGTTTCCTACACTGTAGGGAACCTAATCTAATCTAGGAGAGGATGCTGACTCTGATTGCCCTGAGTAGGTCCTGGGCTGTTATTGGAGACTGCCCTTGTCTTTCTGTGCCTGGGTGTCCTGAGCAAAGACTTGACTGAGATGAGCTGGCCCATTGGCAGTGTTGAACTGCACAGCAGTACTGTGGCTGGCTAAGGGGACAATGCGCAGAAAGACAAGGCAAAGCAGGAATGCTGTGAGCATGTTCAGGTGTGTGAGTGCTGGAGAAGCAGCCTGAACCACTCCATGAACTGGGTGTGTAACCGTGGACACACAGTGTCCTTGCTGTAGCGTCATAATGATAGCCGCTGGTGCAGCCTGAGGTATAGCCTTGAGGTGAGAAGGGTCCTGTATGGGGATTGGAAATGTCCCATGTAGGGTGTCAGAGGCTGGCACATTTCAAATGCCAACATCCATAGATGTGGGAGGTGTGTGGCCAGTGCCCACACAGCGTGCCCTGACTTCCAAAGCAGAGGTGGCCAGAATAAACACTGAGCTGAATCCACAGCTGCCCACAGTGATTTTCTTGTTGAGTTTTCCCAATGTCTAGTTTGTTTGGTGAGTTTGGTGAAACGGGAGGCTGAATATCAATGAGTTAGAACAAGGCGTAAGATTCTGAAACAAAATCAGCAAATGCTGGAGAAACTCAGTAGGTTCAGCAGTACCTGCGGAGAGAGAAACACAGTTAATGTTTGGAGACCAGTGACGCTGTAAGAACCTGCTCGCTGCTAACATCTTCGGTCTGTGATCTTTCTGCAGCCCATCTGAGCTCAGGGGAGAGCTAAAACAGAGACCACAACCCTCTCTGAGTTTTTTTTTAAATTTCAGATTTTTAGCATTGGTGGCGTTTCACCTTCATAATGACAATTGAAAGTGTTTTTCTGCTTTTAATTGGCAATTTCCTCTCATGCCCAAATATGGTCTCTCAGCCTAGTCCGAATCACAATTGCCCTCTCATGGCATCTAAGTCCTTGTTAAGGAGTAATGAAGACTCACTCACTATGCAGTTCAGAGAAAGTGTGGACTGCAGATGCTGGAGAGTCAGGGTTGAAAAGTGTGGTGCTGGAAAATTACAGCAGACCAGGCTGCATCCAAGGAGCAGGACAGTCGACGTTTCGGTCATAAATCCTTCATCAGGAATGTGGAGGGGAAGGGGACTGAGAGATAAATAGGAAGGTGGGGTTGGGGCTGTGGGGAAGGTAGCTGGGAAGGCGATAGGTGGATGCAGGTGGGGGATAAAGTGTGAGATAAAAGTGAAGTCTGGTTTTGTAAATTGAGTCTGTACCCTGTGAGTTTGTATACAATGAAGAAAAAATTAAGGTGTTGTACTGAGCACAGATCCCAGACAGACAGCTAACGCTGGATTCTTTACGGCATTGTATTTTTGAAAAGGCAGCTTGTGCATGAATATTTCATTGGATGCATGTCTTTTGAAAACAAAATTAAAATTAAAATTTTGTTTTTAGTATCATTTATTTCTTTGCTGACAATCTAGCTAATATCTATCCTTTGCATGTTAATATGCAGTTGTAGGTTCAATGATATTGTGTTGCTTCAGGAGACTTAGGTGAGACCAAGGTTCCAGTGACAGGCTGATCAGGACAAAGTTGTAGCTCCATACCCAATACCCTCATGTGTTTGCATTTCGATTCCAACATTTAAGCACTTCAGTGTGAAGCTGGGTTTTGGTGAAACTTAATTGTGCAAAGCCTGATTGAGATTGTTGTTGCATGTGCAAAATATTTAGGATTTGTCTTGATTAAATGCCCAACCCAAAAGCTTGAGGAATATGAGAGCATCATTGCTCATATTGTTTAGTTAGCTTAGTTGGTTGGGCAGCCGCTTTATGCAGAGTGATGCTTACAGCAGGGATTCAATTCCTGTACTGACTGAGGTTACCAATGAAGAACTCTCCTTCTCAATCTCTCCCCTTGCCTAAGGCATGGTCACTCCCAGGATGGTTGCCTTTGTCTTTCTCTAATGAGAGTGCAGCCCCATGATCCAGGAGACAAACAGTGACTTTTCCTTTATGGCTGAGACTGTACAGACTCTATTAAATCAAAATAGTCCCCACTGCCATTTCTATTAAGGCTTTTGTTATATTTACAATATAAAGATAAATGATGTATCCAATACTTGCAGAATCCAGAACCTAAAATGGCTGCACCAACTTTTCCCATTTTCATTCATCTACCACCACAAGTATCACAAACTCAGTTCTTTTTTTAGAACATAGAACATTACAGCGCAGTACAGGCCCTTTGGCCATCGATGTTGCGCCACCCTGTAATACTAATCTGAAGCCCATCCCACCTACACTATTCCATGTATGTCTATATGCCTGTCCAATGACGGCTTAAATGCACTTAAACTTGGCAAATCTACCACCGTTGCATTCCATACCCTTACTACTCTCTAATTTGAAAGGTATTCTCATCCTTGGAGCCAGACCCTAAATTCCATTTTTTTAATTAAGTCTTGGAAATCTTTTATTCAGTTTTTCAGAATGATGGCCCATTTCACAGTCATTGCTAGGCAAACTGCTGTTGGGCCTGTGTTAGGATGCACCTTTTCCACCAACCAGCCTCCATCGAACTCAGGAAGCACAGTTGTACTCTGGACAAATCCAAACAGATAGTTGCTGTGCCATGAGTGTTGTTGAAGTTCTTTTGGTAGATGAAAGAGCTTCAGAAATTAAATACCCTCTTCATAAAACTTGTATATAACAGGCAGAGAAAACATTCACAAAAGGTTACTTTTATGTTGCTGAGTTTATTTGGAGTTTGTTAAATTATATTCACCGTAGGTTTCAAGTCCTTCCATGGCCTTCTCACCCTCTCCCTTTCTGTCTTTGTCACTTCATTTAGCAGCCTCACAAACTACAAAATCTCCTCCATCTTCTAATCTTGACTTCCTGAGTGTTCCTGACTTCCATTGCTAGACTATTGACAGTTGAGCCCACAGCTGCCAAGTCTTTTAGCTCGGAAATCTGCTCCCTAAACCTCACCCACCTCCCTCTCCTCCTTTAAAGTGCTCCTTAAAGGTCCTGTTTTGATGGACCTTATGCTCAACCATCCCAATATAATTTTATGCAGCTCAGAGTCAAATAATTATTCCTGTTTAGCTCATTTTACTGCACTAAAGGTGATAAATGAATATGAATTATTGTTAAATTATGTGCTTGCTGCAAGCTCAGAAAATAAGATGTGATTTGGACAATTTATGGCTTAAATTCACAAAAACAACATTGCCAGGCCAGAACAGTAGGCAACTGAATCTTGAGAACATTTTGTCCAAAGCCAAATATAGGGTTTAATGGCTGTACATCAGGATTGTTCAGTTCTCTTAGCTCTGTTTGTTTACTTGGGATATTTCGATTGAAGGAAAACAATGGGTTGTGTTATCTGCAGCCCTGATGATTAAACTCATTGTTGAACTGCTAGACTACGTAGTTTCTCATTTCAACCCACATCCCAATCACAGTGTAGGTCAGAGTTAGAATTTGCATTCATTATATTTCAAACAAAAAGTATTCTCTGAATACTGATATATTATCTAGCTTTTATTGACAGTCAAATATTTTACTGTAATGTTTGGATGTCACATTTCATTCACTTTGTGATGTCTGATGAAAATAGTCAGGAATATGGATGAAAATAATATGTAGAAAACACAAGGGCTGCAAAATGTGTGGGATCACGTTCTCTCACACTCTCCTGAATCAGAACTATATCGCTGTTACTTCACTGTCGCTGAGTCCAACCCCTGGAATTCCCCCCCTCATGGCACTGAGGGTTTACCATTGGACAGCAGCAGTTCAAGAAGGTGGTTCAACCATCACCATATCGCTCACATGGAATCAAATCATACAGTCACAGAATTGTTACAGCACAATAAACCAGACCTTGAGATGCATCATGCCCTTGCTGGCTCTGCTAAGAGACCCAGTTGGGTATGATCCCTCGCCACCCTGTCCCCACATCCCTGCACATTCCTCCTATTTTAGAATATTTAGAAATAGAAAGAAATTTATAGAATGGAAGGATTCATTTTGACTGCGCAGCTGATAAATGAACGACCCAAGAATCCCATTTTCCATCATTAGCTCCCTATCCCAGGAGGTTATGGCAGATTTCCAGATGACCAACACATTTTCAGGCAGTCAGGTCCAGACCCCTACTCACCTCCACTTTAATATTTCTCCTCCTGTATTTGTTTTAAGTCTATCGCCCCTAATCACTGACCTCTCTGCTAAAATAATTTGGCTATTTGCATTCATTCTATCAAGGCCCCTCACAACTTTTGTAGACCTTAATCAGATTCCCACCTCAGCCACCTCTCTTCCAAGGAGAAGAACTTCAGACTATCCAATATTTCCTCATAGCTGCATTTTGCTAGAAGTGGCAACATCCTGGGAAATCTCCTCTGCACCTTTTCTAATGTAGTTAGATCTTTTCTGTCATGAAGTAATCAGAACCGCACATAGTGCTCAAGTAGCGGCCTGGTAAAAGATTTAGACAGTCCCAGCGTAATTTCCGTGTACTTTTGTACATACTGGGCTAATAAAGGAAAATATTCCTTGTGCTTTCATTATCACCTTCCTGCCCTGCCCTGTTACCTTCAAATATATGTGGACATTCACTCCAACATTCCTCACTTCTTCTGAGTAATCTCCCACTAATTGTGTTTTCCTCTGCCTTGATTGGCCTCTCCAAGTTCACCAGCTCTCCTTTCTATGAGTTGAATTCCTTTTGTGTTTTTTCTATCCACTTGATCAGCCTATTGATATCTTCCTGCTGTCTACCGCTGTCCTCCTCACTACTAACCATGTGGCTTGTTTTTGTGCTTTCTCTAAACTTCTCAAAGATGCACACCACATCTATGTCCAATGCATTAATATATTTCACAGAAAACAGAGGATTCAGCACTGTTGAACTCCACAGGTAACAGCTTTCCAGTCACAAAAACACTCAGTGACAATTCTCCCTTGTGTATTGCCACTGAGCCAAATGTGTATCCAGCTTGCTATATTTTCCTGATCACATGGCTTAATAGTTTTTTAACCAGTCTGCCATGTGGAACCTTGTTAAAAGCCTCACTAGAATCTATGCGGCTCACATCAATCATACTGCCCTGATTAATCTTCCTTGTCGCCTCCTCAAAAAATTCAATCAATTTAATCAGAAACATTTCGTCCTTTAACAAATCCATGCTGACTGGCTTTGATTAATCCGTGCCTTCCTACATGACAGTTTGTCCAATAATTCACCGAGAACAGAGGTTAGACTGACTGGATTAGCAGTCTTGCAATCCTCTGGCACTACACACCATCTCGTATATAGACATATAAAAGAAAAATAAAGTATTTTGAGTTTGTTTCTTGGATTCTCTCCTCCACAGTTCTGATGAAGTGTCACTGGACTCGAAGAGTTAATTCTGTTTTTTTCCCCGTAGATGCTGCCAGACCTGCTGAATTTCCTTTTTCTGTTTCTCCTGCACATTTACTTGAACACTGAGGTGCTGCAGCATGCTTGGAATTAAAAGAACAAGTTCTGATGAATACTTACAGTGAAATCCCAGGTTCTTGCTGTCAAAGTCAATTGCTGATTTCTGACCCTAGCTTTGAATCTAAAGGGCAGGTATATGGGAAAGGGAGCTTTGGTTTTAGTGCAGAGCAGCAGAGTGCTTTGAACTGCAATTTGTGAGCAGGTTTGATCAATTTCTATGAGGGCAGCTCACAAATTATCATAGATTCTAGAACAGGATGTCCATTCCCCAAGAAAATTATCATTTTCACAGAAAGAAAGAAATTACATGCGTCACGAATATATCACCAGCTGATATATCCATCGCAAATATTCCACATGTAAGCTATATCCCCAGCTATATTGCACCCATAAGTTATATTGCATAAAGAAAATTTATGGCACAGAATTTAGCCTATTGTGTCTGTGGTGTATCTACATCAGATATTACAAATATGATGTGCACTCACAGCTGATGTTGTACACATGCATTCAATCCATATACCATTTTTTCCACAGTGGGGCCTGTCCCCAGCGGATACTGCTCATGTACAGCACATCCATCTACCAGACATTCCATACACTGCTGGTGTGTAACTGTGAGAGCTTCCTCTTGCACTTCAAACTATAATGTCACATATTTCCTCAGCATGCTGGAACAAAATGTTACGACCTTGTCTTCCTCACACATAAATATATCAGATTGTGTCTGTGTGCAGGAGCTCAGGTATAACATTAGCAGTTTTCAAGAGCTGAGGAAATCACTAATGCGACATAGTGTTGTTCTAAATGATAATGAGCCTGCAGTGTGCACAGGCTTCCGCTAACTTTATTAATGATGACAGTCAGTCGAATACTTTGATTGTGTTTTGATTCACTGGAATCACTTGAGACCAGCTTCTACTCCAGATGGCTTTAGAAATCAAATCCCTGTGTGAAAGTCAAGCATTTGCCCTCTCACCAGCCTTTCAGATGAACTTGCCTTTAAAGAGTTAATAAAGGTGTCCATTAGAAATGTCTGCATTTACTTTTAGATTGTCTGCTCTTTCCTGGTTCCCTGTTGTAAGTGCATGTGCCTGACATCCTAATGTAGTGTATGAGGAGCAATTTGACAACAGCCTGTATTCTTCAGGATTTGTAATGTCAAGGTTATCAGTGCATTAGGATAAAACCCGTAACAGCTTCTGATGTCTGTACATTTGCAATTAATCTCACAGTCCTTATTGATAGACCCAGCATTGGTCATTCAAAGGCATTACCATCATTGAATCCCCCATTATCAACATCCTGGGGGTTACCATCGAACAGAAGCTGAACTGGAACTATTGTATAATTACAGTGGCTGCAAAAACAAGCCAGAGGCTAGGAAATCTGTGGTGAACAATTAGAGGAGAAAGTGAGGACTGAAGATGCTGGAGATCAGAGCTGAAAATGTGTTGCTGGAAAAGCGCAGCAGGTCAGGCAGCATCCAAGGAGCAGGAGAATCGATGTTTCGGGCATGAGCCCTTCTTCAGGAATCGACGTTTCCTGAAGAAGGGCTCATGCCCGAAACGTCAATTCTCCTGCTCCTTGGATGCTGCCTGACCAGTGAACAATTACAGACAATCTAACCACTGCCTATAACGTTCAATGGCATTACCATCACTCAATGCCCCACTGTAAACATCCTGGATATTACCATTGATCAGAAACTGAATGGGACTGGCCATATATATACTGTGGAGTAGATCAGAGGCTCTGTATTCTGCAGTGAGTAACTTATCTCCTGTCTCCCCAGAGTCCTGTCTGCCATCTACAAGGCACAAATCAGGAATGTGATAGAATACTCCCCTCTTATCTGCAGCTGCAGCAGCACTCAAGAAGCTTAATATCATCCAGGGAAAAAATGCTCACTTGATTGGCACCACATCCATAAACATCCACACCCTCCACCACTGACGCTCAGTAGCAGCATTATGCACCATTTACAAAATGCACTGCAAAGATTCACCTAGGCTGTTTTGACAGTACCTTCGAAAACCACACCCTCTACTACTTAGATGGTCAAGGGCTGCACTCCAAGTCAATCACCACACTGTTCCTCCATGTTGCTGGGTCAAAGTCCTGAAACTCACCTCCTTACCAGGAGTACAGCCGTACAAAAAGGCAGCTCACCACTTACTTCCCCAGACCAAAATAGCGATGGACCATAAATGCTGGTGTGGCCAATGCTACCTACAACATTAGAAAGAATTGAAGAATGTAAGTT
Organism: Chiloscyllium plagiosum; assembly: GCF_004010195.1. Taxonomy (NCBI): domain Eukaryota; kingdom Metazoa; phylum Chordata; class Chondrichthyes; order Orectolobiformes; family Hemiscylliidae; genus Chiloscyllium; species Chiloscyllium plagiosum. The sequence goes on along the minus strand of NC_057733.1, from coordinate 45,713,673 downwards.
AGCTCGCTGATCTGGAGGGTTTGTTTTCATCACCATACTAGGTAACATCATCAGTGAGAGTCTCAGGTGAAGTGCTGGTGGTATGTCCTGCTCTCTATTTATAGGTCTTGGTCTCTTAAGGTGGGTGATGTCATTTCCGGTTCTTTTTTTTAAGGGAAGGTAGATAGGATCTAAATTGATGTGTTTATTTATGGAGTTCTGGTTAGAATGCCCTGCCTCTTAAGAATTCTCGTGCGTGTCTTTGTTTCGTCAGTCCTAGGTTGTGTGTGTTGTTCCAGTCAAAGTGGTGTCCTTCTTTGTTTGTATGTATAGAAACTAGTGATAGGGGGTTGTGTCTTTTAGTGGCCAGTTGGTGTTCATGTATCCTGGTGGCAAGTTTCCTGATAGTTTGTCCGATGTAGTGTTTTTCATAGTTCTTGTATAGTATCTTGTAAATGACGTTAATTTTGCTGGTGGCATCTGTTGGATCCTTCAGGTTCATTAGTAGCTATTTAAGGGTGTTGGTAGGTTTGTGGGCTACTATGATGCCAAGGGGTCTGAGTAGTCTGGAAGTCATTTCTGATATGTGTTCGATGTAAGATAATGTGACTGTAGTTTTTGGTTGCGTTGTGTCTGCTTCATTGGGCTTGTTTCTGAGGAATCAGCAACTGAGTTTATTGGGTACCCATTTTTCTTGAAAACATTATCTAGATATTTTTCTTCTGCTTTTTGTAGTTCTTGGGTGTTCATTGAAATAATGTCTTGATGCAGCTCTGTTTGTGGGTGTTGGGATGATTGCTACTGAAGTTAAGTATTTGGTCGTGTTTGTTGTTTTTCTGTAGACGCTGGTTTGAAGCTCTCCGTAAACTGTACGTTCAACTGTCACGTCCAGGAATGGGAGTCTGTTGTCTTCTCCTCCTCTTTTGTGAATTTTACACCTGTCAGGATATTGTTGATTGTGTTGGATATTTCCTCGAAGTTGTTCCGTTTTGTGATGGCAAAGGTGTCATCTACGTAGCGGGTCCAAAGTTTGGGTTGGATAGATGAGAGGACAGCTTGTTCAAGTCTCTGCGTTCCTGCTTCTGCTATGAGCCCTGATATTGGTGATACCATAGGTGTTCCGATGACTTATTTATGGTTTTTGATATTGAATGTGAAGTGGGTGGTGAGGCACAGGTCCACTACCAACCTCAATTAACACAATCCGCCGATTTCTCAGAAACAAGCCCAGACAAGCAGACACGACACAAACAAAACTCTAGCCACATTACCTTACATCAAAGACATATCAGAAATGACTTCCAGACTACTCAGACACCTTGGCATCATGGTAGCCCACAAACCTACCAACACCCTTAAACAGCGACTGATGAACCTGAAGGATCCAATAGATACTACCAGCAAAACTAAAGTCATTTACAAGATACTATACAAGGACTATAAAAAACACTACATCGGACAAACTAGCAGGAAACTTGCCACCAGGCTACCCAACTGGCCACTAAAAGACATGACCCCCTATCACTGGTTTCTGTATATCCAGACAAAGAAGAAACCACTTTGTCTGGGACAGCACACATACCCTAGGACAGGTGAAACAAAGACACGCATGAGAATTCTTAGAGGCACAGCATTCTAACCAGAACTCCATAAATAAACACATCAATTTAGATCCTATCTACCTTCCCTTGAAAAAAACCTGGAAATGAAGTCACCCACCTTAAAAAACCAAGACCTATAAATAGAGAGGTGGGATATACCATCAGCACTTCACCAGAGACTCTCATTGTTGGGGTTATCTAGTATGGTGACGAAAGGTCTGAAAACAGCTCAGCGAGCTAGCTTACATTCTTTTCATCACCCTGAGCTACAAATCTTCTCAAAACAAAGCTAATATAAAAGAATTTTTAAAAATTCTCACTGTGAATTTGCTGTATTTACCAAACAGTTCAAGCAAAAGACAATGAAACAAATGGAACTGTTTGTCATGTGGATTGTATTCTCATTTAATTCCACAAGTGGTTCTTCATTTTGTTTTGCTACCTCTACATCTTTAAACTGTAGTGTATGCTCCCTGTGTTTGTTCGCATCCTAGTTTACAGTCTGCAAGGCTTACTGAAGGTAATGATTGATTGAAGAGTGTTGAGGTAGTTTGTCCTGTTCACCTCATAGAATCATAGAGATGTACAGCACAAAAACAGACCCTTCAGTCCAACTTGTCCATGCCAACCAGATATCCTAACCCAATCCAATCCCATTTGCCCGCACTTGGCCCATATCCCTTTAAACCCTTCCTATTCACATACCCATCCAGGTGCCTTTTAAATGTCACAATTGTACCAGCCTCCATCACTTCCTCTGGCACCTCATTGCATACATGTACCACCCTCTGCATGAAAAAGTTGCCACTTAGGTGCCTTTTAAATCTTTCCCCTCTCATCCTAAATCTATACTGTCTAGTTCTAGACTAGAGGGAAAAGACTTTATCTACTTATCCAACACCCTCATGATTTTATAAACCTGTATAAGGTCACCCTTCAGCCTCCGTCGCTCGAGGGAAAACAGCCCCAGCCTATTCAACCTCTCTCTATAGCTCAAATCCTCCAACCCTGGCAACATCCTTGTAAATATTTTCTAAACCCTTTCAAGTTTCATAACATCCTTCCAATATTGCACGCAATATTCCAACAGTGGCCTAACCAATGTCCTGTACAACTGCAATATGACTTCCCAACTCCTGTACTCAATATTCTGACCAATAACGGAAAGCATATCAAATGCCTATCTACCTGCGACTCTACTTTCAAGGAGCTATGAACCTGCACTCCAAGGTCTCTTTGTTCAGTAACACTCCCTAGGACCTTACCATTAAGTGTATAAGTCCTGCTAAGATTTGCTTTCCCAAAATGCAGCACCTTGCATTTATCTAAATTAAACTCCATCTGCCACTTCTCAGCCCAATGGCCATCTGATCAAGATCCCGTTGTAATGTGAGATAAACTTCTACACCTCCAATTTTGGTGTCATCTGCAAACTTACTAACTGTACCTCTTACGCTCTCATCCAAATCATTTATATAAATGATGAAAAATAGTGGGCCCAGCACCAATCCTTCCCCCTCAGTTTTGGGTTTTGGATTTGCGGAAGCCTGACAGCAGTTGTAGATGAGGCAAATGTGAAAAACAGTCAGCAGGAAATTAAAGCAATATGGTCCTTCTTTGATTTATTTAGCCATTACTTAAATTGCCTTAAACTATCTGTTAAATCAAACTGCATTTCACAATTGAATGAAGGCCATGGTTTGGCTAACTCAGTTGGCTGGATTGATGGTTTGCAGTTTAGAATAACATTAATAACATGAGTTCAATTCCCACACCCACTGAGGTTACAATGAAGAGTTCCCCTTCTCACCCTCTCCCCTCGCCTGAGGTGTGGTGACCCTCACATTGACCTAGCACCAGTTGTCTCTCTGTGATGGGAAAGCAGCTCAATGGAATGCTAGGATTATAATGACTTTACCTTTAAACTTACAGAACAGCAATGTGACAGAGATCCTCTGTTACCTCCAGTGAATGGTCAATGATGAGATGCTCTGATAGGATTCACAATGCTGTTTATAGACATTTGGTAGTACAGAACTTGCGTATTGGTGGAAGGAAATAATCCCATTTGTGAAAGATATTTGTCTTGCACATATTAGAACAATGTTTCCCAAACTTCTTCCCAGCGTGCCACCATGTTAATATCTCAGACGTCCTGTAACCTCAGAGTGAGAGTGGAGATGGGGCTGTTTGTTGACATTGGGCAGGGATTGTTTGAGTGGGATTGAGAGGGTTGGAGGCTTGTTGAATGGGGAGGATGGGGATGGGTTATTGAGCAGAGAATGGGTTTAAGCTTTCTGGGTTTCTTTCAAGCTCACAGCAGCATTCGGGACTTAGAGAACAGATGATTAAGCAAGGCCTAACAATAGAAACAGTCCCAAGCACGTAAAGAGACGGATTTTAATACTCCACAGCCACCATGACTGATTGGAACTCACAATCCCAAGAGCTCATCCTGCAAGCCCACTGCAGGTCATGACCTACAGTTTGGGCACCCCCTGCACTAGAACATTGGCCCAGATCTATCAGGCCAACTAGACTGTGCTGTCTTTATCACCTACACAATTATATTTCCCATTCCTCTTCATCCCATCAATTTATCTTTCATTCCCAAATGAGCTGGGAGGGGATCTGGGGATAAACAGAGAAAGCTAACCTTGCCACCATTGTTGGAGGTGTATTTTCCCCCCAATGTCTGTTGTTGGAGGTGTATTTTCCCCCCTCTTTTGCTTTTAAGATCGTTCGTGCTAAGGGACACTGTGTAAGTAAACAAAGCTGCGCCTGTGCTTGGCTGTTAGTCTGCGTTGCTTTTTCAAGCTGTATGCATAGCAATGAGTCGGCTTTACTGTAATATCAGCTTCATAACTTGTAATGTGTTTAACCATGTTGAATAAAGTGACCGTGAACATGACACCTACATCCCATTAATGAATTTGTTTCAAGTCAGCAACCTACACTGAGCTCTTCCAAACTGTCCATTCTTTAAACTCTGGATATTTCTGCAAACCACCTTCATGCCAGATAATGAATCAGTTGTCTATGACTCTGATTAATACCTTTTCTCGCAGTGACCCCATTTCATGGCTTGAAAATTGTCACAACCCCTCAGTGAGACCTCAGCCCTGAAATGTCAGCTCAGGGTCCCGACCCCACCCTCAAGTTTGGGAATATCTGCATTAGGACAATCTGCAAGAAATCCTAGTGCAAGGAGGAGCAGCATGTTATTCGTGTCTGAGAGGTAGTGGAAGCATGTTCTTCACAAGCAGTATATTAAATTGCTCCTCTTCACATTGTCATTCTTGCAAATTGTCCTGATGAGTGGTCATTGGAAAGCTTCAACAAACTGCAGTACTTAAATAGTGTTTCTCTTGTGTCGGCTGAACACACAGGCAGAGGAATAGTCTATGAATACATTTATCATTAATGCTGCACGGTATAATTGAACAGTAAAGTCATGCATGCAATATTAATAGAACATAGAACATAGAACATTACAGCTCTCCAGCCCTCGATGTTGTGCCAATCTGTGAAACCAATCTGAAGTCCATCTAACCGACACTAGATTAGATTAGATTACTTACAGTGTGGAAACAGGCCCTTCGGCCACAGAGAGTCGCCTGAGGCGGGAGTTGAACCCGGGTCTCTGGCGCTGTGAGGCAGCAGTGCTTGCCACCGTGCCGCCCACTATTCCATTCTTGTCCATATGTCCAACCAATGGCCATTTAAATGCCCGTAAAGTTGACGACTCTACTACTGTCCCATGCCCCTACTAGTCTCTGAGTAAAGAAACTATCTCTGATATCAGCAATGCTAACCACTGTACCACCGTGCCGCCCACTATTCCATTCTTGTCCATATGTCCATCCAATGGCCATTTAAATGCCCGTAAAGTTGACGACTCTACTACTGTCCCATGCCCCTACTAGTCTCTGAGTAAAGAAACTATCTCTGATATCTGTTCTATATCTATCACCCCTCAATTTAAAGCTATGTCCTCTTGTGCCAGCCATTGCCATCCAAGGAAATAAAACTCTCACTGTCCAACCCACCTAACCCTCTGATTATCTTTATATCTCAATTAAGTCACCACTCAACCTTCTTCTCTCTAATGAAAACAGCCTCAAGTCCCTCAGCCTTTCCTCATTAGACCTTCCCTCCATACTGGGCAACATCCTAGTAAATCTCCTCAGAACCCTTTCCAAAGCTTCCACATCCTTCCTATAATGCGGTGACTAGACTTGCATGCAGTGCTCCAAGTGCGGCCACACCAGAGTTTTGTACAGCTGCAGCATGACCTCATGGTTCCAAATCTTGATCTCTCTACCAATAAAGCTAACACACTGTATGTTTTCTTAACAACCCTATCAACCTGGGTGGCAACTTTCAAGGATCTATTTACCTGGACACCAAGATCTCTCTGCTCATCTACATTATCAAGAATCTTACCATTAGCTCATTCGCTCTTCATTCCTGTTACTCCTTCTGAACTGAATCACCTCACACTTTTCTGCATTAAACTCCATTTGCCACCTCTCAGCCCAGCTCTGCAGCTTATCTGTGTCCCTCTGTAACCTATAACATCCTTTGTCACTATCCACTGACCTCTGTGTCATCCGTAAATTTACTAACCCATCCTTCTCCACCCTCATCCAGGTCATTTACAAAAATGACAAACAGCAGTGGACCCAAAACAGATCCTTGTGGTACCCAAATGTAACTGAACTCCAGCATGCACATTTCCCATCAACTACCACCCTCTGTTTTCTTTCAACCAGCCAATTTCGAAGCTCCTTGGATGCTGCCTGAACTGCTGTGCTCTTCCAGCACCACTAATCCAGAATCTGGTTTCCAGCATCTGCAATAATTGTTTTTACCTCATTTCTGATCCAAACAGCTAAATCACTCTCAATCCCTCATCCACCTGTTTGGTCACCTTCGCAAAGAACTTAATAAGGTTTTTGGGGCACAACCTATCCTTCACAAAACCGTAATCAACTTATTGACTATCCGTAATCAACTTATTCCTCTCCAGAAGATTATAAATCCTATCTCTTATAACCCTTTCCAACACTTTACCTACAACCGAAGTAAGGCTCGCAGGTCTATAATACAGTCCAAACACTGGTTGGAGCAATTTGTTATTGGACAGTTGTCCTGAATGAAGCCAGGTAAAATCAATGGGAATCTGGTGCTGGATGCAGGGCCATTGAGAGCACAGCGGGGGCGGGGGGTGACAAGGTGAAAAGGGCAGCTTGAATTGGGAGACTGGATGTTAAATGGGGCAAGGGGACAATCAGACTGTTTGGATTTGAGTTTGATAAATCACTGATCTAAACCAAGGTTCTCTTGAAGTCTTGAAATCTGGAATAGATTATTCAACCATTCTGCACACCGAATATTGTACGTAAGCCATTCACCTGATCTCAATCCCTTTACCCTCTCAATCCCAACAACGGAGTCATTGAAGATACTGTAATCAACCTGCACAGAGATGCTATTATACTCCTCAGGAGCAGGTGGGACCTGAACCTAGGCCTCCTGGCTCAAAGGTAGAGGCACTACCACTGCACCGTAAGATCCTAAAGGCTACCACACCTGATATTCCCAGATGGCATTCCATGCAAATGCTAACCGGGCTGATGAACTATTATGGCTATATTCAGCACTGGAGAGGAAGCGCCGAGTCCAGTAAAGAATCAACAAACCCTATTTTTTTTAAAAAGTCCATCGCTTACTCAATCTCATTGAAAGAAGCAGATCCTTCCAGAATTGGGGCAATGATTCTCCATGTTTTCGACTGAGGGTGTCCAGCAATGGTGAGTTATTTTGTTTGTAAGTACAAAGGGCGAAGAGGGATTGTGAACACTTCCAGAGCACATGATGCCACTGGACATTGTGACTGTGCAGATACTTGTCCGAAACCTTCTCAAAATTGTTTTTTGTTTTGTTTTTGCAACGTGAACCAGGTGTTTCTTGGTGAGGTGAACATCAACTTGAATTGCTGCCAGGTGGTGGTGAAAGAGTTAAAAGCAGAAGCCAACATTCAGGAGCAGATGCGATTCCTGGAGGAAGCCCAGCCTCACAGGTCAGTTTCACAAGTCAGTTCCCCTACACACTCACACACACATAGACACACACAGACCCAACCACACACACAGACACACACACATATAGACACACACACATAGACACACACACACACCTTGGTCATGGCGAAAGGGATAATGGCTGCCAGAACCTATCTGAAATAGCCCCAGGTCTGTCACTCAAAGTGCCTCTCTGCCCAAGTCCCAGTTCAACCGGTCCCAGCTTTCTGTACCTGAGCCACACCATCCTCAGGGATGAAGCACAGCCGCAGTCATCTCTGTGGGATTACAGGGGGGACGGAAGAGTTGTGAGACAAACAGCAGATAAATAGTTTAGTCCAGACTTCCTTTGTCTACTGCTGCTTTGCATTTGACAGTTTTGGAATGAAAATCATATGTATTTTAAAACTGATCAAATTCCTTTTGCCTTTGATCAACAGGAAAACCCAATGTAAAATCCGAAAT
>NC_057733.1:45682493-45704842 GCF_004010195.1 Chiloscyllium plagiosum | reverse complement strand
TGGGAATGCAATGGGCAGATGCAGGTGGGGGTGATGGTGATAGGTTGGAGAGGAGGGTGGAGTGGAGAGGTGGGAAGGGAGATGGACAATTAGGACAGGTCAGGAGGGCAGTGCTGAGTTAGAGGGTTGGATCTGGGATAAGGTGGGGGCAGGGGAAAAGAGAAAACCACTCCACAGGCCACACCTGTTTCTCCAAGTATAGGGGATGCATTTGATCGAAATACCAGCTATTCCGAGGGCTCTTGACTGGGTGGATATGGAGAGGACATTTCCTCTTGTGGGATAATCTAGAATTACGGGTGGGGGAGGGAGTTTGGTGGGGAGGGGGATGCTGTCGCTATTTAAAAATCAGGGTCACCCATTTAAAACAGAGATTAGGCAAAAGTGTTTTCTCCCAGAGGGGCATGAGACTTTGAAACTCTTCCTGCAAAGGTGGCAAAAGAAAAGTCGAGGAAGTTTTTAAGTAGATACATTCTTGTTAAGCAAGGGGATGTAAGAATATCATGGGGTACATAGAAGTGCACATTTGGAGGTCAATATAAGACCAGCTGTAATTTTATTGAATACTGGAGCAGGTGCAAGGGGCTCAAAGGCTTACTCCTGCTCAGTATCAAGGTTTGAATACATGTACGATTGGATTCAAGAACAGCTTCTTCCCCACTGTTGTCAGCCTTTTAAACAGACCTCTCAAATGTTAATTTTGACCTTTCTGTCTGCATCGTCTCTGTAAGACTGAATTCTGCACTCTGTTCTGCTACCCTGATGCACTTTGTATGGTTAAGAGTGTGGCGCTGGAAAAGCACAGCCGGTCAGGCAACATCTGTGGAGTAGGAGAATCGACATAAGCCCTTCATCAGGAATGAGGCTTGTAGGCCGAGGGTGGGGGGGGGGTGCAACTGAGAGACAAATGGGAGAGGAGTAGGAATGGGAGGGAAGGTAGCTGAGAATGCAATTTGCCTTATGCAGCACGAAACAACACTTTTCACTGTATCTAGGTACATGTGACAACAATAAATCAGTCAATCGATCAAGTTTAATCTGAGTGTTTGTATGAAAAGGAGCCATTTATATAAACTGTTAGCATTAGAGGGCTATTGCCTGGCTCTTTGGCTGTCCTGTGCATCGTGTGTAATTCAGTCCACTCTTCATCCAGTCCTGCCCCGAAGCTTATATCCATTTTTTTTTCAGCAGTCATTGTTGGTGTGATTCGGAGTTGAGATATTCCATTCCTCAGGGCACCAGATCTGATTGTATTATCCCCAGATCAGGCCTGGATGTATCCTAGCTACACTCGGCACAGGCTCAGATAGAAGCTGGAATCTTCCCAGCCCCGACAACTCAACTCAATACCTGACTGTTGTCCCAGCTCCTACTCACTTCTTCATCAGTAATTTGCTTTATCCTCTTTTGTGGTGGTCTCTAACTAAATGCATTGATCATAGAGTAATCATGGCCTGATTGGTCCAATAATGCTTTCCCAAATATTTCAAACAACCACCTTAGCTGTAAAATACTTCAGTTTGTCTTTCCTGTTTTGAGAGAGAGAGAGAGGGGAAGCTGCTTTGGAAAGAGCACAGTTTCCAGGCTGTGTCATCACCGGGTGGTGCTTCCCCAGTGGCTCCTGTGTCAGCTGTTACTTTCTCCTCTTGTCCCCTTCCTGGTTCCCTCACGTGGTGAGGATCCACTGAAACATGGGACAATCTGTCGTTCTTCATAGAGTCATAGAGATGTACAGCATGGAAACAGACCCTTCGGTCCAACCCTTCCATGCCGACCAGATAGCCCAACCCAATCTAGTCCCACCTGCCAGCACCTGGCCCATATCCCTCCAAACCCTTCCTATTCATATACCCATCCAAATGCTTTTTACAAATTGCAATTGTATCATCCTCCACCACATCCTCTAGCAACTCATTCCATACACGCACCACCCTCTGAGTGAAAAAGTTGCCCCTTAGGTCCCTTTTATATCTTTCTCCTCTCACCCTAAACCTGTGCCCTCTAGTTCTGGACTCCCCCAACCCCAGGGAAAAGACTTTGTCTATTTATCCTATCCGTGCCCCTCATGATTTTGTAAACTTGAGAGTCAGGACTGTAAAGGAGCTGTTGGAGGAATGGTCTGATGGAGATGTTGAAAGGTCAGTGGGTAAATAGAGACCAGCGATGCCTTCTGGTGAGAGAGTCCACAACAAAGAAGCAAATCCACTTTGTTAGAGAGGGAATGGCAGGAAGCTTTCAGCTATTCATGGGGAAATCTGGGATCATCTTCCCACAAGGTGGCAAGTGAGGCTGAGGATCGATGGAAAATAACACAACTATCGACAGAGTTTTGATGGAGAAGGTTGTTAAAGGATAGGGAATCAAGGCAGACGGATAAATTTAAAGATCAGCCATGATTTAAGTGAATGGTGGGATAGGCTCAATGAGCTGAGTGGAGATGGAGCATTGACGTTGGATTTATTGCTGGGAGAGGCTAGCCCTGTCCTTGCTTATTGTCACTCCCGGGGCAATCAGAGACTCAGCAGCAATCAGTATCAGGAATGGCCAACTCTTATCTTGCTCCTTAATCCTGGGGTCTTCAGGTCAATTGTAACCATAGGGTTGCATGAGCCAGTTCAGCATGGAACGAAATTACTGAACCTGGGAGCCAGCTCTATCTGATCAGCTTACGAGAAGAGCATGGTTTAACTGATTGACAGAACAGCATCATAGCTTCTCCCTATCTCCCTACACATAAAACTCAGGCACACCCCAGATAACACCCACTGCACCACCAAATGGGGTTGTGTCAACCCATTTTGGATGTGTGAGGCCAGAGGATATGGTCAATATTAATTCAGCTGCAGAAGTGGTTTAGTTCACCCCAGAGTAGGACATCATGCCTGAGTATACTGGGCAGCCAGAAGGGCTGCCCTCTTGTTCCTTGCCACCTTCCATTGGGAATACCCTCCGCATGTCATGTGAGACTATCTCCATGCAAAATAGGACAGATCTAGCAACTCAAAACTCGGCATCCACAAGGCACTGTGCACTATCGGCAGCAGCAGAATCTGTAACCTCATGGCCTGGTATATCCCCCACTCACCCATTACCATCAGGCCAGAGGATCAACCCTGGTTCAATGGAGAGTACAGGAGGGTATGGCCGGAGCAGCACCAAGCACAGCCGGATGTCAGCCCGATGAAGTTACAACACAGGACTATTTGCAAGTCAGACAACAGAAGCAGCATACAGGGCTAAGCAATTCCCAACCAATGGGTAAGGTCCGAGCTCTGCAGTCCTGCCACATCTAACTGTGGTTCGTGGTTCAGTAATGGTGAGCATGAAGCTATTATTGATTGGTGTCAAAGCCTTTCTGGTTCACCGATGCCTTTTCCATGGGGATATCTGCCCTCCCTACCTCCTCTGGACCTGTCTTTGTAATGTGTGGCTTTCAGGTTTATTCCCAAAGGCAGGTCACCACATTGCTGTGGATCTGGAGTCACATGTAATAGAGTAATAGAGTAATAGAAAAATACAGTGCAGTACAGACCCTTTGGCCCTCGATGTTGCACCGATCCAAGCCCACCTAACACACTAGCCCATTATCCTCCATATGCCTATCTAATGCCCGTTTAAATGCCCATAAAGAGGGAGAGTCCACCACTGCTACTGGCAAGGCATTCCATGAACGCACGACTCGCTGAGTAAAGAATCTACCCCTAACATCTGTCCTATACCTATCACCCCTTAATTTAAAGCTATGCCTCTCGTAATAGCTGACTCCATATGTGGAAAAAGGTTCTCATGGTCAACCCTATCTAAACCCCTAATCATCTTGTACACCTCTATCAAGTCACTCCTAAACCTTCTTTTCTCTAATGAAAACAGCCTCAAGTGCCTCAGCCTTTCCTCATACGATCTTCCTACCATACCAGGCAACATCCTGGTAAACCTCCTCTGCACCTGTTCCAGTGCCTCCACATCCTTCCTTTCGTATGGCGACCAAAACTGCACACAATATTCCAGATGCGGCCGCACCAGAGTCTTATATGTAATCCTGGGCAGGGCAGGGAGGGTAGACCTCCCCCTGCAAAGGGCAGCAGTGAACCAGATGGGCTTCTACACCAATCAGCAATAACTTTGTGGTCACCATAACTGAGTCTGGCTTTCAGTTTCAGATTTTATTGGTTGTCCAGTTGTGTTAAATTCCACCGGTAGTTGAAGTGGGGTTTGAATTCCTGGTCAGAGCATTACTGCAGGTCTCTGCATTACAATTGCAGTGACATTGTTACGATTCCACTATCTCAGGGTAGTATCCATGGTCTAACCATCTTCAGTTGCTTCATCAAAGACCTACCCTCCATCAGAAGGGCAGAAAGGGGTATGTTCGCCAATGAGTCCACAATGCTCAGCCACTCCTCAGATACTGAAGCAGTCCATATCCAAATGCAACAAGATCTGGAAAATATCCAGGCTTAGGCTGACAAGTGACAAATAACATCCATGTCACACAAATGCCAGGCTGTGACCATTTCCAATAAGAGACAATCTAACCATCACCCCTTGACATTCAATGGTGTTACTGAGTTCCACCCCCCCGCTTCCACCCCCCGCTTCCACCCCCCCACTGTTGTCACAGTCTGGAGATTACAATTACTCAGAAACTGAAGTGGACTAGTTTATATACATTGTGGAATATACAAAAGTAGTTAAACTATGATGATCTGCTCTGAATTCTGCAGTAACTCACTTCCTGACTCCACAAAGGTGATCTATAAGGCACAAGTCAGGACTGTAATGGAGTACTCCCCACTTGCCTGGATAGGTGCAGCTCCAACAACACTCCTGAAAGTTGACACCATCCAGGACAAAGCAGCTCACTCAATTGATACCATATCCTTCACCTACAACGTCAATTCCTTCACCTACAACATAAATTCCCTTCACCATAAGGCCATAGTAGCCGCAGTGTGTCCCGTCTATAGGATGAACTGCAGCAGTTCACTCAGGTTCCATCAACAGCACCTTCCAAATCTGTGACTTCTGCCACCTAGATGGAAAACAAAAATCAAACATAACAGCAGCAATAATAAACGCTAAAGAGAGGCAAACAAAAATAAAAGGAACATAGCAGAGCAATGTTAAATTGGCCCAGTTTAGAAACAGGGTGAATGTGAACAAAAAATGGAAAACGCTGCAAGTATTCAGCTCCCGCGACTCCTTCAACGGCACCTTCCACATCCGTGACTTGTACCTCTGAGAAGGGCGGGGTGAGGAAATACACGGGAACACCACCTACAAGCTCCCCTTCAAGCCCCACCACAAGCTGACTTGGCTGTTCCTTCAGTGTTGCTGGGACAAAATCCTGGAATTCCTTTCATAATGACATTGTGGGAATACTGACATCCCCAAGGACTGTTGTTGTTCAGGAACCAACTCACCACCATCTTCTCCAGAGCAATTAGTGATGGGCAATACATGTTGGCCCAGACAGTGATGCCTACATACTGTGTCTGAACAGACAGAAAGGAGATGAACATGTTGAACCGATATAAATTGCCGATTGGGATTCAGTTGGAGTATTCAGTCCAGGGCGCCATATTTTGGGAATGAAGTCAGGGCATCAGAGAGTGTGGAATAAATATTTACATGAGAATGGGACTGAGGATGAGTGACTTCATGGTTAAGAGAAACTGCAAACCTGGAGTTATTCTCCCTGAAGCAGAGAAGGTTAAGGGAGGAGCGGGGGAATTGGTTAGAAACGTTCTTTATCACAAAGATGTTTTGATGAAGAGACAGAAAGTGTTCCCAATGGCTGGAAGGAGAGTGAGTAGAGGACAGACTGGAAGTGATGGACAGAAATCTGAGGGAACACATGAGGAAAGAGGAAACATTTTCACGCTGTGATTTGTGATGGTTTGGAATCCACTGGCTGGAAGAATGACAGAAGCAGATTAAATCGTAACATTCAGAAGATAATTGGATAAGTACATGAAGGAAAGAGTTCTTTATAATCATCTTGAGTGGGTAATGGGTAAAGTCTTAGAAAGCAAGCTCATTGGATTGCTCTAAGAAAAAAGCTAGCACGGATGCAGTGGACTGAATGGCCTTCTTGTGTACTGTATGATTCAGGGTGCATTACACAGCAGCTCAGGCGACTGTCCAATTAAAGCAGCTCCACAATCTGCACATGTGACGTCACATGGCACCATCTTCACTACCATGGACACGTCAGGATTGTTTCACATTGCAGTTGGTTGGAGCTGCCTGTGACTCACAGTCAGGAGAATGTGATCTGCTGCTTTTGAACTAGAGGAGCTGATGAATTCAAAAGGTATATCCTCAGGATTAATGAAGAAGTGGGCAGCAGAGTGAACAGAGCAGCGTTGTGAGAGGAAAGGGACAAAAACACGATAAACAGTTGAGAGAATCAAACACACCAGCAGCAATAATACATATTCAATAGAAGTGAACGATATAAAGGAACAAGTAACAGAGAAATGTTCAAATGATCCGGTTTATAGATGGGTGAACGTGCAAAACAAGTGGAAAATGCTGTAAATATCCTGCCAAATCTCTCTGGATCTGTGAAGAGGAAAGAAGTTAAGGTCACTCTTGAAGGTCAACAATCAGACCTGAACTGCTGAGGACAGAGAAAGTCACTTTGTAAGATTGACCAAAATGGAAAGGCACAGGGGAGAGCCGGAGGGAGAGAGAGGGGGAGAATAAGTGAGAGAGAAAGGGGTGTTAGGAGCCAGGTAAAAAATCAAGAATGTTTAAAAGAATAGAGTTTCCAAGAAATAAAGTACTAAGCTGTAAAGAGTAAAATAGATGACACCAAAAGATTTGCTTTCTCAAAGAATACAAAACAAATTGCTGAAATGACATCTGCATCATATTGACTGCTCTTGATGCTCGATTAGCCCCATGGCATAGCATTGTTTTTACATGTTTAGTGCTGTCACTTTTAAAGACAATTGGTAAATGATTACTATTTAAGATGCAGACCCTTTTTCAGAGAGAATAACCTAACTGTATTAAATTCCAGGTTAAAACAGTGGGTATTTTTGAAAGAAATGCTTTGGAAATATTGCTATGTAGAACTAAGACCGAATTTAGAACTGTCCATCTAACTTACTGCTTTGGGTCATAGATGTTTTTATATTAGCATTCTTAATGCACTGCTCAAAGGCGGGGGTGACCTGTTACTAGTCAGCGCCGAACTGTATCAGTCAATATCCCTCTCAACTTGAGCTCTACGGAGCAGTGCATGTCAAAGACATTGGTGAATGCTGGAAAAGAAAAAGGTTGCATTTACATAGAATGTCCCAAAAATGTTTTATACGAAGAGTTTAGCAAATTTCAAACTGCTTTGGAAAGAGTAGCTAATATACAAAAGTAGTTAAACTATGATGATTTGGAGACAGTGATGTTGTATAAAGTTAAAAATCACATAACACCAGGTTATAGTCAACAGGTTTATTTGGAGCACTGCTCCTTCATCAGGTGATTGTGGAGAATAAGATTATAAGACATAGAACTTATAGCAAAAGGTTACAGTGTGGTGTAACTGAAATTGTATATTGAAGAAGACCGGAATTGTTTGAGTGTAAGACCCGGAGTGTAAGAGACTTAAACAATCTGGGTCTTTTTCAATATATAATTTCAGAATTAATTGTAAAAACAAGTTCACCCTGTAAGCTTATATGTGTGTGCACGTAGGAAAGACAGATTGAGTGTGCATGTGAGTGGAAAACAGCTATGTTTCTGCCCTTGGCATTTAATTGCAGAAGTGGAAAATGTGGGTTCAAGATAAAGTCACTGAAGTAAGTAGGATTGATTTTATTGTGGAAAGGAATATAGGGAAGGAACTGTCAAACAAGATTATTTAAGAGATAGTTAAGTTTCTGATATCCACGAAGTATTCCTGGCTTTCATATTTTATAAATGATAGTGAGATGTGCATAAGATAGGAGGCTGATTAATTCATCAGGTAATTGCTACTAATTTTGAAAAGCATCTATCTGGATCTTTGTCCATTTTCTTCACAAAGTTTTAAGTGTTTCAGGTATTACTGGAGAATTGCTGGATTCTTATTTTATGTTTAAGCCATTGTAACACAATCCAGTTTCTGATTACCCATTGTGGCAATGGAAATGGACCAGAGGAGGCCATGTGTCTGATGAGTATGATGTCTCATCATGCATTCTTGGCTGAGAGCCCAGACATTCATTACTGTGTTGGAAGACCTGAGCCCCTGTTTGATTGACAGCTCAAGCTCTGATCTCTGCTGTCAGTTTTACAATTTTATTTACACAAGGCTAAGGGGTTTCAAGTGCTGGCAGTTGCTCCATTGAATTGGAAAGGAATCTGGATGATTGGCAATTGGTTTTTAGTGAAAAGACATTTTTTTAAAAGAAGTAGAAGTATTTAGTTAATGTTTTTGAAGCTTTCTTAACACATTCTATTGTTAGCATAGAGTTAGCACTGCTGCCTCACAGCCCCTTAAAACCGAGTTCAGTTGCCGCCTCAGGCGACTGACTGTGTGGAGTTTGCACGTTCTCCCCGTGTCTGCGTGGGTTTCCCCCGGGTGCTCCAGTTTCCTCCCACAGTCCAAAGATGTGCGGGTCAGGTGAATTGGCCATGCTAAATTGCCCGTAGTGTTAGGTAAGGGGTAAATGTAGGGGTATGGGTGGGTTACGCTTCGGCGGGTCGGTGTGGACTTGTTGGGCCGAAGGGCCTGTCTCCACACTGTAATGAAATCATTGCTTCAAGTTGTGTTGCAATGGAAGTTCTGTAGTCTGACATGGAGGGACTATGGCGGATGGTTGGGGAGCATAGGCCTATGTAGGGCCTGAACAAGACCCTCAGAGCTAGGAGCAGGAGCTGATTATTCAGTCCCTCGGGCCTGCTGTACCATTTGATGTAATCATGGTTGATCTCACTACAGCCTCAACTCCACTTTCCCGCCCAGTCCTCATGCCAACCCGTTACTAATTGAAAACCTCTCTATCTCCTCCTTGAATATACTCCAAGTCCCAACATTTACTGCACTCTGGGGAACTGAATTCTGCAAATTCATGAGCCTTTAGGAGAAGTAATTCCTCCTCATCTCTGTGTTAAATCTGCCAACCCTCAGCCTAAAACCATAGCCCCTCATTCCAGATTGCCCTTCAATTCTGTTCAATGTCTATTTTGTCACCTCCTCTAAATATCTTATGTATCTCAATTGGATCTCCTCTCATTCCTCTCACCTCTCAAACTACTCTGCTCAGTCTCCTCATCAGACAAGCCTTCCATTGCTGGAATGAATCTAGTGAACCTAGAGGTGTCAAGGAGATGGATGAAGGAGAATATGATGGTTTGGATGGGACACAGGAAGCCTCTGGGTGGCTGTGATAGTGTGCGAGATTAGGACTGGGGGACATTTCCTTTCCATTGTAATTGGGATAATGTTCCAAAGCACCAAACGAACCTTTTGGCTGCCTCTGACCATTTTCCAGGCCGACCAGCCTGACTGCCTCTGTCTTCTCCTCACATTCCCTCTCAGGTTGAGTGAACTGAACTAGGGATTTTCCCAAGTTCCACATCCTGCTTTGAGGATAAAAGGCGAGGCCAATGTTTCAGAATTGGATCTTTCTAGCAAAGGGTGTGCAACCGAAACAATAACTGTGATTCTCTCCACAGATGCTGAAGGACTGGCAAAGTATGTCCAGCATTTTTGATTCAGATATGCCTCATCAGCAGTATTTGTACTTTAATATTTCCTCAGTTTTCTGGTGTCCCCCAGACGGATGTAAGCAGCTCCATTTTATGCCATTCAGGTGCATCTTTCTTTAAGTATGTAGCTAAGAAATACAACAGAGGGAGGACACAAAGAGACTGTGGAGAAAAATCATGCTGTTTCTTCCAATGTTTTCTATCGTGCTTCATTATCCATCACTTGTTCACCCAAAACCTTTTGTTGAATTTCAGGCATGTTCCTTTAACAGGTTGATCATTAGAGTGGTTATAGCATTAATCTTCATTTTCCGATTCTTTATTACAATCACAGTATTGGGCAACTCAAACAAATCAGTGGGAATGCAGTGTCTGAAAGCCATGGAAGACTTAGTGTCCAAAGCGTTAACCACTGACTTAGCACTGGACTAATCGATTCGCTGACGTTTCACAGCCATATTTTCTTTTCGCAGAAGCCTCCAGCATCCCAATCTGCTTCAGTGCCTAGCTCAGTTTACAGAGGTGACACCTTATCTCCTTGTCATGGAGTTCTGTCAGCTGGTGAGTACAGACATGTTCTGGTCATTCGATAGCAGGGAAGACTTCACCCTAACCTCATCATCCTACTCCATCATGCAACTTGAGAGCTTATGAGGGGTTTGGCAGCAGTGGATGACTGATCTCTCAGCATCACCACATGCACTGGCTGTTTGACATGAGCCACATGGAGGTGGACCGTTACTATGGCTTCCTTCTCCAACTGTTTTAGAATCCACACGTAGACCTCCCAAACCATTGCTTATTGACAGTCAGGAACACAAGAGGGTTTGTTAAACAACAGAAACAAGAGTCACTATCACCCACCAAATCTCTCCAAATTTCAGCCACAACCTCAGAGGACCTTTTCCCTGAAGGCATCCCACTTCAGCTGATTTCATAATGCTGCATCATGTGATCAAACTGTGAATAGAAATTGTGACAATTGGAAAGTGTCCCGGACATAAGATGTCAGCATGTATTGCAGCTATTAAAAAGTCCTACTTTCCTCCAGTCATTTATCTAACACACCAGTAGTTATTCTAACAACTTCTGGATCGCAGGCGCTCCTCTGGGCTGATAACCATTCTCATTTGGCTTTGTTAGTGTTCCTCTATCATGGTGTATAAGATCAAAGGTCAATGGCAAAAATCAATTTGCGCTCAAGAGAGGAAACGCTGTCATAATGTCCAGTTTTTCCTGGGCTCCATCTAGCTTAAATAAGGAGGCAATCAGCAGCCAATTGTCAGTTCATTCACTGTTAGAAAGATTTTCAGATTGGTAATGAGACCTTGCATGGTTACCTGTCTGACCCATTGCTCCAACATGGAATTAGACTTGGGTTCCATTTAATGGAAACATTACTTCTAATACTGTGCCAATCTCCAGCACAAATCTGTTGACTAAGCAGAACAGTGATTGGTCTCCAAGCCTTGGTGTCTTCAGAATGACTGGTGTTGTAGACCATAGAGATGGAAGCCAGCTCAGCAACTGGGCTGTCAACATTTTCCAAAAGGATGGTATTCCTGTTGTTCCTAGGGGGCTCCCTATATCCTGCTGCCTATCAGTCTCCCCATCCATTTCCACTATTGGAAATGGATATCTACAGGGATCCTTCAAAACGTCCCAAAAGGCTTAAAGCCAGCAAGAAACTCCGTGGAGAAGCATTGGTCTTACTTTTGGCTAAAGGAAACAAGGAAATTGATGGGTGACATGGTGGCTCAGTGGTTTGCACTGCTGCCTCACAGCGCCAGGGACCTAGTTTTGAATCCAGCCTCAGGCAGCCTGCCTGTTTGGAGTTTGCACATTCTCCCCATATCTGTGTGAGTTTCCTCCGGGTGCTCCAGTTTCCTCCCACAATCCAAAGATGTGCAGGTTAGGTGAATTGGCCATGCTAAATTGCCCGTAGTGTTCAGGGATGTGTAGGATGTGCATTAGTCAGGGGTAAATGTAAGGGAATGGGTTTGGATGGGAGACTCTTCGGAGGGTCGGTGTGGACTTGTTGCACCATTTGGACTGTTTCTACATTGTAGGGATTCTATGAAAGTGTGCAGTTAGCAGGGAGATTTATTCCTTTTCACCACCTGCTTTCAGGAGACGAAGATCACTTTAAAGGTGAGATAACCTTTCTGTTTCCTTTTCACTCTTACTGCCCTTACCCATAGTGTGCCATGGTGTAAGATGGTATTGCGTAGAAAAAGAAGGAGATGCTGATTTCACTGGGAGAACAAGAAGCTACTCTTCATACCTTACAGTGCTGTGACCTGAGAATAGTACAGTGTAAGACTTGCTACAGCTTCTCCCAGCACCTCACTTTCAATAAGCCTCAGTGAGCGAAGGTGGCCTGTAATAGTTATGTTCTTGGGGGAACTGTTGGCGAAAGTACAGCATTGCTTTAAGTCGAGAGATCAGGCAGAGCCTGAGGACTGTACAGCAAGCAGCTATCATTGCAGTTCAACAGTGTTTCCAGAGAGCACTTTTGAGGTTCAGAGAGGATAGGCAAAAATGTTAATATCTTCTGTTTAAAGCTTCCTTACTCTGCTAAACGAGTCAGCATTTGTTTGTCAAGGGACACCTTCATTGCACTGCATTCTGACCTGCACAATCCGAACATATTGGCCTGATGAATAATCATTGCCATTACAATAATCTGGACTGAGGAAATGCTGCTAGCCTTGCTCTGTGCTTATATTTTAAGGTTCTACAGGTTTTATTTTCTGCTTTTAGTAATCTCCAGTGGAGTAAGCACACTTTAGGTTTCTGAAGAAAGAAGCTTCGCTAATATGTTGAATTTTTCCCATTTCCATTTAATTATGACACTGAATTGAACTCCCAATAAAAGAAATATCTAGCATCATCGTTTGCTGTGCCACATGAGCTTGCATTCTGACAATTGGATTTTTAAGCTAAGGTTTTTAAAACAAATACCGGGACATTTGGAATGCACGGAGCATTTTCCCATTGATCCCCCAGAGGAGAATAAAAGCTGAATTTGGTGGGAAAGCACAACAGAGTCAGAGGTTCATGTTTCGGAGTGGGACCTCTGATCAGATCAGTCCTGATCGAATCTCCCATTGTGAACACTGATGTGTCTTTTCTTCTTACAGATACTGAGCAACATGCTTTGCAATTCCAGCATTTGCAATTTGTTCTTTTAATCTGCACCAAAGGAACAGCTTCTATACAGGTCGACTGCTTCAGTACTTATTTAGCTTGTGATTAAGTATTGGCGAGAAACTAACCAGTGTGAATTGTTACAACCTATTGGGTTTGCCAGGTTGACCGTTCCTCAGTCCTTACATGCTAAATTTCTGGCCTATTGAACAGGTTGACTGCCTCCAGTAAATTTGTTTGATAGCCTGACAGCTTGCTGAATCAAAATAGTTCAATCAGGCCTTGATTACACTGAGTATCCTTCTCTCCCTCCCTTTGGCTCAACTAAATGTTGTACAGCAGAACCTGTGGAATTTCACTGTTGTCCATTCCTGACCAAATGGTGACAGGAAAACCGACACATTTGGTCTCAGTGACACTGACTGTGTCAGTGAGTGGTTAGGGCCTGGGATACAATGCCTGAACATGTGGTGGACAAGCAGGAGGCTGGGAAAACGCAGCAAGCCAGGAGGTGCAAAAGTCAACGTTTCGGGTGTAACCCTTCTTCAGGACTGGTGGGTGGGTAGGACAAGCTGCAGATAATGGAGGTGGCAGGGGGGGCAGGGTGGTGAGGTGGGGATAGGTGAAAATAGGCACCGGGTACGACCTGGTTGGTCAATGGGAGGGTTGAATCTGGTTGGTGGCAGGGAGCAGTGGAAGGGAGGGGGAGGGGCTGGGAAGGGAGTCAGGAAGGGAGGTTATTTGAAATTGGAGAACTCAATGTTGACTCCTCCGGGCTGTAGGCTGCCCAGGTGGAAGATGAGGTGTTGTTCCTCCAATTTGCAGTGTGGTTCGTTGTGGCAATGGATGGCCATCCTTGGCCTCCTCCTTTCCACTGCTCCCTGTCACCAACCAGATTCATTTCTCCCATTGACCAATCAGGTCATGCCCTCTACCTGTCTTCACCTATCCCCACTTCACCACCCTGTCCCTACCACCCCCTTTATCTGCAGCACCCCCACCATACCCACCCCCAGTCCTGAAGAAATGTCGACTTCGCCACCTCCTGATGCTGCCTGACTTGCTGTGTTCTTCCAGTCTCCTGCCTGTCGACTTTGGATTACAGCATCTGCAGGGCTTTTTTTGTCTCTGAAAGTGTGGTGGAGGCAGGTTCAAATGAGACACTCAAGAGGGTAATGGATGCTTATTTGGGTAGAAGCAATGATCGGGATTATGGGGGAAAGGCAGAAGTTTGACACTGAGTCATATTGCTCTTTTGGAAAGCCAGTGCAGACACTATGGGCTGAATGGCCTCCTTTTGCACTGTAACAATTCCCTGATGGTTTAAATTGCACATGCCATGACCATTAGGATGAAGATGTCAAGCTAGATGTCCTGTGCCTCCTGGTGGTTAGATCTTGTCATTACAGATCCAAATAAAATAATATTTTTTGGTTGTGTTCAGCACAAAGACAGAAAGTGCCAAAAACTCTTAGTTAAATAGAAAGAGGAACTGAAGGCCAAATAAAATTATGCAAAAATTGATTTATAAAATGCGAGTGAAAACTGTAATTGTAATTAATTTTTTGAGTTTTCCTGAACTCAAATATGAATTGCTTTAAAGATATAAGCCTATATTTAAAGCTATACTTTTGGTGTTGGATGTTAGAAGTCTTGCTTGGCTGAAGGGATGCTAAATTGCCCATGCTACAGTCATTTCTATCCATTGTAGCTCAGATTAATCTTACATTAGGTATATTACATGCAGTTTACTTTCATTGCTTTTTGTTATAGTTTAGATATTCAGTTTATGTACAGCCCTTAACCTGCACCAAAGAATACCCAAAATATCAGCAAGATTAAAAATGTATTTATTTTATCAACTTTAAAAAATGCACTGGCATCCCAAGGTGTTTTATAGCCAGTTAAGTAATTGAATTGTGACGTGAAGAAACCCTGGTGCTGGTTATATACAGCAAGTTCCCTTCGTCAGCAATGAGGCAAAGAACCAGATTCCTTCTCTTTTCAGTGAATTGAGAAGGTAAACATTAACTTAGAAACGTCCCTCCTCTTCTCTAAATGGTGCCATGTAAACTCCAACATTCATCCAAAGGTGCTTCAGCTTGAAGATTCCCACAGCAATCAACATCTCTTGACCACGTAGCACGAGATTCGAGGTTTTGGCTCCTAAATTGGGACTTGAACCCACAACCGTCTGACTGAGAATGCCACCCTCCAGGCAACACTGACATGCAGTCTATCTTCTGTAGTTACACTGGCACCACTCCCCACCTCTTCCTCCACTACATTGATGACTGCATCGATGCCACCTCATGCTCCCGCGAGGAGGTTGAACAGTTCATCAGCTGCACCAACACATTCTGCCCGGACCTTAAATTCACCTGGACTATCTCTGACACCTCCCTTCCCTTCCTGGACCTCTCCATCTCCATCAACGGTGACCGACTCAACACTGACATTTTCTACAAACTCACCAACTCCCACAGCTACCTGGATTACACCTCCTCCACCCTCCCTCCTGTAAAAATACTATCCCTTATTCCCAATTCCTCTGCCTCTGCCGCATCTGCTCCCAGGAGGACCAGTTCCACCACAGAACACACCAGATGGCCTCCTTCTTTAAAGACTGCGATTTCCCCTCCCACGTGGCTGATGACGCCCTCCAGCGCACCTCGTCCACATCCCGCACCTCTGTCCTCAAACCCCACCCCTCCAACTGCAACAAGGACAGAACCACCCCTGGCCTCCACTCCACCAACCTCCATATACATCGCATCATCCTCTGCCTTTTCTGCTACCTACAAACAAACTCCACCACCAGAGATATATTTCCCTCCCTACCCCTATCCGCTTTCCGTAAAGACTGTTCTCTCCGTGCCTCCTCGTCAGGGCCACGCCCCCTAACAGCCCACCCTCCCGAACTGGCACCTTCCGTTGCCACCGCAGGAATTGCAAACCCTGTGCCCACACCTCCTCCCTCACCTCCATCCAAGGCCCCAAAGGAGCCTTCCACATCCATCAAAGTTTTACCTGCACTTCCACACATCATTTACTGTATCTGTTGCTCCCGATGCGGTCTCCTGGATATTGGGGAGACAGGATGCCTACTCGCAGAGCGCTTCAGAGAACATCTCCGGGACAACCGGACCAATCAACCCAACCGCCCCATGGCCGAAACACTTCAACTCCCCCTCCCACTGCCGAGGACATGCACATCGTGGGCCTCCTCCATCCCCACTCCCTTACCACCCGATGCCTGGAGGAAGAACGCCTCATCTTCCGCCTTGGGACCTTCCAATCCCAGGGCATCAATGTGGATTTCACCAGTTTCCTCATTTCCACACCCCCTACTTTATCCCAGTTCCAACCTTATAGCTCAGCATCACCCTCATGACATATCCTATCTGTCCATCCTCCTTCCCACCTATCCGCTCCAGCCTCTCCTCTGACCTATCCCCATTACCCCCCATTTCCATCCATTGATTGCACTCTCAGCTACCTTCCCCCCCCAACCCACCCCACTCCCATTTATCTCTCCACCCCCGAGGCTCCCAGCCTCATTTCTGATGAAAGGCTTTTGCCCGAAATGTCCATTCTCCTGGTCCTTGGATACTGTGCTTTTCCAGCCCCACATTCTCACCTCTGGACCAAACATTCGGTCACAAGACATTCTTCAGTCATTGAAAGTAATAACTTTGCTGCAAAAATTATGCATTCTGCAGTGTGCATAATTGCAAGAGATTCATTGGAGTGTTTCTCACTCCCTTTTCGAACCAAACTCTCCCCACATTTCTTTTCACGTCCCTCTTTTGTGACTCATTGGTTAGCTCGTGCTTCTGAATCAGAGGGCTACGCATTCAATGCTTTCTAGAGTCGAAAACACCGAACACAGACTGACACAGCAGTGCAGTACTGAGGGAGTGTTGCACGCCTGGAGGTACCAGCTTTCAGGTGGGACATTAAACAGAAGGAGCATCTTGCCCTCTTGGGTTGATTCCCATGGTGATCAATTCAAAGGCGAGCTGAGATGCCCTCCTCAGCATTCCATCCAAATTCCATCCCTGAATCAAAATCACCAAACACAGCTAATCTGGTCATTCTCACCTCGCTGTTTGTGAAAGCTTACAGATTGACTGCTGCATTTCCTGTAATTGCAACTGCGACTGTCCTCCATAAGCACTCTGGAGGTCGGCTGCAAATTTGGGGGACATCCTGAGGAAGTGAAAGGCACTAGAAAAAATGCAAACCTCATCCATTTCAGGATGCCGGTCTCATGACCAGTGTGACCCTCATGTTGATTGGCACAGGTTCCTTTTGACTGGAGAATGTTGGAGCAGTGAAGTTGCCAGACGGCAGTAGGAAGAGTTATTGAATCAGGCCTCTGTCTCTACTTGCGGCTTGCATTTCCCAATATTCTTAGGAGGCGGCACATGGGTATTGACAGTTTCCTGCCTCCCTTTCTTTTCTCTACACCCTATGGGGTGCCCAAGCAGAGTGGCACATTGTGTTACCGTGTATAATTAGAGTCTTCTGATGACTGGTTGGTATGCCTGGACCTTGGGAGCATAGAGTCATAGAGATGGGAAATAGACCCTTCGGTCCAACTCATCCATGCTGACCAGTTATCCTAACCTAATCTAGTCCCATTTGCCAACCCATATTCATGTACCCATCCAGATGCCTTTCAAATGTTATTGTACCAGCCTCCAACACTTCCTCTGGCAGCTCGTTCCGTACACAAGCCACCTTCTACATGAAAAAGAGTTGCCCTTTAGATCCCTTTTAAATCTTTCCCCTTTCACCCTAAACCTATGACCTCGAGTTCTGACTCCCCCACCCCAGGGAAAAGACTTTGTCTATTTACCCTATCCATTCCCCTCATGATTTTATAAACCTCTATAAGGTCACCACTCAGCCTACGATGTTCCAGGGAAAACAGCCCCAACCTATTCAGCCTCTCCCTATAGCTCAAACCCTCCAACCCTGGCAACATTCTTGTACATGTTTTCTGAACCCTTTCAAGTTTAAAGGAAGATGCAAGAGAAGTATATGATGATTGTAAATCTTGCAGGATGTTCACACAGCCTCCCCACTGTAAACCACTTATCCCCCAATCTCAGTATTAACTGTGAAGCTTCGGGATAGCTATTAACTGTTGCATAAGCTGCCGATGAAACATGAGGCATCAATGTGTTCATATTTATGATATCCACTGCTTATTTTCTACTGCTACAATACATCCAGCAAAGCAGATTATACTAAATGTGTAGATTAATATTTGCTTTTTACTGCTCTGTTTTCAAGGGTGACTTAAAGGGTTATCTGAGGACACATAATGCAGCTGATGAATTGGCCCCTGACCCTTCAACTCTACAGCGAATGGCTTGTGAGATCACATCAGGCCTACAGTATTTACACAAACATAATTACATACACAGGTAAGCCACTGTCTGTGCTCTGTAAGACTGAAAATATCCACCATCCTTCTGAAGTGTAAATTTAAATTGAATTGTAATGGCACTTTGAGAATTCATCTCTTTATTATTTAGCTCTTTAAGTTAATTTCTTGATTAAGGCTTGGGAAATTATATAGAAACCAGCAAGAATTCAGCACTGCATAGAACTTTAACCATCCAGGAGAGTAAGTTAGGATGTGTTCAGAGAGCAAATATTATGTAGATAGAATATTTTTAAAAACCTCTTCAGCATTAAGCAGCTGGTATTTCAGTCTAGCAGTTTACCTAGTCACTGTAACAGGAGCAGAGAATCAGAGTGAATAGCAGTGATGTTTTTTTGTGCTACTGTGGATACATTTCCTGGTGATATTTTCTGTTTCATTGCTGTAACATCAATAGGGATCACTCCGAGCCTAGCGCAGAGCTTCCTCAAATCTCCACTGGAAACTGAGTGCCTTTCTGAAACTCAGAACGCACAATATTATTGCGAATGGGTGGGCAAATTCGAATGATTTGAGTCATTTCAAAATGTCAAATCTCACTAACAAACTGAATATCCATCCTTTTCTGGTGCCAACATTTTAAAACTTTCTTTTGAAAACTTAGATGGATGCAAGCAAAGAAAACCCTTAGTACGGCTTTAAAAGATAGCAAGATGTATGAAGAAATAATCAAGCATGATATAAGTGACTCAGCCTAATATCATCCTGTTGAAGTGACTGATCCATGGACACACTGGAATTGATATGATAAAGACGTAGTTAAAAATCACACACACTCGGTCATAGTCCGACAGGTTTATTACCTGATGAAGGAGCAGTGCTTCGAAGGCTAGTGCTTCCAAACAAACCTGTTGAACTATAACCTGGTGTTGTGTGATTTTTAACTTTGTCCACCTTAGTCCAACACCAGCACCTTCACATCATGATAAAGGCAACAAATGCTGGAGAAACTCAGCAGGTGCAGTTGCCGAGCGAGAAACAAAGTCAGCATTTCTGATCTGATATGACCATTCTTCAGGAGTTCAGAGGAAGATCTTCAGACCAGACTTATGATAGTAACTGTGTTTCTCTCTGCTGCCAGACGTGTTGAGTTCCCGCAGCATTCTCTGAGCTTGTTTCAGATTCCCAGCATCTATATGACTTTCCTTTTATTGCTCTGATATCCCTGCACTGTACAATAAGCTGGGTTAGGAGAAGTTAATGCTGATTTGCTAATTGAATTTAGGATAAAAGTTGATGATGATTTTCAAAGGCTTATTCTCCTTTTAGTTGGAACCTAATGACTGCTTTTGTCTCCTTTTTGACAAGGTGCTTGTTCTCTATTCTTGTCTTTTTCCACTTTGTGCCTTCTGGTCACAGTAATACAGCTGGCAGTGACACCCGCTTGAGCCGGAAGCCTATTTCATCTTCCCTGCCGCCTCCCCACAGCTTCCCCTGCCCCCCAATCCCCTCCCCTCATGCTCTGGAGACCATCGCTGCTGGTCATTCCCTGCAACAACATCCTGATGCTGACAGAGTGGACCTCGTGGCTCCAGCATCAGTGATTTTGTTGCGGAGGGTGATCACTCGCGGCCAACACTGGGTCGAACCAGCTTCGCCAGTCGGACAGCCAGCTGCCCAGCTCCGCGAGTGAATCTATCAACAGCTTCTGACTGTCCTGACCTCTTTCCACCTTTGGTCTGACGTTTGGTCAATGATGCTCAGGGATGACGCAGGAAGCAAAAGTGACTTTGCAATGGTTGTTCATCATGGATTGTTCTGACACAATGGCGTCTTTTACAGGAGTATGGAAGCAGGAATTTATTGGGAGGGGATAGAGCAGTGCGATTGTCTGCTAAAAAGCCAGACAAGAAACTTAAAACATTCTTCTGTGCCATAACTATCTGTTCTAATGTCTGTGTAGCTCATGCTCATCCCACAATGTACTACATGGAAGCCATTTACTTCCACTACTGTCATATTCCCCTGCTCCGCACCACCTAGGCTAGAGCACAGCCAAGTGACATGAGGACATATCTTGCTTCCCATTACAAACAACTTGCAGGCTTTCCCATCAACAGGACTCTCCAAGTAAAAGAAAAACTGCCTCAGCTTGAAATGTTTACAAACAAATATTCACTTGGTAGTACAGAACTTGTGCATTTCTGCAAAGACCAGAACACGTGGTCAAAGATTTTCACCTTGCATTCATCAGGACAGAATCACAAGAATGCCAAATCTTAAAGGAAGTAACAATTGATACTGCATGAGACAAAGATTCTGATTAGTTGGCAAGTGAACTCTGATAGGTGAAGACATGTTGTGGTGAATTTGAATTGAAACAAAAGATTGGCAGTTAACTATGTTCGATGCTTTGTACGTAAACACTCTACCAATCAGAGGAGACTTGCCAACCAACCAGGTCTCTTCACATACAGTATAAATTGTTCCATTTGAGATTTAGTTCTGTCCTGATGAGTGCAAGACAAAAAGCTTTGATAGCATATCTATTTACTCAATATTAAAAACAATATAAAATTACTCCCCGATATTCCTGCAGGTTTATTTTGGTCAGTTCTTGTCGTTGGAAACATCCCAGTTCAATGGTTGGCCAACCTGACCTCTGCTGCCAAGAGTGAAACCACTAAGGGTTGATATTGGGCTCCCCAGATACATGGCACAATTGCTTTAGCTCTGGATTGCTATCCATCCACTTCCTGCTGGAATTTCACCCCCTGAGTGCAGGGGCAGACCTGTTCACATAGCCCCCTAACCCGCAATAGTGCCAGCCTACATGGGAGTGATGCCATGTTGGGAGTTGGATAAACTAATATTTCATGCCTTCATGTAACAAATGGTCACCTATATAATCATATCTTGGTAAGGCCTTCAGGAATCATGGTTGGAGAGTCATAAACCACACCACAAGGAAATAGACCCTTCAGTCCAACCAGTCCATGCTGACCATAATCCAAAACTAAACTAGTCCTACCTGTTCACGCCTGGCCCATATCCCTCCATACATTTTTTACTCATGTACCTATCCAAATGTCTTTTAAATGTTGTAACTGTACTCACGTCCACCACTTGGTCTGGTAGTTCATTTCACACACAAACCACTCTCTGTGTAAAAAAAGAATTCCTCTCATGTCTTTTTCAAATCTTTCTCCTCTCACTTTAAAAATATGCCCCCCTCATTTTGAAAGCCCCACCTTAGGGCAAAGGCACTTGCTAGTCACCTTATCTATGCCCCTCATGATTTTATAAACCTCTACAAGGTCAACCCTCAACCTACCTCCTCTCCAGTGAAAAGATTCCCAGCCTCTCCTTATATCTCAAATCCTCCATTCCTGGCAACATCCTGGAACATCATTTCTGAAACCTCTCCAGCTTGATAATGTCCTTCCTATAACAGGGTGACCAGAACTGGACACACTACTCCAGAAGAGGCGATGAGGAGAATTGGGTATAATTGACTAGCCTTGAAACTGTAGCTGTTTTATCTGATATTATGCAGTATTAATTGTGGTTCTGCTTTGTTCAGTGACATGGCCCTGCGAAACTGCTTACTGTCTGCAGACCTGACTGTGAAAATAGGAGACTACGGACTTTCCCACAATAAATACAAGGTAAAGACATAAGGAGTGACTAATTGGTCATACGTTTGAACTGTGTCCCATATAATCTTTGGTCATGCTTAATAATTGCTAAATGACATTGCATATTTCCATTTGGAAAATGTCAGAAGGTTGTAAGATTATGTTTGGCTCTTGTTTCCTACTTTTTAAAACCTTATTCCCGGGATACAGCTATCACTGTCTGGACCAGCATTTATTGCCCAGCAGCCAGTTAAGAGATAACTGCATTGCTGTGGATCTGGAGTTACATGTAGGCCAGACTTAGTAAGGATATCACTTTCCTTCCCAAAAAAAATTAATGAATCAGGGTTTTTTCTTCCCCCAACAATCATTTCATGGTTATCATTAGATTCTTGATTCCAGGTTTTTACTGAATTCAAATTCAATCATCTGCCATGACAGGATTCGAACTCCAGACCCAA
>NC_057733.1:45661842-45681993 GCF_004010195.1 Chiloscyllium plagiosum | reverse complement strand
TTTAGTTGTTTGGTTACATTGTTCAATTGAAATAACGTGAACAAGACAGAATATTTTTGAGGATCAGAAAGTCGCATGAGAAAGGCTTCAAGTTTCAGTAGGTGAACACAATTAGGGTGTTGCATAAATGTACCATAAAACCGGCACCTTGAAATATATTCATGGAGGATCAACTCATTTATCTTTTAATAATTATGTCAAAATGCGAGTTAACATCTTGGCATCATGCTACAGGTTGACAGAAATCCATGGGCCTGAATGGTCTTTGCCTGTTCACAGCAGCAGCAGGGATAAGGAGAGGTGAACCATATTGAGCTTCAGTTTTTTGGACTGGGGAGGAGAACATTCATTTAAAGTTCTTGGCCTTTATCCATTACAATGAATGAGTTGGGCAGTTGTATCTTAATTCATGTGGAAACAGTTGCAGGGGGCAGGTTGTTGGGGGGTCGGTATCAGGATATGTTATTAGGTCGCTCCATTGAATACTGCCGTCACAAAATGCCATGGTCAGGCCCGGTTTGTGGGATGAAAGTTGGGTGGAAAGTTTTTTGAACTTCCATTCTAGTTACCCTCCACAGTCTCAGAGCTGATTGATACTCATTGCCCAGCTCAGCCATGAACAATTGGCACTCGTATGATTCCAAGGAATTGTATCTCAGCCTGGTAGGAGAGAAAAAGGACACAATTATTACTTCATCAAATTGAAACATATATCCATCCACCTTCAGAGCCTTGTTGGATTTAGTTAAAAATCACACAATAGTAGGTTATAATCCAACAGGTTAATTTGGAAGCACTAGCTTTCGGAGCGCTGCCCCTTCATCAGGTGGTTGTGGAGAATAAGGTTAGATTTAGACCACCAATCTGTGTGTGATCATACTGCTTTGTGTGTTTCTGGGACATTGAATCTTAGGGAGGTCTTCATCCATACTCTTTCCTGGTGCTAGTGATCTTTGCTTGTTATTAAAATACTTTGTTTTCCCTCTTAGTGATAGTCTGAGAGCAAATCCAGAACTTCTCATTCCCTCATTAACTTCCTGCATTCCTCAGGGATGCAGTCAGCTGTGAAAGACATGAACAAAGAATTGTAAAAAACAACAGTCTTCTGGGACTACTCCTGTAGACAAAGAGGACATAAAAAACTTCTCATTCCCTCATTAACTTCCTGCATTCCTCAGGGATGCAGTCAGCTGTGAAAGACATGAACAAAGAATTGTAAAAAACAATTGTGGCGCCTTGATTCTCCACAGACTGCACAATAAAACCAAGGAAGATCTTCCAGCTCAGTTTCCCAGTTCTGCCCTCTCCTCAAGTGCCTTTATTCCTTTGAAATGAAAGAAAGCAATGACTTGCAAAGCTAGAGATGAAAGTTCTTCTTTGACATTCTGTCGGGTATCATCGAAGCCATTATTTACTGAATGTTAATGATGTCAACAATAAATACAACTCTGGTCATCCTATTTAACTGCTTTCTAATAATCAATTAAAGTGTAATATTAAAACAAAAACAGACAGGAGTGCATCCAATTTATGATTGAAAGTGACTGATACTCCCATTAAAGTTGTGAAATGGTGGTGTGGGATTCTCCAGTGCCTGAATGATATGAACACTGTCTTTCTAATATTTTTTAACAGAAAGATTACTTTGTAACTCCTGATCAACTCTGGATCCCACTACGCTGGATTGCACCTGAGCTCATCGATGATGTACATGGGAATCTGCTGGTGGTGGATCAAACCAAGATTAGTAATATCTGGTAAGCAAGTGGTAAAAATGACAGTGAGTATCTGAATAATTACAGAACAGGGCACAGAATCAGAAATTGTTCTGGTATATTATTGAAACTATTCTATATGTCTGAAGAATTTTGTCCATCCTGCCAATGAGGAAATGCCAGCAGGGCAGAAATTTGTCATTTTCCCACCAACATATTTGGTTGTCATTCCAAGTCTAATGTAGAAATGAATAATGGAAAGTTACTTTCTGTAGCATTATTGCAACATTTCATTTCTTACTCCAAATGTGGTTCCCAATTCCGTGCCCCTTTGTGCAAAGTTGCCAGTCACTTAATGAATAGGGCTCTCTCCTGTTAAGAGTTTGCCACTGATTTCACACAGAAGGGAGCTTGCAAAGAAAGAGATTTCATTTCTCTGACAGCTCTCACTTTCCATAGAATTTCACAGCCAACAAATTTCCTTCTCAAGATTTGTCCATGCCTTGTTTCACATTCTGATAACATCATCTAATCGGTTTTTTTATCATGACTGAGATCAGTAGACTTTGGCTGGGTTAGAGCTGTGATGGGAAATACCGGTGGGTGAATGGAATTGAGATACAGATCCAATAGAACAGGCTCAAGGGGCTATGCTTTCCTTTATTGGTCAGTCCATCAAATATAGGAATTGGGAGATCATGTTGTGGCTGCACAGGACATCATGTTCTCTGTCACTGAGGCAGCCAATTGCCCTGAAAGACCTGACAAACAGCAAATGAATGACTGACCGGGTCATCAATTGCTTCTGGTTGTGGGATGAATGTTAGCCATGGAACCTTTAACAACTTTAAAGGAGCGTAGTTTAACATTGTATGTCCGTAATGCTTTTAAAGAAACCTTGAAATTAATGTGATTAACTGTGAGCTGGAAGAAGATTTTGGTATCTTGTAAAAGACAAGATTATGAATGAAGTATAAGGCTTGCAGCAAACTCAAATTAGTATTCTGCAGATCCTTACAGAGATTTCTTTAAACTGGTGATTTGTATTTCCAAGTGTACACAAACAATGTAAATATTGCTTTTGGTGATAAATATCAGTTATCTTGGTGATAAAAAAAACATTCAGTCTGATCAGCATATCCATCATGATCACAGTCAAATTTCTCTCACCTTTTAATTGCCTCTGTTTATTAATGTTTATACTGGAGTCTGAGAGAGAATTACAAAGCAACTCATTTATTTATGAAGAGTCAAACTTTGGTCTCAGTTATTATATATTTTCCTGTACTCTCCGTAACCTATAACGAGTCATTTTTTTTCAGCCTGTTACCAGTCTTGGCCGTAATACAAAAATAAAAAGTAAGTTAAAATGTCACCTTTTAGTGACTAAATATTACTCTATTCTTATGATAGTGAACTCCATATAAATCAGATGGTCAAAGGGAACTGGATAGTGATAAGGTATTGACCTGTCCCTAGCTGCATTTTTCCAATTAGCAATTAGTTATACAAGCGCTTTGCATCATTGTAAATGATGTTCATGTCTGCTGGTTTATATTGCTAAAAGCAAACTCCCTCATCCCAATAGTGTATGTTCATGAGCCAGTCATCACTTTTATAATTAGTAATCAGTATGAATGGAAGTAATTTCATTCAAAACTGTCAGGAAGATGATTAATGATATAGAAGATGGTATCAGCAATAACATTAGCAAATTTGCTGATGATACAAAGCTGGGTGGCAGGCTGAAAAGTGATGAGGATGTTAGGAGATTACAGGATGACCTGGACAAGTTAGGTGAGTGGGCAGATGCATGGCAGATGCAGTTTAATGTGGATAAATGTATGGTTATCCACTTTGGTAGCAAGAACAGGAAGGCAGAACGAGGTCTATTCCTGGAATGGCAGGATTACCTTACACTGAAAGATTGAAGCGACTGGGCTTGTATACCCTTGAGTTTCGAAGATTGAGAGGGGATCTGATTGAGACGTATAAGATTATGAATGGATTGGACACTCTGGCAGTAGGAAACATATTTTCACTGATGGGCGAGTGCCGAACCAGAGGACACAGCTTAAAAATATGGGGTAGACCATTTAGGACAGAGCTCAGGGGAAACTTCTTCACCCAGAGAGTGGTGGCTGTGTGGAATGCTCTGCCCCAGAGGGCAGTGGAGGCCCAGTCTCTGGATTCATTTAAGAAGGAGTTGGATAGAGCTCTCAAAGATAGTGGAATCAAGGGTTATGGAGATAAGGCAGGAACAGGATACTGATTAGGAATGATCAGCCATGATTATATTGAATGGCGGTGCTGGCTCGAAGGGCTGAATAGCCTACTCCTGCACCTATTGTCTATTGTCTATTGTCTATTGTTTGGCAATAAGGTGACACACTTTTAGCAAGCATTCCTTTGGTGGATTTGAGTGATGCATACCGATGGAGCACAATAAATGCAGGTAGACAGGATAGTGAAGAAGGCATTTGGTGTCTTGCTTTGTTGGTCAGTGCATTGAGTATAGAGGTAGGGAGGTCATGTTTGGGCTTTACAGGACATTGGTTAGGCCACTTTTGCAATATTTTGTGCAATTCTGGTCTCCCTCCAAAAGGAAGGATTTGAGAAACTTGAAAGGGTTCTGAAAAGATTTACAAGGATTTTATAAGGTTCGGAGGGTTTGAGCTATAGGGAGAGACTGATAGGCTGGGGCTATTTTCCCTGGAGCATTGGAGGCTGAGGGGTGACCTTATAGAGGTTTATAAAATCATGAGGGACATAGATAGGGTAAATAGACAAGGCCTTTTTCCAGGTGGGGATCTAGAACTAGAGGGCATAGTTTTAAGGTGTGAGGGGAAAGATTTAAAAGGGGCAATGTTTTCACGCAGAGGGGTGGTACATGTATGGAATGAGCTGCCAGAGGAAGTAGTGGAGGCTGGTACAATTACAACAATTAAAAGGGATCTAGTTGAATATAGAAAGGTTTAGAGGGATATGAGCCAAATATTGGTAAATGGGACTAGATTAATTTACAATATCTGGTTGGCATGGACAAGTTGGTCCAAAGGGTCTGTTTCTGTGCTGTACGTTTCTATGACTCTGACTCTAATAGTAGAAGCGACATTTCTGTTTAATCTCATCTCAGCATGAAGCTGGCAATAAGCACAACATTTCCCTGAGCTTGGAGAGCATGCTTTACGTGGAGGAACATCGAAGGTTAAGGGAGTGATAAGAAATTAGAACAAAGGTGACTTTCTTTTTGCCTCAGTCCACTGCTTCCAACACTCATCTCAGATTCTCAAACTGGGTTTCAGTCCAAACCTTAAGGAGCATTTGACCTGAACTGTTGTTTAGGGTTGGGATCCCCAGATGTTAACTGACCAACACATGATCATCCTGATGGAACACTCAGTCTCAGCATAGAGAAATTACAACAAGAGTCTGTTGCTGTTGTTGGCTGAGACTTGTTTGCGCTGATAACATTGTGGGCCTGTCCACAGCATGGGAACACTCTTATTATTTCAGAGCAAAGTTGCAAATGTCTGAGTAATGCAAACCAAAAGTAGGAAAATATATTCACAGATTGGGGATACCAAGACTTATAAGTTTTATTATTGAAGAACTTAGCATATAAAGACCGTTCCTGTATCAGTTGTGATTCCTGTGAAATGCCTATCCCCTGTGTACCATAAGCACATACAAAAGCATCCCCACGCTATTTTGTGTGCAGTTAATTCTTCTGTGAAAACCACTGATTAACTATTCAAAACAAGTGACGATTTGATCTAAACATTGTTTCACAGCCTCTCACCCAGAATTGAATCACAAAATATCTGTCAGAGTGTACTGAAAACTGATACATGGAGAGTATCAACTGTCTCCTTATCTCCTGTGCGTACAGACATGTTTTGGTCATAGAATGTGGAAGCAGGCCATTCAGCCCATACCAATCCTCCCAAGAGAATCCCACCTACACCCAATCCTTGTAACCCTGCATTTCCCAAGGCTAACCCACCTAAGCCTGGACACTGTGGGTGATTTACTTTGGCCAATCCACCCTAACCAGCAAGTTTTGGACTGTGGGAGGAAACTGGAGCACCCAGAGAAAACCCACGCAGACACGGGACGAGTATGCAAATTCCACACAGACAGTTATACCAGAGTGGAAATGATCCCAGGTCCCTGCTAAACACTGAGCAACCATGCCATCCAATCACGATCTTATAGATTTAATTACTTGGACATTTGAATTATTCCACCATCTACAACTCTGAATACCAGTCCTGTGGTGCTATGTGATTCAGACCAGATAGAAGTTTCCAAGTACCATTCTAACTTGGGCTGTTGCCATGGTCCCCATTATCAGTTCTTTTTTCTCCCTGGCCCATTATCATCCATCACTTGTTCTGCCTAACTGTTCTCCCTCCTTCTGGACTTCATCTCCGTCTACCCACCCACTCCGACTCCCTGTCATCAACTTGCATACCACCATCTCCAAATTACCTTCAGTTCTGACAAAGAGTCACTGGCCTCGAACCATGCGCTCTGCTTTCTTTCTGTAGATATTGCCAGATTTCCCGAGTTCCTCCAATCAGTTCTGTTTTGTTTCTGGCATTCTTTCATTTTTGTTTCAATATTGCAAGTTGTTATTAAGATGTACTTCAGTCCTTTTGACTATTTAAACAAAATAGAATGCATTTTTCACATTCCTTTAAATTACAATAATTGACACCTTGGGCCTGGCTCAGTGGGTTTCTGCGATCTTGCCATGCCTAACAGAAATCTGCAAGCTGATCTGATTTGTTGGTGCATTAGTTAGCCTCAAGTACAAAGCAGATCCCAGTTACTGAAGAGGTGCCGCCAGCAGGTTACCCTGATACAGCAGCATGAGATACCACTCTCAAGAGAGAGCAACTGAGGCTTGATGCAAGAAACTAATGGGGCAACGTCATTTTGAGTAGATCCAAGGCAGAACATTTTGAACTGCAGTGATCATAAAACAGGAACTCGGATAACCCCTTCAATTCTCCACATCCAAACCCAGCAGGTTTGTTAAAAGCATGCTATAAAAGTTACTAATAGCCTAAAAAAAACTTTACACTTTCCTGTATTTGTTTTTCACTGCGCCGGCAGTGCAGCAAGTTGCAATTTTGTCGAGAAGCTTTGGCTGGTTCCCACTGAGCCTGCTCCAGTTTTTGTTGTCTAATACCATCACCACATCCTTCCACGTTCCCTTCCATTGCCGTCGACTGCTTAAAGCAAAGGGGATGTCACTGAAACAGCCAACTCAGTGACAACAGGAGAGATGCAGCAAGTCAGGCATTATCGGCACCAATAGACTGGCAAGTGTTGTCTGTCAGTAGAACAAGGAATTTTGACAGGATCCAATAAGCATTGTTGTCACCACTACCTCCTGATATGGATAATAAATGCTGCTCTTGCTTTCTTATAAGTAAGTAAGTAAAACCTGATTGAAGGTGGGGAGCACTTGTTGCATAGTTGATATCACTTTTCCTTCTGATGTGGAAGCTCTCGTTTCAAGTTCCTCTGCAGGACCTTATGTTCAAGGAAGGTGTGATCAAATGCAGGGAGAAAGTGAGGACTGCAGCCAGACAGAGTGGGTTAGAGACAAAAAAAAACCTACAGATGCTGGAATCCAAAGTAGACAGGCAGGAGGCTGGAAGAACACAGCAAGCCAGGCAGCATCAGGAGATGGAGATGGCATTGTTTCAGGAATTCTGGAGAAGGGTTATACCTGAAACATCGGACTTCTCCAGCAGACAGATTGGGTGGTGTGGTGGCTCAGTGGTTAGCACTGTCACTTCACCACAGGGACCAGGGTCTAATTCCACCTTTGAGTGGCTGCCTATGTGGAGTTTGCACATTCTCCCCGTGTCTGTGTGGGTTTCCTCCGGGTGCTCCAGTTTCCTCCCACCGTGTAAAGATGTGCAGGTTTGGTGAATTGGCCATGCTAAAGTGTCTCCATGGATGTGCAGACTAGGTGGATTAACCGTGGAAACTGCAGGGTTACAGGAATGGTGCAGGTGGGATGCCCTATGGAGAGTCGGTGTGGACACAATGGGCTGAGTGGCCTGCTTCCGCACAGTAGGGATTCTATGATTCAAATATCAATGTGTAAATCCTTCCAGCTAACACCAGTAGCAAGTGGGAAGAGGGTGGGGTAAAATTTCTGTTCAGCCATTGATGGAAAGGGTAGCTCTGGCTTACCATGTGTCTGCAAATCCACAGGTACTGCATGAACTCAGAGTGCCTGGGGGAGCCACTGGGATCAGTTGGCTGAATAGCCAGTGTGGCTCCGATTGGTGTCACCAGCAGTGAGTTTGATCACCATCTGGCCAGGCGAGTTGGTGACGATGGTGGGGTAGGGGGCGATGCTGGGTGGATGTGGGGCATTGGGGCTGGGACCAGTCTTCAGCAGAGAAGACTGAAAGTGAAGATTCCTCTGACTGTCTGGTGGGGAGAATACTGGGGATTTGTAAGAATTGTGACTGTCTCCTTCCTTAATTCTAAACTTATTTTCTCGGTGTTTCTATTTTATTATGCACAGGTCCCTGGGTGTAACTTTATGGGAACTGTTTGAGTTTGGTAACCAGCCGTATCACCGGTGTTCAGATAAGGAGGTGCTGACGTATGCTATTAAAGAGCAGCAGCTGAAACTGCCAAAACCCTTGCTGAACCTACCGCTCTCTGACCGATGGTACGTCAATACCTTCACTGTTTGTATGTACGCTTTGTTTGCTGAAGCAGAAACTAACCAGCAACCAACAGCTTTTCAAGAGTTGCATAATGATAATTATCTTGTAACATGGACCTAATGGGTGGCACAGTGGATATCACTGCTACCTCACAGCACCAGGGACCTGGGTTCGATTCCATCCTCTCGTTACTGCCTGTGTGGAGTTTGCATGTCCTCTCTGTGGATTTGCTCTGGTTTCCTCCTACAGTCCAAAGATGTGTAGGTTAGGTGGATTGGCCATGGGCGATTGCCCATTTTTTTGCAAGTGAGTTAGGTTAAACTATGGTAAGTTAGTGGTTATGGATGTAGAGTGGGGATAGTGGGAGGGTCAGTGCAGATTTCTTAAGCTGGACAGTCTCTATCTGCACTGCAGAGATTCTAATTTTAATTTCACACAGATTCCGGTGTACAAATTTCACTTTTATAAACCATTGTTGTGTACAACAAAAACTCAAATAGTTATATACACCCACACTGGAACCAAATGTCTAACAACCATGTCCTGTGCAGTTGTTATAAATTCCAATGATTCATTATCGATACACTGCTGTAAATTATAATGATGCTGTAACCTATGCATCGTGAACATCAGTCTCCGTAAGCTGTAAGTTGTTTGAAAAATAGATTCTATTGCAAATAATAATTATGCCACCCTTTGCTGTTTTGACATTATACTTTCATTCCTAACTCTAAACGAAGTATATTCTTTACAGGAATGCACTTACAATGTATTGCCAGGCCCAGAGCCTTTTTGTTTTAAATCTCTCATGTTGGTCACAGGTACGAGGTGATGCAGTTCTGTTGGCTGCAACCAGACCAACGACCCACAGCAGATGAGGTACATCTGCTTCTCAGTTACCTTTGTGCAAAAGCATCCAACGAGGCAGAGGAAGAGTTTGAGAAGCGTTGGAATGCGATGAAACCAAGTGGCTCCAGCACCAGCCACACAGCTGAGGCCTCATCCTTTCCACTCCTGGAGCAGTTTGGAACCGATGGCTTTCACACTGAGGTGGATGATGTGTTAACGGTGACTGAGACAAGTCAAGGCCTTAACTTTGAATATAAGTGGGACCACACTCAAATGGACAACTTTCCGCCATCTACGACTGGCCTGAGCCACGGCAGCAGCCAGTACCAAGAGATCTACTTTCCTAACAGTGCATCGGGAAGGCTGAGTTTGAGTGTCTCACCCGTCTCCTCCAACTCCTTCTATGAATCGAAGCAGCAGTCCAACATGCCGCAGAATCTGCAGCCTCCAGGCATTGTGCCAGTGATCAGTGCACACAGCCCTTCTGTAACCGGCGAATACTACATCCGGATAGAGGAACCAACTGAGTGCAATATGGACCTGGACTATACCATGTGTTCCTATAGCCCTGAGTATGATTCAAGCGTGCACATGGAGTCATCGTCTTGGCAAGGATTACAAGGAAGGGACAAC
This sequence comes from Chiloscyllium plagiosum, assembly GCF_004010195.1. NCBI lineage: Eukaryota > Metazoa > Chordata > Chondrichthyes > Orectolobiformes > Hemiscylliidae > Chiloscyllium > Chiloscyllium plagiosum. Next base: position 45,672,089 of record NC_057733.1, on the reverse strand, counting down.
GTAGACGATTGTGAGAACAGCCCAACTTTATCCTTGACCATGGAACCTCTTTTGGGTCAGGTATCGTCAGCAACCCAAGATTCCTGGGAAGACAGTCAATACTTTAGCAAGAATAAGAGCCAATCGTACTACGAACAATTCACAATAGATGATGCTAATCAATATTTGTTAGAGAATTACTCTGAAAATGGTAGCGACTGGAAAGTACAGAGTGCGGGAGAAAACAGTAGTGAGGATCCTTTGGGAATATCTCCTGTGGTAACAAGTTCCTTCAGAGACTCCAGTGCCCTGCTTGTCACATCTTACCACGAGCTGGATGAAACTGGATCAGATAGAACTTTCCAATCACCAGCTGCTGAAGTGTTCGATTATGCTGCACCTTCTGTAAATACAGCGTTGCATTCAGTTGATGATTTGGAATCGGTGAAAAAGCTCATAGTCGGTTACCCTTCACCAGCTGGACTGCCATCCAGAAAGAGTACAACATCATCATCGAGCACTGAAGATGAAAACCACTTTCCCTCTGGGATAAAATCATGGGAATCCAGTAATTTCCTAAATAACAACAGGATAGATTTAACAAAACAGTCGCTTGAGCAGGTAGACGTTGGCAGAGAATTATTTCAAACGGAATTTTCAGAACCAGACCTGCACAAGGTGGGAAATGTTGAGCCTCTCTCTTTACTTCACACAGCAGACACACACAACTCCACAGTGATTCCTTTGACAGAAACAGAGAATGGGTCCTCTAATTGGAAGGTAAAGTGCAAAGAAGTTGACTGGGAGAGTCAAAGTTTTGATCAGTCACTCTCCACTGCTTTATATAATATTCCCCAGCAAGAGGAAAGTCAGATTCTCATTTCTGACAGATTACAATCTATGAGAAGTGAAGACCTTGTAGACCCATTACTTGGCCAGGTTGTGAAGAGCAGTGCCCTTGGTGCCTATAGCAATACCAGGATCCAGACGGAGAGTGGTGAAGTGGATTTACCTGGACCAGATACAGACAGACCCAGTGAGAGTGATCAATTGGATGTTATTGTTCAAGAAACAAATCAATTAAAGATTGATAGAGAAGAGATTCATAATCCAACCCAATTGAGGATTGAAATAGAAGTCAGAGACAGCAATGCCATTCTTTCAGAAATGGAAATGGTCAGTGATACGTACCAGGTGGAGACTGCAGTCAGGGAATTCACAAGCTCTCCCCAGTTCGATACAGCTGATAAAAGTGACACTTGCTTTTCATCTGATGTGGAATCAAAAGAGCTTGACAGCTCTCCAGTAAAGACACTTTCCAGTGTAAGCTTTGCTGGAACTGACGGCTGCAGCGATGAGGATGAAACAGATATCACATCAGGAATATTTACAGACTTAACACAGGACTATGAAAACAGTGATCTCGTTCTCTCTCACAAATCTCTGCAGAAACTTGTAGGGACTCCAGATTCCCTCGAGTCTCTCGACATCCCGTCGACAACGAGTTCCTGTGAAATGTACAGCCCGACGTCACATTACTCATCGCTCCAACCAAAGGCTGCAGACAGTGGCTACGACACGGAGAACTTTGAATCTCCCGAATTTGTCTTGAAGGAACCGGTTGAACAGAAGGACCCTGAGCTGTTCACCAAAGTGAGCAAACCCAGTAATGCTGCTGCGCTGAAGCTGGGCAGTGATGGTGTTGAAATGTTGCAAGACTCGGAGCCACAGTCCATCAATGAAAAGAATCCCTACAGGGACTCGGCGTATTTCTCAGACTACGATGCTGAGTCCGAAAAATATCAAACCTTAGATTCAGGGAAAGATGACCTTGTGCAAGGTGAGATTGATCTGCTAGAACTAAATGAAGGAGATCTCACAGAGAGTCCTTTACAAGATGTTGACTATGTGTACTTGGGTTCTTCACAGACACACAACCAGACTGACCTGCAGCTAACTGAAAGCCCGGAGACTGCAGGGTCAAATTTAGGGAATGGCAATTTGATCCAAAGGTTACATCGTGATCCTGCAGAGGGCTTAGCGAGCTGTCAAAACGGCTGCTCTGAAGAGGTTTCTATTCTCATCGAAAAACAAATGGACGCTGCACCCAATAACCCAGATGCAGTTGTATTGGCAACAGCAGAACTCAAACTAGGATCACAATTCAGTAGTTCTGCAACAAGTGAGGGGTTTCACAAGCAGGACGTAGAACTTGAGAATGATGAGAAGGAGATTCAAGCTGACGATTTACTTTGTGAGCAGATATTAGAAGAAGCAGGTGGCTCCAATTTGAAGAAAGGTGAGGGGTTTCTTCAAAGCAGCTACAATTCAGAAAACCCTCTGAAGAAACAGGTATCTTCACGTAAGAAAGGGTACCCTCACAAAACCTCAGGCTGCGTCTTTGACGGCACAGAATTAATACTGGAAGAACAATTAACTGAGCAATGTAGCGAGTCAGTTGGAATTCAGTGCACTGACGTTGAGACAAGGAAATTTCAAATGTATTCCTTGAACGTTGAAGAAAAGTTGGAGAGCTGCATTGTTCCCAAAGTACAGTCAATTCAGTTGTCATTGGAGCTCCCTTTATTAGACCTCAAGAAAGAACCCCGACAGGGCTTTGAGGGGGAAGAAGGAGAGGAAGAGGATGAGGATGATGATGAAAGTGATGACTCCGATGAAGAACTTGGCATCTATAACATTCAGGAACACAGTGAAGAGAGCGAGGAAGAACTTCCCACTGTTCCCATTATTGTGACAGAGAAGGATGATGGGAAGAATCTAAGAAGTCTTCTCAAGTTGCCGAATTTGGTGTGTGAGACCTTTTGTGATGATCTTGACCGAAAGAAAAAAGTAGTGTCTTTCTACGATGACGTCACTGTCTACCTTTTTGACCAGGTAGGGTGGGTCCTAAACATTTTCCACTTTGTTTTACCAGATTGGTGCACCAGCTTAGAGAGTTAGTTATCTAACCAGCCATCAAGAGCAATCTTTTCACACAGAGGGTGGTATGTGTATGGAATGAGCTGCCAGAGGAAGTGGTGGAGGCTAGTACAATTGCAACGTTTAAGAGGCATTTGGATGGGTTTATGAATAGGAAGGGTTTGGAGGGATATGGGCCGGGTGCTGGCAGGTGGGACTAGATTGGGTTGGGATATCTGGTCGGCATGGACGGGTTGGACCGAAGGGTCTGTTTCCATGCTGTACATCTCTATGACTCTAATGTCTGTCAGTATGTAAGATCTTAAGTGAAGTAGAAAAGGCTAATCCAAAGCATAATTTGAAGATGAAACACAACGTTAAGACACAGAGGCTTGGATATAAAACTGATGGATAAGGCTGACATCAGAATGCACCTCATGAAAACCTTGGTTGAGAATATTTTCTGAGTCAGGCATTATAAGCAAAATCGCACCATCATTTGCTGTAATTGAGGAGAACTCCAGTTTCCTCTGGGAAGGTGTCTGAGTTAGATCCCATAACTTCTGTTGTTTATCTTCTAGACATAAGTTGATTTCCCCTCTACTGTTCCTCATCACTCGATGCACATGAAACGGGATGTATTGGGTTTTCAGGTTTCTGTCCATCAGTGCAGTGTCAGTCCCTCTCGGAATCAGAAGATTTAAGCCTCAATTCTGAGACATGAATATAAGGTCAGCACAGTACAGAGAAATTACGGAATTCCAACCTTTCAACTACATGTAGTGTGATAGCACAAGTGGATCATATGACATTTCCTGAAGGTGACTGGAGTTCCCCTGTTGTCCTGGATGATGTTTATCCCTTTAAAATAAAACTTCTAACATATGAACCCAAATTCCACAATTTGAAAATAAATCACAACAGCCGCCTCTCCTACCTTCTACAACATTCACAATGTTGACCTGTTCCTCTTCCCCAGATTGAAAATATGTGCTCTGCTCCTTCCCAAAAAGATGAAGCTTTCATGCAGAATACACTTAGGTCTTTCCCCATGTGGGATGCGTCCTCGCTGCCATTTCTTCCCCGGCTTCCCATTGGTCTGACATCAGTGGCCAGTGAGCATTCTCAAGACCCCAGTGACAGTCAGTCACATCCAGTTAACCAATGGGGAAAGAGTGATCGGGGATTAGGAAAGTGGGAATGTGTGAATAAAGAGAGGATGTAAGGAAATGGAGAAAGTAAAAGAAACAGTGGTTGGATTGAGAACTTTAATTAGGCCACGTTTGGAATATTGCATGCAGTTCTGGTCGTCACACTACCAGAAAGACGTGGATGCTTTGGAGTGGGTACAGAGAAGGTTTACCAGGATGTTGCCTGGCCTGGAGGGTTTTAATTATGAGAGAGGTTGGATAAACTCGGATTGTTTTCACTGGAAAGTCCTGATGACCTGATATGAGAGATATAGCTAACATGGATAGTCAGAGACTCTTTCTCAATGTGGAAAGGTCAAGTACAAGATGGTACAGGTTTAAGGTGAGAGGGGAAAGTTGAGGGGAGAAGTGCGGGGAAAATGTTTCACACAGAGGGTGGTGGTAGCTTGGATGCACTGTTAGTAGTTGTGGTGGAAGCAGGTACAATAGGAACGTATAAGGTGTATCTTGATAGACACATAAACAGGAGGCAAACAGATGGATAGAAATCACTTGTGGGCAATAAGTAACAGATCTAAATAAGAATTAGAACTGGCACAGGCTTGTTGAGATGAAGAGCCTGTTCCTGTACTGTATTGAATTGCCTCTAAATTCAGAGTGAAAACAGTCCTGCAATCTCAAGCCTCTTCCATCCTCAGTATAATGTCTTATCCCTGGGGATCAGTCTGGGAACTGATATTGTATATTTTCTACAACATCAATCGTTTTTCAATTACAGGGCTCCTAAAACTGTTCACGGTGTTGTGGGACCTACAGTTCATGCAAATTTGTCATTAACATTTGCTCCTTTTTTTAAAAAATGAAATCCTCTTAGCAATTTTGAACTTAATGTTTCAGTCTCTCTATCCATTCACACCTCACAGTCTTGCCATTAGATAAATGTTTTCATTGTTTGCATTTCCCTTCCAGATGAACTCCCCACTAAACTGTATCTACCACCTATCTGCCCACTGTCCAATCCCATCCATATCCTCTTGAACGTTTCCATGACCCCAAATAGAAGCTGTCAAGTCCTTTAGTTTAGTGATCTCTGTAAATTTGGCAAACGGTATGCACTTTGGAGACAGAATATCAGGGTGAAACTAAATTAGATGTTTTTGGAATTCTGCCTTTTTCTAGTTCAAGTGTATTGAAGCCAAGAAATGTACTTCTTTATTCTTCAACATGGCTGTTAAATTTATACTATTTAATAAGGTGATGTGATGAATTCCCTCTTTAAAACTATGCAGATCTGAAACAGTGCTTCCTTTAACGTGTCATCAGACAGACACATTTGCATTTTGTCTGAAGCTCCTGTTTAATGTACTCACATCAAAACTTCATCCAGTAAGTGAAACCATGTGATTTGTTTATCTTTCCAGAGTCAACAGTAACATTCGACAAAGTTTTATAGCTGGCACAATTATTCAACAAGTATTAATAATTGATCATATTAATTTGCAACATTTCCAAATGTGTTAGTGTCGCATTTGAGTCCATGGTTCAGTTGATTAAAGGAATCACTTTCTAAGTGTTCAGTACATTGCTCTGAGTAAATTGTGTTATTGATTGTAGCATTTACTAAATTTGCAGAATGATGATGCTCAGTGTTAATGTCATTCCAGTTTTTGTACAGCACTCTGCTTTTTAAGAAGACAAAAGAGGAAAATCAGAGAATTACAGACCTTTAGTCTAATATCTGTGAGTGGGGAGGTTGTTGTAGTCTATAATCACGAGTAGGTGCTCTAATTGGCAGGATGTGACCAGTGGTGAATCAGAAAGGTCTGTGTTAGAGCTCAGTTATTCACATGGGATAATGGCATAAAAAGTCAGATATCTAGGTTTGCTGATGACACAAAGTTGTGCAGCATTGCAGACAGTGTGGATGACAGCATAAAATTATAAAGAGATATTGATAGGCTAAGTGAATGGGCAAAACTGTGGCAGATGGAGTTCAGTGTAAGCAAGTGTGAGGTAATCCATTTTGTACTGAAAAAGGATAGATCAGAGTACTTTCTAAATGGTATGACGTGAAATAAAGTGGACATCCAAAGATACTTGAAGATTCAGATGAAGAGATCTTTAACATGTCACAAACAGGTGCATAAAGTAATCAAGAAAGTGAGTGGAATGCTGGCCTGTACATCTATAGCACTGGGTGGTGTTGCCAAACAAAGAGACTTTGGAGTGCAGGTGCAAAGTTTCTTGGAAGTAGAGTCACATCAAGGAAGACAGGGTAGTGAAGAGGCATTTGGTATGCTTGCCTTTACTGGTCAGTGCACTGAGTATGGGAGTTCATGTTGCAGCTGTCCAGGACATTGGTTAGGCCACTGTTGGAACAATGCATTCGGTTCTGCCCTCCTTGCTATCAGAAAGATGTTGTGAATCTTGGAAAGATTCAGAAAATATTCACAAGGATGTTGCCAGGGTTGGAGGGTTTGAGCTATAGGGAGGGGCTGAACAGGCTAGGGCTGTTTTCCCTGGAGCGTCACAGGACAAGGGGTGACCTTATAGAGGTTTATAAAATCATAAGGGGCATGGAGAGGGAGAATAGTCAAGGTCTTTTCCCCAGGCTGGGGGAGTCCAGAACTAGAGGGTATAAATTTAAGGTGAGAGGGAAAAGATTTAAAAGAGACCTAATGGGGAACTTTTTCACGCAGAGGGTGGTGCGTGTATGGAATGAGTTGCCAGAGGAAGTGGTGGAGGCTGGTACAATTACAATATTTAAAAGGCATCTGGATGAGTGTATGAATAGGATGTGTTTGGAGGGATATGGGCCGGGTGCTGGCAAATGGGACTAGATTAATTCAGGATTTCTGATCAGCAGGATCTATTTCCTTGCTGTACATCTCGATGACTCTATGAATCTATAAGGAGGCAGAAGTGATGCTGCAGTTAGGAGCCGATTTGGAGCGAGTAGGTCTGGGCACCACAGCCTTGGAGGGTGTACAATGTAGGTTGACAAGAATGATACCTGGACTTCAGGAGTTATAAGGATAGATTACACAAATTAGGCCTGTTTTCTCTAGAATTTAAAAGGGTAAAAGGTGATCTGATTGAAATCTTCAAGTTTACAGATGAAGACACTGTAGATAAAGATAAACTGTTTTCCACTATAATCCAGTGGTTGGGGATTCTACAAGAAGGGGGCAGAGTCTGAGAATTAAGCCACACCAATCAGGGGAGATGTTCGGAAGTATTCCTACACACAAAGGGTGGTAAATGTTTGCAACTCTCTTCCACAAATGGCAATGGATGCCTGCGTTGTTCAGTTGTTTCTTTTTAAATCCGAGATAGAGAAATATTTGTTAAGCAAAGACATGAAGGGATATAGGCCAAAGGCAGGTATAAAGAGATGGGTCATGCCCCTCCTTTTCCTTCAGCCTCTCCAGTTTAACCCTGAACACTGGCATAATTTCTACCACAGCCTCTGTCGTTGGAAATATATTTCTCAGGCTTGTAACTCTCTGTGTAAAGTGGTTCTGCTGCCCTCTGCCCACAGATTGCTGATGTAACTGTGTCTCCCCTCATTATGATCCTTCAGCTAACCATTACTGAGATTGAGTGTACGGCGTTAATGAATGTGCTCTTATAAACGTTCAAAGGTGGCTCTGTTTGTTTACGTTTTGCTGTGATACACTGAGAATTAACACTGTGAAATGCTGGAGCACAACTTTCATTTTGCAGCCCCTGCTGTTATTTTGCTGAACAATACAACATTGTCATCTTTCTTAGCGAGTACTTTAAATGGTACAATCTGTGTTAAGAATCTTACCGATCTGCACTTGTGTGTCCTTGTGATCTGCAGTTTACAGAAACATTTCTGAATTCAGAACCTGAAACTACTTTCCTTTGAACTCGTCACATCCCTAAGCATCACATAATCTGATCTCATCTGGTCTCCAAATGATCCGTTTTCCAGTGGGTTTTAATTGCTTGTCCCAGCAGCCCAATGACCAGGGTTCACTTGCTGACTTGACAACATTCGTTTGCAGATTTTCGGGCTGGAAAACCCATTTTGGCAGGAGGGCCGAAGGAAAGTTACTGTCTCCTCCCTGTGCTTCTGATATCCACAGGGAAAATATCCAGCTCTCAAAACACCACAGACTGACAGCTCACTCAGCACTCCCAGTGACACAGGACCTCAAACACCCTTCCTCACCACCCCGATCGCCTGTCTGAAATCCCTACTGGAATATACTGCATCCCCTACAAACTGCTGTATGGGCATGCACCTCCCATCAGACACCACCCCATCTCCAACGGCAGTCTGTTCACTGATCCGAGAAGGGAGGTCTGTACCTACCCCCCCCAACACAAACATCTGGACAAACCTCTCGGCCTGTGAGTTGGGCAGGAGGAGATGTGGCCATTCACTCCTTCAATGGAATAAATGAGGAACAGCCCAAACTGTGATTGTGGCCATCCTATGCGCACACACTGTGACCCCCTGCCTGAGGCACCCATTCCTAGTGGCATCCCAACCATTCACTCTGCATCAGGTGAAGGCTCTGCACAGATATTCAGCTGAGCTGCTTTCTTCTCTTCTATTCCCCATCAGCGTAGTACCGTTTCTCAAACCATCTCTGCCATGCCACAGTTATAAAAACCACTCAAGGTGTCTGTACTGTGAACTCACCCTGGAAATAAACACTGCATGCTCAATGAATGAAATAATTAAAATAAAATCATGTCCTGCTGATCTGCAGTTCCATTACTTACTCCAAACAAATATAACATAAGAACTAGGAGCAGGAGTAGGCTGTCCAGCCCTTTAATAACAACATGGCTAATATTTTCATGGCCTCAGCTCCTCTCACTGTATCCCTTCATTCTTTTATTGTTCAAAAAATTATCTAATTTAGCTTTAAAAACATTTACTGAAGAAGCCTCAACCTTTTCATTGGGCAGGGAATTCCACAGATTCACAGCACTCTGGGTGAAGAAGTTCCTTCTCAACTCAGTCCGAAATCTGCTCCCCCGGATTTTGAGGCAATGCCCTCTTGTCCTGCCAGTGGAACCATCCTCTCTACTTCTATCTTAACTATTCCCTTCATAATTTTATATGTTTCTATAAGACTCCCCCCTCATTCTTCTGAATTTCAATGAATACAATCCCAGTCTACTCAGTCCCTCCTAATAAACCAATGCCCTCCACTCCGGAATCAACCTGGTGAACCTGTCTGCACCGCCTCCAGTGCCAGTACATCCTTTCTCAAGTAAGGAGACCAAAACAGTACACAGTACTCCAGGTGTGGCCTCACCAGCATCCTGTACAGCTGTAACATTACCCCTCTGCTTTTAAACTCAATCCCTTTAGCAATGATGGACAAAATTCCATTTGCCTTCCTAATTACCTGTTGCACCTGCAGACCAACTTTCTCCGATTCATTCACAAGGACACCCAGGTCCCTCTGCACAGCAGTGTGCTGCAATTTCTTACCATTCATGTAATAATCCTTTTCACTGTTATTCCTACTGAAATGGATGACATGACATTTATTAACATTGTACTCCATCTGCCAGTCATAGAGTCATAGAGATGTACAGCATGGAAACAGACCCTTCAGTCCAACCCGTCCATGCCGACCAGATATCCCAACCCAATCTAGTCCCACCTGCCAGCACCCGGCCCATATCCCTCCAAACCCTTCCTATTCATATACTCATCCAAATGCCTCTTAAATGTTGAAATTGTACAAGCCTTCACCACATCCTCTGGTAGCTCATTCCATACACATACCACCCTCTGCGTGAAAAAGTTGCCCCTTAAGTCACTTTTATATCTTTCCTCTCTCACCCTAAACCTATGCCCTCTAGTTCTGGACTCCCTGACCCCAGGGAAAAGACTTTGTCTATTTATCCTATCCATGCCCCTCATAATTTTGTACACCTCCATAAGGTCACTCCTCAGCCTCCAACGCTCCAGGGAAAACAGCCCCAGCCTGTTCAGCCTCTCCCTGTAGCTCAGATCCTCCAACCCTGGCAATATCCATGTAAGTCTTTTCTGAACCCTTTCAAGTTTGGCAACATCTTTCCAATAGGAAGGAGACCAAAATTGCACACAATATTCCAACAGTGGCCTAACCAATGTCCTGTACAGCCACAACATGACCTCCCAACTCCTGTACTCAATACTCTGACAAATAAAGGAAAGCA
>NC_057733.1:45641888-45661630 GCF_004010195.1 Chiloscyllium plagiosum | reverse complement strand
CTTTGAGCCAGTTCTGTATCCAAATGGTTAGTTCTCCCTGTATTCCATGAGATCTAACCTTGCTAATCAGTCTCCCATAGGAAACCTTGTCGAACGCCTTACTGAAGTCCATATAGATCACATCTACTGCTCTGCCCTCATCAATCTTCTTTGTTACTTCTTCAAAAAACTCAATCAAGTTTGTGAGACATGATTTCCCACACACAAAGCCATGTTGACTATCCCGAGTCCTTGCCTTTCCAAACACATGTACATCCTGTCCCTCAGGATTCCCTCCAACAACATGTCCACCACCGAGGTCAGGCTCACTGGTCTATAGTCCCCTGGCTTGTGCTTACCACCCTTCTTAAACAGTGGCACCACTTTTGCCTACTTTCTTTATACTAAGGATTCACTCGTTCTATCCTGTCTATACCTGACATATGCTTCCTGCTTTTTCTTAACCAAACCCTCAATTTCTTTAGTTATACAGCATTCTCTATATCTACCAGCCTTCCCTTTCACCCTGACAGGAATATACTTTCTCTGGATTCTTGTTGTCTCATTTCTGAAGGCTTCCCATTTTCCACACGTCCCTTTACCTGCGAACATCTGCCTCCAATCAGCTTTCGAAAGTTCTTGCCTAATACCGTCAAAATTGGCCTTTCTCCAATTTAGAACTTCAACTTTTAGATCTGGTCTATCCTATTCCATCACTATTTTAAAACGAATAGAATTATGGTTGCTGGCTCTAAAGTCCTCCCCCACTGACACCTCAGTTACTTGCCCTCCCTTATTTCCCAAGAGTAGGTCAAGTTTTGCACCTTCTCTAGTAGGTACATCCACATACTGAATCAGGAAATTGTCTTGTACACACTTAAGAAATTCCTCTCCATCTAAACCTTTAACACTATGGCAGCCCCAGTCGATGTTTGGAAAGTTAAAATCCCCTACCATAACTAACCTATTATCCTTTGACCACTCAAACTAGTATCTGTGTCTCTTTGCAAAGTTTCACAGTCCTCTGCACACTTTGCTCTACCACTCATCTTAGTGTCATTCACAAACTTTGACATACTACACATGGTGCCCAATTCCAAATCATCTATATAAATTGTAAATAATTGCGTTCCTAACACTCTTCCCTGAGGTACATCATTAGTCACTTATTGCCAATTAGAATAGCACTCCTTTCTCTCTGCTCTTTGCTTTCTGTTGGTTAACCAATTCTCTATCCATGTTAATACATTACTTCTAACCCCTTGCATCTTTACTTTATGCAGCAGCCTTTTATGCTGCCCCTTGTCGAATGCCTTTTGGAAATCTAAGTACACCATATCTACTGGGTGCCCGTTCTCCATTGTATTCATAATGTCTTCATAGAATTCCAAAAGTTTAGTTAAGCCTGACCCTCATAAACCCATGCTGCATCTGCCCAATGGGACAATTTCTATCAGATGCCTGGCTATTTCTTCCTTGATAATAAACTCAAGTATTTTCCGCACTACAGAAGTTCAGCTAACAGGTTTATAAATCCCCATCTTCTGCCTACCACCCTTCTTAAATAATGGCATCACTTTTGCTGTTTTCCATCTTCTGGAATTGCCCCAGAATCCAGTGAATTTTGGAAAATTACCACAAGTGCAGTTGCTATTTCTCCCACCAACTCTTCCTGTACCCTGGGATACATTCCTTAGCTCCATTAACTTGTCCAACACTACCCCTTTGTGCGAATTATTGTTTCCAGGTCCTCACCTACCTTCATCTCTTTGTCAATTACTGGCATGTTATTCATGTCCTCCACTCTGAAGACCAATACAAAATACCTGTTCAATGCCTCAGCCATTTCCTCATATCCCATTACTTAATCCCCCTTCTCATCCTCGAAAGGACCAATGTTTACTTCAGCCACTCTTTTTTGTTTTATATTTTTATAGAAATGTTTGCTATCTGTCTTTATATTCTGGGCTAATTTTTTCTCATAACCTATCTTACTTTTCTTTATAGCTCTTTTTGTGGCTTTCTGTTGACCTTTAAAGCTTTCCCAGTCTTCTAGTTTCTCACAGATTTTGGCTACTTTGTATGCCTTCTTATTCAATTTGATAGCGTCCCTTATTTCCTTAGACACCTCTGGCAGATTACCCCTTTCCTACAGTCCTTCCTATTCACTGTTTTTTTTCTTTTGCTGAGCACTTTCAAAAATTGCTTTGAAAGTCCTCCACTGTTCATCAACTGTCCCATCATAAAGTCTTTGCTTCCAGTCTAATTTAGCCACCTCCTCCCTCATCCTATTGTAGTCTCCCTTGTTTAAGCACAGGACCCTGGTATTGGATTTTATCTTCACGCTTTCCATCTGTATTCTAAATTCAACTATGCTGTGGTCACTCCTTCCAAGAGGATCCTTAACTATGATATCATTAATTATTCCTGTCTCATTACACAGGACCAGATCTAGGATAGCTTGCTCCCTCATTGGTTCCATTACATACTGTTCAAGAAAACTATCACTGATACACTCAACGAACTCCTCCTCAAGGCTACTCTGACTGAGCTGGTTTGACTAATCGACATGTAGATTAAAATCCCTCATGATAATTGCTCTTAACATTTTTACAGGCGTTGATTATTTCTTTGTTTATTGCCCAACCCAGTGTGATATTATTATTTGGTGGTCTATATCACCTCTCACCACCGCCCTAATGTCGTCCCTAAATATCAGAGATACTCCACCTCCCTTACCTTCCTGTCTGTCCTTCTGAATAGTCTGATACCCCTGGATATTTAACTCCCAGTCATGACCATCCTGTAACCATGTCTCCATAATGGCTACTAAATCATACTCATTTGCGATGATTGGTGCTGTTAGCTCATCAACCTTATTACGAATGCTACGAACATTCTGTTAAAGTTCCCTTATGCTCGTTTTTGTACCCTCTTTATGAAATCCAACATGTCCAGTAATAATACTTCCTGAGTTATTCTTCCTTTTCATTTCTTTCATAGCCTGTTAAATTCTCCATCACGCATGTTAACCTGCTGCACCTCTTTATTTACCAACATCAATAGCTTCTGTCTTGGTTTATCCTCCCCCACTGTCAGACAATGATACAACTGCCCGTGTCCTTTGTTCCAAGCAGATCCAATCTTCTAGTTGGCATCCAAATACTTGATGGAGAATCGGCACATTCTCAGCAGACCAGAGACCCTGTGGGTTACTGTACCCACCCTGCTCTCTGGTCCAGCTGCTCTCCATTGTCCCAGTTACTCTCTCCCAGAGCTCTCCACTGAGTCCAGATTTCAGCTGTCCCCCAGTCTTTTCACTCATGTCTCCTCAGTGCTGTCTCCCAGGGAGAAATAGAAAGTGGCAGATCACCAGCCAGTGACTTGAAGTGCACTCAAACGTGGAATTATTTTGTTTCAGGAAAGTCCAACGGGTGAACTCAGTGAGCAGAACATTCCAGATGTTGACCCAACATTTCAGCACCATCCTGAAGAGTTGCAAAATAAAGGGGCTGGTGTTTCCACGGCAACACAGAGGCAGAATACTTCCAAACATTCATCGGATGAGAATGCCTCTGAAGAAAGTAATCTGAATTTCTAAACGAAAAGCTTCCAGTTTGAGCAATATATTTACAATATGCTGCAGATTGGGACATATTCAATACTGCTTCCTCATTGTTGGAAATAATTTGGCAGACATTACGTGACAGACAACAGACACAGTCAAAGAGATTGGAGCTAGCAGCACTGTTAGCTGCTTGTGGTGCAGTGGTAATGTCCTGACCTCTGAAATAGGAGGCCAGGGTTCACGTCTCACCTGCTCCAAAGGTGTATAAAGCCACCTTTGAACAGGTTGAAACAATAATAATAGCTTCTGACCATGAGGACACTTGTGGTAGTGTCCCCACCTCTAAGCCAGGAGTCACATGTTCAGGTGCCACCTGCTCCAGAGGTGTTTAACAACATTTCTGGAACAAGCTGATTTAAAACAATCTGAACAGCCCCATTGTAAATATTGGTGAAAATTTCTTCTCTGGATGTAGCTTTGCTCACTGAGCTGGAAGGTTCATTTTCAGACATTTCGTCACCATACTAGGTAATATCTTCAGTGAGCCTCCGGACAAAGGCTTCATCCGGCGGCTCACTGAAGATGTTACCTACTACGGTGACGAAATGTCTGAAAATGAACCTTCCAGCTCAGCGAGCAAACCTACATCCAGAGCCTCAACCTGAGCTACAAATCTTCTCAAAACTCACTAAAATGTCTTCTATTAGTGTCCCATGCTGCTGCTTAGATTGATCAGAGAGAATAGCATCAGAGCACATCCCCACTTCAGGCCTTCTGATAGACAGAATGTCATTGATAAAGCAGCTGACGATGGTTAGGCCTAGTTGATGCCTTAAGGTCTGGAATTTCTTCCTTCAATTGTTGCATTTGTGTATCTTCCCATAAGTAGCTTCTTGAAACCCACCACTCCATCCAAACATTCGACGGCTTGTAATATTACCTTATGTGGTGTTAAATGTTATTTGATGATGATCTATGAAGCACATTGAGGATGTTTCACTATATTGCTCAGGTACTATCCAAGTACAAGTTATTACCAGAGATTTGTATTCTCTTCATAAAGTCTTTCTGATCATGAATTCCATTTAAAATATTAAAATCTATTTGTAATACATAATACAATGATTTTTCCCTTTCTCTCTGTACCTGCCCATTCCATCCATCAATATCATCCTGCAATCTTCAGACTCTGTCACAATATCCAGTATTTCTCAAGGTCATGACATCTCAACATCAGATCTTAAATAGTTCCTTTACTTTCGGAGCCCAAATTACCTATGCCAAGAGTAAATACCATTAGCGGCAACATAGACCCAGCCCAAGGAATTGAAATTGCTTGGCTTTTTACTTCCCAGTAATCTCCCAGTCAATGTGAAGCAATCCTCCTTAATGCAGTGTGCTACCAAGTGCAGTAGAACACAGCCCTTCAGCCCGCGATGTTGTACCGATCTTTTATCCTTCTCTAAGATCAAGCTAACCTACATGTCATTCGTTTTACTATCATCCATGTGCCTTTTCCAAGAGTCACTTAAATGTCCCTATTGTCTCTGACTCCACTCCCACCACTGGCAGTGCATTCCACCCACACACCACACTCTGTGGAAAGAACCTACCTCTGACATCTCTCCAAAATTTCCTCCAATCACCTTCAAATTATGCCCCCTCTTGATTGATGTTTCTGCCCTGGGAAAAAGTCTCTATTCACTCTAACTATGCCCCTCATCATCTTGCACATCTCTATCAAGTCACCTCTCATCCTTCTTCACTCCAATGAGAAAAGCCCTAGCTCCCTCAACCTTTCACATCAAATGTATTCTGGAATTCATATAGACCACATCCACTACCCCTTCCCTCAATTATCCCTCTGTAGTTCTTCAAAGAATTTTATAAGATATGTTGTGGCACCTGATAGATAACGCATCAATTGTGCTTCGGGTTTGTTATTATAGAAGCGCCTGTCTAGTCTTTCCACTGTTAAATCTCTCACTGTGACTGTATCCTGCACATATCTGCCCCATGGTCTACTTGTGACTGTCCTCTGCTGGCTGTTGCCATTCACAGCAAGTATCCAGTGCTGAAAATGTATTTCTCACAGCAGGCATGATTTGGAGGTGCCTATGTTGGCCTGGGGTGTACAAAGTTAAAAAATCACACAACACCAGGTTATAGTCTAACAGGTTTATTTGGAAGCACTAGCTTTTGGAGCACTGCTCCTTCATCAGGTGAGGATCAGTGCTCTGAAAGCTGGTGCTTCCAAATAAACCTGTTGGACTATAACCTGGTGTTGTGTGATTTTTAACTCCTCACAGCAGGGTCCTCTTGGGACCTTGCCACTTTCTTCTTCCTGTTGGCACTTGGTTACAGTTTTAACTTGCATGGTCCTGGTGTGGAGCTTCTCAGACCAGGATGAAACCATTTTTTGTTGACATTGAAAATCATAGAAAATGTTTCTAATTTGGTGTCTTGCACTCCCAGAAGCATCAAGCCAAAAATCCTTCCATTGTAAAGACTTGACTTACTGCATGAACTTGCTGAGAGAAATGAGTGGTTATCAAGAGTTGACCTATTGAATGTCAAATTGTTTCCATCATTGAAATTGTGACTCTAAAACTCTTTGCTTTTTTTGGATATCTAATTGATTGTCAAACCACTATTTAACTTCTGTGCTATGTTTCGATGTGCGTCAGGTGGAGGCTTTGAGTGGGATGATGACTTTCCGTTGGTATCGGTCCGGTCATCGTTAGAGCCTGAAGGTTCCTCCTTGACATCTGACCCTGCCTCGGCTGCTGTTCTGTCAGGGCTAGAACAAAGTCAGGTGCAGAAAACCCACTTCTCCCGCTTCACCATCTCCCCGGCCACTGTCTCTCGGTTCTCAATTACTCATGTCTTGGACTCGGAAATTGAGTCACTTGGAGGTAAGCAAGAACTCTACAAATGGCCTGCTAATGAAACAGGTTGACGGTTTTGTTTTGGAGGCTCTGGAATCTTCTTCCTAAAGAAAAGAATCATCAAAATGTTTATATGATTCCCTTACTGAACTGCATTCCAAAAAGTAATTCAATGGTCATAAAGTCTCTCAGGATATCCTGAGGACTATATAAATGCCTGGCCTGTAAAACTATGCCACACTATCCCACTGAGTGAGCCCAGCTGACATTTCCATCAATCCTGAACAGCTCTGGGTAATTTCAGATGACCAAGCTGCCCCTCAATTGGGACAAGTTAGAGTATCGTGTCCCTCCAGATCTTCAAATCTTTCCACTGGCAGCAAGTGAGAGGACTGGCCCTCTAATTATTCATCTCTCTCTTTCTCTCTCTTCCCCCCTCTCCCCATCTACCACCCATGCCTTCAGTGGTTGATCCATGGGACCCACTAAACAAACTGGCATCTGTCTCACTGAAACAATTATTCTGTTTTGGGTTAAAACAGGTAGAAGATTTCGCATCTCTATGTGTGTGGATGTAGTCAGATTCTGAATGAGGTGCCTTTTGAATGTATCTAGTTCTGAATTTCTGACTCCTCACCCAAGATTCCCGATGTACCCATTGTCTGAATTTCACCCCGGATACGGCCGCAGTTGACTTAGCAGTTGGAGTTTTTAACTGCTCATGCAGCATAGCCAAGCCATGTGAACCCCGACGAAGATCCAGATGTCTCCCTAGGTCACTGCTCCCACTGGCTGAGTGCCCTCTGAAATGAATTGACCGAATGGACCCAAGTGAAGTCAGTGCCCATTGCTTATTAATCACAGGCAGCTCCAAGAAATCTAACCTGAACGTGGACCCTGATGTGTCTTTATAAACTCTGTGCAAACGAGATGTGTGCTTGCATGCCTGTCGTTCCTTCTCTCTGTCATGACAATTATTTGTAGAATCTCTGCAGGGGGATTAGGGAGGGGAATTAAATGTGGAATCTCTCCAGGGTGATTAGGGACGGGCAGTAAATGTGGAATCTCTCCAGGGTGATGGGGGACGGGCAGTAAATGTGGACTCTCTCCACGGTGATTAGGGACAGGCAGTAAATGTAGAATCACTCCAGGGTGATTAGGGACGGACAGTAAATGTGGAGTCTCTCCAGGGTGATTAGGGACGGACAGTAAATGTGGAATCACTCCAGGGTGATTAGGGACGGGCAGTAAATGTGGAGTCTCTCCAGGATGATTAGGAACGGGCAGTAAATGTAGAATCTCTCCAGGGTGATTAGGGATGGGCAGTAAATGTGGAATCTCTCCAGGGTGATTAGGGACGGGCAGTAAATGTAGAATCTCTCCAGGGTGATGAGGGATGGGCAGTAAATGTGGAATCTCTCCAGGGTGATTAGGGACGGACAGTAAATGTGGAATCACTCCAGGGTGATTAGGGAAGGACAGTAAATGTGGAATCTCTCCAGGGTGATTGGGGACAGGCAGTAAATGTGGAATCTCTCCAGGGTGATTAGGGACGGACAGTAAATGTGGAATCACTCCAGGGTGATAAGGGACGGACAGTAAATGTGGAATTTCTCCAGGGTAATTAGGAACGGGCAGTAAATGTGGAATCTCTCCAAGTGATTAGGGACGGGCAGTAAATGTGTAATTTCTCCAGGGTGATTAGGGACGGGCAGTAAATGTGGAATCTCTCCAGGATGATTAGGAACGGGCAGTAAATGTAGAATCTCTCCAGGGTGATGGGGGAACGGGCAGTAAATGTGGAATCTCTCCAGGATGATTAGGAATGGGCAGTTAAATGTGGAATCACTCCAGGGTGATTAGGGACGGGCAGTAAATGTGGAATCTCTCCAGGGTGATTGGGACGGGCAGTAAATGTGGACTCTCTCCAGGGTGATTAGGGACGGGCAGTAAATGTGGAATCTCTCCAGGGTGATTGGGACGGGCAGTAAATGTGGACTCTCTCCAGGGTGATTAGGGACGGGCAGTAAATGTGGAATCTCTCCAGGGTGATAAGCGACGGACAGTAAATGCTAGCTGAGCCTACAACAGCCCATGGACAGATTTTAAGAAATACCTGCACCAGCAAGGAATTCTAAATAATTCCCAGATTTGCAAAAGGTGAACAATGGGCCAGAATAGAATTAGAGATAGAATATCCTTTAATGTCACGTGTACAATAGGAGGAGTACCGTGAAGAGTTTTTACAGTGTCTGCCCATTATAGTACACGTACCCCGCTACAAATCTTGGATACAAAAGAGAAATTAAAAGTAGTTGCATTAAAAGTAGTTGCATTACTTTACAGAGTTTACAAAATAAGTTGGAAATAAGACATCCTTAAAGGAATGGCATGGCAGTCAGGTAAAAAAATTCCCAATACACATTACATTGTGGCTGCTCAGCGCAGGGCGTCTGCAACACAGCCCACTCCCAACAGCCGTCCCTGCTCCGTTCTGAGCCCCCAGGCCGCCCAGTAACGGCTCTCGGCTGCTCCAAGGTAAGCTCCAGGGACTGCCTCGCTGCTCCGGTTTGTGGTCTGGGACTCACGGCCCACAGCCTGCTCACGGACCCCCCGCCTACGCCTGATGCTGCTCTCGGGCTAAGGCGAGCGAAAAACAAAAAGGGAGATAAAACCGACAAGAAGCAAAAGGAACGGATAGAGCAGAGGAGCTTGAGTAGGCGTGCCTTACTGTCCTTCTGGGTTAGTGGTGCTGGAAGAGCACAGCAGGACAGGCAGCATCCAAGGAGCAGCGACGTTTCGGGCAAAAGCCTTTATTCCTGATGAAGGGCTTTTGCCCGAAACGTCGATTTCGAAGCTCCTTGGATGCTGCCTGAACTGCTGTGCTCTTCCAGCATCACTAATCCAGAATCTGGTTTCCAGCATCTGCAGTCATTGTTTTTACCTTGTGCCTTACTGTGCTGCAAGGTCACATCTGAAACACCAAGCAGATTGAAACACGTACACATTGTCAATCCAAATTTCCTGGGACACTCAGGGGACTCCCCAACACCTCTCTCTCCCTTTTCCCCCCAACCACACCCACACTTACACACAATATTCTGGCCAGTATTTATCCATCAGCCAATTCCTGAGAATAGTTGACCTAGTCATTATTACTCTGATGTTTGTGGAAGCTTGCCGAATGCTGCCTTTCCCACATTCTCACAGCATAGTCTTCGAGACATGCTGAGGTTGTGGATATTTCAGTGATGTCTCTAATTCCTTCTTTTCCCCCTGATTCCTTCCAGAAAGCATTGAGGAGGGTGAAAGGGAATGACTCACACATTGAGCCTGGACTGGAATTCTAATTTTTGGAAAATAAAAAAGCAAACGGACAAGATCTGACAGAACCGCAAATGAATGTTTCGCACTATGACTTTAATTGCTTTGAATTGTTGGACAATTTGATTGCGAGTTTTTGGCTGCTAGCACAGGTGGACGCACTGTTACAATGACCTTGTGGGGGTTAACGTTGCTGCGCAATTCTCAAGTCTCCTCGGTGTGGTCTGGGCCCTCTCCCCTCTCCAGCCGGCCTGTATTTAACCAGGATTCCAAGGATTTCGCTGCAAGCCGATTTGGGGATGGAGCAGACTCTGTCTGACAGGAAATATTTATTAGACGGAGGAGACTGTTCATGTCACAAGCCTACCACGGTGAGGAAAAAAGCTGATCTTTCCAACACAGAGCAACTGTGAGGGTTTTCTGAAAATAGACACTGCAGACTGTACCAAGCTCCATTTGTAATGAACCATTTTTGCCAATAATGCCATCTGCTTATAGTCTCATCTGCTCGGGCATCAGATAAGAAGTGTTTGGATGAGGCTACTCAGTATTCTTTGCCCACATCCCAGTACAAATGTTGTCCCATTGAACATGCCTCTCAGTATTCAGTCCACAGTATTTAGTGTTTCTGCCTCTCCGCGTTTGATATGGAATAGTGTAGAAAATCAGTTAAACTGCAATCTCTATACTATTTTTGTAAAACCATTCAGACTACTGATGAATATATTGTAAATGTTGCCAAAGAGATGTAAAAAATGTGCAGCCCCTAGCTACATTAGTTGCTACCTGTATGGCTTTAAGCTGTCGTGTCACAGTACAAACTTTACAAAGGAGACGCTGAATATGTAGCAATTTTTTGCCTCCATCATCAAGCTATACAGACACAACATTTATTATATTAAAGAAATGACCGGTTGCATGATGCCAGTGAGCAAGGCTGTCTTTGAAATGTCACAGCTGTTAGTACTTTGTATAACTGATCAATACGGGTCATTACTGCTCTTCAGTGTTTTATTTCCATTTAGCTAGCAGCATGTGGTTTAAATCGCCAGACTAATAAACTTTTTACAATATCTTACATTTGTTCTTTTTATGTTGCCTGCCTGGCTCGTTCTTTGCTTCACAATTAATGAGAAAGTCCAGAATTAGGATCAGAAGTAGACCATTCGGCCTCTCAGCCATTTCTGACATTTAATGGAATCATGGATGATCAATTGGTGTTTCAACTTCCATATTCCCACCTACTTCAGATAACCATTGGTTCTTTTACCCAACAACAATCTATCTGCCACTGCCTGAAAATATTTGATGGCATGTCTCCACCTGAGGCAGAGAGTTTCAAAGTTCTGCAATCCTCAGCGTGAAGAATTTCCCCTGCTCTCTATCTGAAAGGGCCCCTTCACAATCCTGAACCTCTGTGATACAGTTTGCTTGGGCTGATGTAGAAAACCACAATAATGTCAATTGCTATCTGCAAAACCTAAATAGTGCAGAAGTAGGATAATTGACAGCAACGTTTGGAGTTCTGTGTAATTTTGTGCATTTTGCTATCAATTTCAACAGCGTAATGGCATCAAGTACTGACAGTTTGACATCATTGCCAACCCAATCTCTATTACAGATTGATGCCACAGAAGATTAGATGGTATTAAAAACCCAACCTATTAATAAACCAGAAGGAACGGAACAGTTACCTTCAGAAAAACTTTTCAATGTTTTGACAAGAAAGCTTCACATTTATCTTTAAATCTCAATGTGGGAGGAATAAAATGCAAAATTATAAAATTGTATATTAATAACAAACAAAACCCCTTCCTATACACTTCAGGCAAACTGGTAGAATAATAAACACTTTTACGTTTAAGGGAATTTCACTCTGTTGCTACTGTTCTACTGCTTCTTTTGCTCAAGCTATTGTAGGGATCATATGTAACATCTACGGAAATTACGTGGGATGTTTTTCACCCACTGATCTTGTGTTGGAGGTGTCAAGAGGATGGCTGATTCTCTTTCACTTCCAGCATGGCTGCTCAGTTATTGTAGAGAATTGACAAACAGTAATTATTGGCTTGTCTAATGCGGATAAACAATTATTGTTATCGCAGTGTATATCAAGTGAGTCAATTAAAATTAGAAAAAGGTCAAAAGAGAAGCACTGAAGCTATTATTAGTGACTTTAACAGCATCCAGTCACTAAATGGAAATCATAAAATAGACAGCATCATGTGCAATTAGAGAATGTTTATATTAAATGCCTGCTATTAAGAGGCAGGCTACAATTGTGTATTGAGATTTCTGCAGATGCAGTTCTTTTGTTAAATCCAGCAGGAAGCTTGTTTTAATTTTGAATTGGGTGAGTTATTTTTTGCCTTCAAGTGATGGATTTAAATGCAATAAACTTTCCATTTCTCTGCACTCAGCGTTAACAGCAAGCACTCAGATATCAGATTACAACAGGACAGTGAATCTCTGTTCCACATTAACTCCAACCTCACCAATATAGTTGAACTTCAAAAAGAAACCCCAAGGTGAGGGAAGTGGCCTGATTTTTCAAAGAAATGATGTGGAGATGCCAGTGTTGGACTGGGGTGGACAAAGTTAAAAATCACACAACACCCAGGTTTATTGTCCAACAGGTTCATTTGGAAGCACTAGCTTTCGGAGCACTGCTCTTTCATCAGGTGGTTCTGGAGCAGGACCACAAGACACAGAATTTATAGCAAAAGATTACAGTGCCATGCAACTGAAACAATATATTGAACAAACCTAGATTGCTGTTAAGTCTTTCATCTTTTAGAATGGGTTGCAGGTTTCAGTTCATTAATATGTAAATCCCAGAACTACTTTCAAGTCACATTCTTGAGATAACTTAAGGTTTTATAAAAAAAGGTGACATCTTAGCTCAGACAATGCATTAAAGGTGTGAGGTTACAGTCTTGAGTCAGACTGGTTCTATTTCCAAAGTGGAATTTCCAAAATATTACATGGATTAACTGCCTGCAGATTGTGCATTTCTGAGCAAAACAGAATGTATCTGCAAACACAAATTCACCCCACAGACTTGTGTGTGTGTGTGTGTGTGTGTGTGTGTGTGTGTGTGTGTGTGTGTGTGTTGAACCAGTCCAACACCGGCTCTTCCACATCATGGCTACCATCAACACTACTAACTGCTGGCTCATAGTGGACAGGATCTCCAAGAAGATCACGCACGTACATCTCTATGACTATGTCGATACAGACATCAAGTTTCTGCAGAAATGCAAGGAAGCAGGAAAGATCCCAAAAGGATTACGGATCACAAACCCACCCAAGTTGACCTTCGACACAGACTATGCGGAGAGACTTTGCCACCGCACCTCTCGCAAACTCCTCAATCATCTCGTGCACTAACTCTACAGCAGGCGCCATAATCAAGGTAGAGTCCACGTTCTCAGCCTGCACTCAGGATACAGCAGTACCATTATGGGACATTGCCAAGCAGGTAAGGCCACAGAACTACGCCACGTACATGCACTACAAGACCAAGAAACTGGAGAAACCTGGCATCCCCACCAGCAGTAGCCAAGCCTCCCCTGGCACCAAAGTTGAAAATGTCATCACCACAGAGAAATTGATCATCAATTTATCAGACCACACCTTTCAACCAGAAGAGATTGAAGCTCTCAGCCGAAGGCTCAATTTCTGCCCCACCACCAAAACAGACCCCATTGGTCTTGCAGCAGACACAGAGGAATTTATCAGATGAATGAGACTCCTGGAATTCTTCCAAGATGTCAGCAGTGATTCCAATGAGCCAACCGACGAACCGGAACAGTCATCAGAGAGATCCACAAAGGAGTAACCAAAGGAGTCGTTGATTTGGATCCCACCTGTGGGCCAGAGGCCTGGGCTTGATATGTATGCTCAAACCGTCAGAAAATGTGTGAATGGGAGATTCATCAGCCACACCCACAAGGCAGAGCAGAACTTCACCCAATCACAACGCAACACCACCCAGGCTCTCAAAATCAATCACAATATTGTCATCAAACCAGCAGATAAAGGAGGAGCCATCATCATTTAGAATCAAACAGATTACTGCAAGGAAGTGTACAGACAACTGAATAACCAGGAACACCAGTAACCAGCAACTACTAGCCGATCCAACCAAAGGGCACACCCGTGAACTAAACATATTGAAGGACTGGATCAAAAGTCCTGATCAGAGTTCCCTACGTGCCCTCATCCCACATACTTCTCACATAGAGGACTTCTACTGCCTTCCAAAGATACACAATGCCAACACACCAGGATGTCCCATCATATCATGCAATGGGACTCTGTGTGAGAACCTCTCTGGCTATGTTGACGGCATCATGAAACCCTTTGTACAGGGGACCCTCAGCTTCTGTTGCAACACTACAGTTTTCTTACAGAAACTCAGCACCCACGGACCAGTCGAACCTGGAACATTCCTTGTCACTTTGGATGTTTCAGCACTCTACACCAGCATCCCCCACAATGACGGCATCGCAGCAACAGCCTCAGTACTCAACACTGACAATTGCCAGTCTCTGAGCACCATCCTACAACTCACCTGCTTTATCCTCGATCACAACATTTTCACCTTTGACAACCAGTTCTTCATGCAGACACACAGACAGCCATGGGGACCAAATTTGCATACCAATGTGCCAACATTTTCATGCACAAGTTTGAACAAGACTTCTCTGCTGCACAGGACCTCCAACCAGCACTATACATCAGGTATATTGATGACATTTTCTTCCTCTGGACCCACAGTGAGGAGTCACTGAAACAACTACACAGTGATATCAACAAGTTTCATCCCACCATCAGACTTACCATGGACGACTCTTTAGCATCTGTTTCATTCTTGGATACATACACCTCAATCAAGGATGAGCACCTCACTTCCTCACTCTAACACAAACCCACAGATAACCTCACAATGCTACACTTCTCTAGCTTCCACCTGAAACATATTACAACATGTTGGACAATGGACAAGCCCTGTGCACACATCGGATCTGTTCAGATGAGCAGGATCGTGACAGACACCTGAAGGTGCTCAAGGATGCCCTCATAAGAAATAGGTACAATGCTCAACTCATTGATCGCTAGTCCCAATGTGCCACAGTGAGAAACCATAATGACCTCCCCAGGAGGCAGACACAAGTTGCAACCTTCATTGTCCAGTACTTCCTGGGAGCTGAAAAACTACGCCATTTTCTTCGCAGCCTGCAACACATTATTGATGAGGATGAGCACCTCACCAAGATCTTCCCTACAGCCTCCACTTCTCACCTTTAAACAACCATCAAACTTTAAACAAACGATTGTTCACAGTAAACTGCCCAGCCGTACAACCCTGTCAGGGCAACCACTGCAAGACATTTCAGGATGTCGAACATGGATACTAGTATTATATGTGAGGACACTACTCACCATGTGCAGCAGGTACTCATGTGACTCAGCCAACATTGTCTATCTCATACGCTGCAGGCAAGGATGCCCTGAGGCATGGTACATTGAGGAAACCAAGCAGAGGCTACGGCAATGGATGAATGGGCACCGCACAACAATCAACAGACTGGGATGTTCCCTCCCAGTCGGGGAACACTTCAGCAGTCGGGACATTCGGCCTTAGAACTTTGGGTGACCATCCACTGGATTTTGGGATAGACAACAACGCAGAGTGGCCGAGCAGAGGCGGATTGAGGATTGGCTCAACCGGGATCTTGGGTTCATATCACTATACAGTCTCTCTCTCTCACTCACACACACACGCACTCTCTCTTATGTAGTCACACTCACGCGGACCCTCTCATACACATACACCTACACCAACCCTTTCACAGGCTTATACTCTATCGCACTCACATACACACTTTACCAAGCCTGGTAAATATAAACGCCAGCCTAACTGAAATATTGTGTAATGTTTTGGATTTGGTAATACTCAATTGGCCAGTATCCCAAAGGAAGATAAGGAAAATGCAACAAAGACACTCTGGAGAGCTCCCTAGAATGTGGGAACATTGACATCAATGACAAGCAGCAGCTTACTGCCAACTGCAGATAGTGACAACAATCTGCCCATTAAAACTGCATCAGGCTGTCAGTCACAATGCCCGAAAGGCAAAGCAGTGAAAGAAGCAAAAGGAAACAAATCTGGAAACATTCCACAATCCTTTGGGACTTCCTTTCCCATATGTCCAACGGTCATCAAGGTTGACTTTTGAGAATCAGGGTCAAAGGCTGAGTCTGTGAGAAGTTTGAGAATCATCCTGTTTAGTCACATGCACAGAATCAGATAAGTTAATTGTTGTTTTAAGTCTGTCCAAGAGAAAGGCTGCAGTAGTGAGTATAGTGGATTCTTTCTTGATTATATGTTTTTGGAGATAAGTCTCTTGATTAAACTTAAAATATAAGCCATAGCTATTAATTTAACCTGGGGCTGTGTTTACAGAGGAATAAGACGGTGTTATTTTCTGGATCTATAGATTGCGAAGGAGCAAAACTGGCCTTTGCAGTTCTTGTACTTCTTGTCAGATGTGGGAGTTTAAAGAGAGTTTAAGGGTTACTGCGGATTATGTCTGCCATAAATGCTGTTGGATGCAAATCTTATCAGATCGAGTGGATCGGTTGGAGAGATAGATAGAAGCAATGAGGAATTTGCAACACCAACAGTATGTGATGGATGGCAGTTATAGGAAGGCGGGGGGGGGGGGGGGGGTCTCAGATACAGTCACATAGATGGGTTAACTCTAGGAAGGGTGAGAGGGGTAGGCAGCTAGTGCTGGAGTCTTTTGTGGATATACCCATTTCAAACAGGTATGCTGTTTTGGAAAATGTAGGGTGTGATGGATTCTCAGGGGAATACAGCACGAACAGCCAAGTTTCTGGTCTTGAGACTGGCTCTAATGCAATGAGGGGTATGTCGGCTTCCAAGAGATCAATTGTGTTAGGGGATTCTGTAGTCAGAGGTACAGACAGACGTTTCTGTGGCCAGCAGAGAAAAAGCAGAATGGCGCGTTGTTTCCCTGGTGCCAGGATCAAGGATGTCTCAGAGAGGGTGCAGAATGTTCACACGGGGGAGGGGGCCAGCAGGAGGTCATTGTCCACATTGGAACCAACGACATTGGAAGGGAAAAGGTTGAGATTCTGAAGGTTATATTAGAGAGTTAGGCAGAAATTTACAAAGGAGGTCCCCAAGGGTAGTAATATCTGGATTACTCCCAGTGCTATGAGCTAGTGAGGGCAGGAATAGGAGGATAGAGCAGATGAATGCATGGCTGAGGAGCTGGTGTGTGGGAGAAGGATTCACATTTTTGGATCATTGGAATCTCTTTTGGGGTAGAAGTGACCTGTACAAGAAGGACAGATTGCACCTAATACTGGCAGGGAAATTTGCTAGAACTGATTGGGATAGAAACAAAAAAGAAAAAATAAATAAACAAACAGGAGTGTCAACATGATGAAAAAAACACAGCATTGCTAAAAAAAAAACCAGAAGTGTCTCACGCAGCATTGCCCTTTGTCGAGAAGGGCACTGCTTGTCACTGGCCAGTCTGGTGTTTCCTTTCTTCCTGGTGGTGGAATATAAATAAAGATTTATGCACTTGTTGTTCTTCACTGTGTCCTACACCTGCACACACACACATGAAAAAAAAGTAAACAGGTGTCTTCCCCCACCAACAATTTGATTTAGTCCCTACCCTCCCCTTCACACACACAAAAAAAGAACTGATTGGGAGGATTTAAACTAGTAAGGTGGGGGGGTGGGACCCAGGGAGATAGTGAGCAAAGAGATCGATCTGAGACTGGTACAGTTGAGAACAGTAGTGGGTCAAACAGTCAGGGCAGGCAGGGACAAGGTAGGACTAATAAATTAAACTGCATTTATTTCAATACAAAGGGCCTAATAGGGAAGGCAGATGAACTCAGGGCATGGTTAGGAACATGGGTCTGGGATATCATAGCAATTACAGAAACATGGCTCGGGGATGAGCAGGACTGGCAGCTTAATGTTCCAGGATACAAATGCTACAGGAAAGATAGAAGGGGAGGCAAGAGAGGAGGGGAGTGACATTTTTGATAAGGGATAGCATTACAGCTGTGCTGAGGGAGGATATTCCTGGAAATACATCCAGGGAAGTTATTTCGGTGGAACTGAGAAATAAGAAAGGGATGATCACCTTATTAGGATTGTATTTATAGACCCCCCAATAGTCAGAGGGAAATTGAGAAACAAACTTGTAAGGAGATCTCTGCTATCTGTAACAATAATAGGGTAGTTATGGCAGGGGATTTTAACTTTCCAAACATAGACTGGGACTGCAGTAGTGTTAAAGGTTTAGATGGAGAGGAATTTCTTAAGTGTCTACAAGACAATTTTCTGATTCAGTATGTGGATGTACCTACTAGAGAAGGTGCAAAACTTGACCCACTCTTGGGAAATAAGGCAGGGCAGGTGACTGAGGTGTCAGTGGGGGAGCACTTTGGGGCCAGCGACCATAATTCTATTCATTTTAAAATAGTGATGGAAAAGGATAGACTAGATCTAAAAGTTAAAGTCCTAAATTGGAGAAAGGCCAATTTTGACGGTATTAGGCAAGAACTTTCAAAAGTTGATTGGAGACAGATGTTTGCAGGTAAAGGGACGGCTGGAAAATGGGAAGCCTTCAGAAATGAGATAACAAGAATCCAGAGAAAGTATATTCCTGTCAGGGTGAAAGGGAAGGCTGGGAGGTAGAGGGAATGCTGTATAACTAAAGAAATTGTGGGTTTGGTTTAGATAGGATAGATTGAGTGAATCCTTAGTATAAAGAAAGTAGGAGTATACTTAAGAGAGAAATCAGGAGGGCAAAACAAGGACATGAGATAGCTTTGGCAAATAGAATTAAGGATAATCCAAAGGGTTTTTACAAATATATTAAGGACAAAAGGGTAACTAGGGAGAGAATAGGGCCCCTCAAAGATCAGCAAGCCGGTCTTTGTGTGGAGCCAAAGAAAATGGGGGAGATACTAAATGAATATTTTGCATCAGTATTTACTGTGGAAAAGGATATGAAACATATAGACTGTAGGGAAATAGATGGTGACATCTTGCAAAATGTCCAGATTACAGAGGAGGAAGTGCTGGATGTCTAGAAACTATTAAAGGTAGATAAATCCCCAAGACCTGATCAGGTGTACCCGAGAAATCTGTGGGAAGCTAGAGAAGTGATTGTTGGGCCTCTTGCTGAGATATTTGTATCATCGATAGTCACAGGTGAGGTGCCAGAAGACTGGAGGTTGGCAAACGTGGTGCCACTGTTTAAGAAGGGCGGTAAAGACAAGCCAGGGAACTATAGACTGGTGAGCCTGGCCTCGGTGGTGGACAAGATGTTGGAGGGAATCCTGAGGGGCAGGATGTACATGTATTTGGAAAGGCAAGGACTGATTCGGGATAGTCAACATGGATTTATGCATGGGAAATCATGTCTCACAAATTTGATTGAGTTTATTGAAGAAATAACAAAGAAAATTGATTAGGGCAGAGCAGATGTGATCTATATGGACTTCAGTAAGGCGTTCGACAAGGTTCCCCATGGGAGACTGATTAGCAAGGTTAGATCTCATGGAATACAGGGAGAACTAGCCATTTGGATACAGAACTGGCTCAAAAGGTAGAAGACAGAGGGTGGTGGTGGAGGGCTATTTTTCAGACTGGAGGCCTGTGACCAGTGGAGTGCCACAAGGATCGGTGCTGGGTCCTCTACTTTTTGTCATTTACATAAATGATTTGGATGCGAGCAGAAGAGGGACAGTTAGTAATTTTGCAGATGACACCAAAATTGGAGGTGTAGTGGATAGCAAAGAGGGGTACCTCAGATTACAACAGGATCTGGACCAGATGGGCCAATGGGCTGAGAAGTGGCAGATGGAGTTTGATTCAGATAAATGCGAGGTGCTGCATTTTGGGAAAGCAAATCTTA
>NC_057733.1:45569944-45640005 GCF_004010195.1 Chiloscyllium plagiosum | reverse complement strand
TGTGGCTACTTAGGATAGCTGGTCGTGTCGTTTCGTGGCTAGTTGATGTTCATGTATGCGGATTGTTAGCTGTCTTCCTGTTTGTCCTATATAGTGTCCTATAAGGTCTGCACAAAACACTATATAGGACAAACAGGAAGACAGCTAACAATCCGCATACATGAACATCAACTAGCCACGAAACGACACGACCAGCTATCCTTAGTAGCCACACACGCAGACAACAAGCAACATGAATTCGACTGGGACAACACTACTATCGTGGGGCAAGCCAGACAGAGAACAGCCAGGGAATTCCTAGAGGCATGGCATTCATCCACAAACTGCATTAACAAACACATCGACCTGGACCCAATATACCAACCACTACAGCGGACAGCTGAAACTGACAACCGGAAGCGGCAGGGACAGACCACTATAAACACCGGAGGAAACATCAAAGAAGCGCTTCGCAGGAGGCTCCCAAGCACTGATGATGTCGCCTAGCCAGGGGATGAAACGTTTGCAACAAAAACTTCCAGCTCAGCGAACAGAACCACAACAGAAAAATTAGCTGTCGTGTAAGGATTTGTAGTTGATGTTTTATTTTCTATCTTTGCATTCTGTAGCTGTGGGCTCTGTCAGGTACATCCAAATAAACTTTGTTGCAAATACCTTGCACCTTAAACTCCAAAATGAAGTTCTATTCTTCCTAAAATTGATATTTACAGATACAGCATAGATTTTGAACACTTTTCAAAGATGAGATGATCCACAATAAAAAACCCTTGGAGGTTTAGTTAATGACGCAATTTCTGTAGACCTTGAATAAAATCTTATGCCTGTCACAGCCATTTATTGTTTTCCTTTAAACCAAAGGTCAGCATAGCTCACGTCTTCTCAAGGATAATACAGTACACAGACCATCTTATAGCTGAGAAATTGTGCCAACTCATGAGACTTCATGACCATTGTTTAAATGCTTGCTCATTTCCTTATAGCAATTATTTGCACATTGATTTGGTTTTATCTTCTACTTGTATAACATTTCCAAGACGTAATATCAAATAGGTTTACATTTATTCATGTGTTCAGCCTCATTCACAATCTGTTCAGAGACCAACAAACATTTCAAAATGTCTTTTTCACCAGGGATAAAACTATATTCATGTTTGAAAAAGCAGTGCTCTTGATGAGATTAATCATTTCCAAGTTACTGTTGTTTTTGGACTCTAAATTACTGAATTGGTCACAACATAAACTCAACTTAAAAGGCAATACTGAATGCTCACATCTATGCTTTGACAATTGCTTCCAGCAATCTTAGGAGATTCAAATCTAATTCTTTAATAACCTTCATATTTAATCCCAAATTAGGAATGAATAAGAATTGTTCCTTACTTTGTGGTAATAGAAATGCCAGATCTTCTCTGGATTTTTAGTATATTCTTATTTTACATGAAGAAAACAGGAATTTTCAAATGGTCAATAAAGGTGGACCTTAAATATACTTAATTGATTTAAAATCTTGTACCATTCTTTACCAAGTCAATAATACCTAAAAGACTAGCTGACAGAAAGCACCTTACACTTTGAAGCTTGATCCCAAAATAGGTTCCAGAGATTGCTTTTAACTACAATACCCAAAAGAGAGAATTTTGCAGTTTTGGACCTACTTAAAGTTTGTGCCAAATGTTAATCCATTTATTAACATATTCCTTCTGGAGAATCTTATTTTCTGTTTACTTCTAACCTAGTCAGTTGAGGAAAAACATTTGCAATGTGTGAAAAGTAATAGTAAAGTACTACAGAAGGTAAATTAGCACTATGTTCAGCTTTTGCTCAGTTGGCATCACTTATATCTCTTTCAGTCACACTGCAGGTACATGAGCACACATTTAGGCTTACACTCCACTGCAGAACCAAGGGGGTCCTGCCTTTGGAATGAACTCCAAAATAAGGCCCCACATGCTCTCTCAAGTAATTCTGTGGCCGCACCAGAATTTTGTACAGCTGCAGCATGATCTCCTGGTTCCAAAACGCAATCCCTCTACCAATAAAAGCTAACACACTGGATGCCTTCTCAACAACCCTATCAACCTGGGTGGCAACTTTCAAGGATCTACGTACCTGGACACAGATCTCTCTGCTCATCTGCACTACCAAGAATCTTACCATTAAGCCCAGTAGTCTGCATTCTTGTTACTCCTTCCGAAGTGAATCACCCCTCACTTTTCAGCATTAAACTTCATTTGCCACCTCTCAGCCCAGCACCTACATTACCCTTCCTTATTAGAGAGGAGAAAAACAAAATCAAACATGCTTTTGCAATAGAGTAATATGGCACGGAAACAGACTCTTTGGTCCAACCAGTCCATGCTGACGATAACCACATATTAAAATGAGTCCCACTTGCCTGCGCTTGGCCCATAATCTTCCAAACATTGCTTATTCACGTACTTATCCAAATGGCTTTTAAACATTGTAACCATACCTGCATTTACCACTTCTTCTGGAGGTTCAGTCCGCACAAAACAGTGTATAAAATAATTGCCCTTTGTTTTTTTTTTAAATCTTTCTCATCTCACCTTAAAAATATGCCCCCTAGTCTTGAAATTCCCTCACCCTAGGGAAAAGACATCTTATCTATACCCCTCATGATTCATAGCCACCTCTCAACCTTCTACGCTCCAATGAAAAATAATCCCAGGCTCCTCTTATAACTCAAACTCAATACAGGTAGTTCTTGTATAACACAATGGTTGTATTCTTGCGCAATCCCGCATTATTCTGTGGCACAGTGGTTAGCATTGCTGCCTCTCAGCGCCAGACACCCGGGTTCAACTCCCACCTCGGGCAACTGTCTGTGTTGAGTTTGCACATTCTCCCTGTGTCTGCGTGGGTTTCCTCCGGGTGCTCCAGTTTCCCCCCACAGTCCAAAGATGTGCTGGTTAGGTGAATTGGCCATGCTAAATTGCCCATAGTATTAGGGGATTGGGTCTGGGTGGTTTGCTCTTCGGAGGGTCGGTGTGGGCTGAAGGGCCTGTTTCCACACTAAGTAATCTAATCTTAAAAAAAAAAGCGCTTTTAAAATGTTGGCAATGTAATTGCATTACAGCAGATTTGTACTAACGAAACATGCATTATAGCAGAACGACCTGTACTTCCATGATTTTAAAGTATACTTTTGTTCTATTGAAGCATTAACTGAGAATTGGAGAGAGGCTTTTGTTAATTAGGAGATACTTGTTGTAAACAAAACGTTTGTAAGTAACGATATGGTGATACTGTGAAATGCTATAAATGGATCTATATTATTGCACATAGTAAGCCTTCTAATCCAAGTTGTGCTTACTTGGGAAGTGGGCAGGCAAGTATAAATTTTCAAAAGACAGAGCATCTTAACAGTTATCCAAAACAACACAACACCCAAGTCACAGACAAGTTGTAACCAACCCATTTGACTAGAATAATTTGCAGTTTCTGGAGCCTGGAGAAGAGCGTATGAGTTAATGATAAAGTGACTATACTGTAGTAACTAAACAATTAACTTCGCAATTAGAAAAATTCAAAAGAACAAAGATGAGGAGGGTTCTTAAATGGTGAAACAATTTTATTTTGCATAAGTTACTATCAAAATCATTTTGATTACAAGTAATTAATTCAAATAGGTCAATTTAATTCACAAAACTTGGTGATTTATGAAATAGTGGCAGCTGCAGAAATCTGCATTACAATACAGATTATAACCAACAGTCTTGGCATGTCTTACTACATTATGAAGCTTATGTAAAAATGAAAGGCACCAAGTAAACCATATTCCTGTAATAATGTCAAAAGGAAAAGCATGAGGGTTTAACCAAGAACTGAAGAAAACCAGTGGCTGTTTTACATGGGAGTTTAAATGCACTGAGTTGGCAAGTGGATATGTTTATCTGTAACTAATTCTCCATCATACCACAGAATAAGAGATTAATAAGAATGGAAGTGCTATATTTTCAAAATAAATATACATATGAAACAACACAAGTTGAATATGATATTCATTATTTTTTTTAAAAATGCACAGCCACCCCCAGTAATTATCTCATGCCCAGCTACTTCTCCCTCAGCATCTACAAGTAGGTCTAGACAAATCAAAGCGACTGATGCAGTAAAGTTTCTTTTAAATTTTTAATCCACTGCCTTTACTCAGAAAATTACAAATTTAATTTGGTTCTTGCAATAAAGCATTTAAATAGTTAACCACCATTCCCTTAGTGATGACAATATTTTGATTCTTGATAAATGGGACATTATATATTATTAAAACTTTTTTTTTTTACACAACTGACTAATCGTACAGAATTTCTTAAGATTACAGAACACTTTACACTTGTAAAAGGAAAATTACCCATCAAGTGTGTTATTTTTGCTCATTAATACTGGTTATCTCAGTGTCTAAACAAAATTTTACATTTACAAAGGAGTCACCATCAACTATTGCTGTATTGAAATGACTATCACATCAACATACTTGCCACACCTGAAACCTACAAAATTTTCTTCCACTTGGTCATTTTACAGAATAAAAATAATTCCAACTCTTCTCCCATTTTGAAGTAATGTTGGTAAATATGTAAAAGGAGGCATAATACATTCTTTCTGCCCCACTGCGCCCTGAGGTTTGTGCAAGAGCAAGAATGTTTCCCTAAGCATATGCTTCCTGTTTAGTAGTCTCATCAGCTCAAAGGCATAGTTTTATTCTTAGGGAGTTCAGTTATTTATTTACTTACTCAACTAACTTACCACCATTGATAGTTAAAAGAAAAATGTAAAAGGAAGCACTTACACATACTAAAATGGGAATGTGAAATAATCTTTGATAACTTTATATTGTGCTGTTTGTTGGGTGGAAAAGAAATAGGCGAAACCTAAAATTCTACAAAAAGTACAAATCTTGTATCTTCAGATTATACAATGCCATTGCCATCATCCAAATAATTATTCTTTTCAAAAGATATGGAAGATTTATCGGTGACAGCAAGGATTCAAATAGCGACCATTAAAATTTTAACAAATTGGAGGTAACTTTGGATTAAAGTTAGCTCAGTTATATACACTAAATTCTACGATTTGATTTCTACCTCTTTCCTTCTCTCCCAAAATACATTTGGAAATTAAACACAGTATACATTTTAGAACTAGTTTAACAATTCTCAATTTTGCAGTACTCTAGTTTGTACAATGTGCTGATGTTTAATCAATTCCCGCAAGTAGCTAGGTAATAAAATATTGTTTTATATGCTGATTAGTATAAAGTATATAATAGAAAAATAC
Source organism: Chiloscyllium plagiosum (assembly GCF_004010195.1). Taxonomy (NCBI): domain Eukaryota; kingdom Metazoa; phylum Chordata; class Chondrichthyes; order Orectolobiformes; family Hemiscylliidae; genus Chiloscyllium; species Chiloscyllium plagiosum. The sequence continues at coordinate 45,634,707 of NC_057733.1, read as the reverse complement.
TAATGGCTAATTCTCAAACACATGCATTAATTACAAACACCATACAAACCCCTAGCTAGACAAATATAATTAAACAATTCCCTCCATATGATCCCTCAAATAAAAAGTAGGGAATACAATGGGTGGGATTTCAAAGTGGCAATTCCGTAGCAATATGTGCAATTGATTTATCTGCAACTTTAGTGACCATCTTCAGATGGGTCAATTCTAGTCTAAAGACACTGTCTTCATGCAGTTTCAGATGTAGACATCTTTGGCATCTGTTGCCAGTAGCAAGTGTACAGTGTAACAACCTGACAGAGTCAGTAGTCAGTTTATTTTAGATGCTGATCTGTCATTTGTTTTGGTTGGCTTCAATTTGACATTTGCAACAGCTTCTCTGCAGGGGGGGGGGTAGAGAAATAGAGAGAGATAAAACATGTTAATGCAATTAGTTTTTCACAGAAACACAGCAGTGATACCATAACAGAATGGCATGCAAGAGCTTATGGCACCCTGAATCACTGTGGTGAATAATGGAAACAATAAAAATTGGTCTGACGAGTTTATGGTTAAATATAAAAAATATCTTTCTGCATCTGGTCACAGGAACAATGAAATGTAGTTTATTTAACAGTAAAGTTTTAAAATTTAAAAACTTGAATTTTAAAAGAATTCTTTCATAGTGCTGTATTATAAGCATTATATCCTTTGTAAATGTTTGAAGTTTTACTTTATTATATCACTTCTGACAGTTCTTCTAAAAGAAGCATGTGAGAAAACATCTCTTTTTTTGGCCATTCCTGGCATTCATATGCAACTGACAGACTACAGGATCACTGTTCCTTTAATCTGTTCAACACTGTTCTTGAACTAGTTGCAAAATGTGTAGGTAGTGCAGAAAATGTGGTTTACTATACTTCTGTACCTGATGTCTATTCTTACTGCGTCCCATATTGGAGCAGGTTTTTAGGTTTTCTGACGTAACAATACATTAGGTAATGTAAAAGACAAGAACTTAAAATCGATTAATTTATACTTGGGTTCCTTTGGCAGATGGATTTCTCATTGAATTGAAATGTGTCCAAAGTTTAAAATTAGTGTGGAGCTGACACCCAATTCATATTAACCTAACACTGGGATTGGTAGAATAATCAAGCCTCATAACTGAGCGTCAAGTTTCAGCAACTCGTCTGCAACTTAATTTTTCTGCTTAAAAGATTTTGGAACTGAAAATTAAATCTTTAAGATAATTCTTTGAAAGTCATCAGCTGATCATTAAGGTTACATTGCAGGCTGCTTGCATTGTCAGTACTTTTCTGTGACACATCTGCTCTTGCCGTACTGAAATGGTAACACAACCATTGTGGGGGGGAATAAAAAAATCACATCAGCCAGTAAATTACATGCCATAGGAGGACAAGCAAAGGGAGTTGTCAGCAGTGAATCACAGAACCAAAGTGAGTCAACGCCCTGAGACAATGAAGCATGTATGTGATCAGTGCAACAGTAAAGAGACCCAAAGTGCAGACAGCATTGAAGTTTATGAAATGACAGAAAGTATCAACCTATTTCTTAACACAGTAAGAAAAGGGGAATGGAAATAACTTACATACACAAAATTAAGAAGTTATTTGATAATAAATCTTTTAGGTAAAGCTTATTGAGCATATTTATGGTGATTTGGAGATGCCAGTGTCTGACTGGGCGTACAAAATTAAAAATCACAACACCAGGTTTAATTGCAAGCACTAGCTTTGGGAGCACCACTCCATCAGATGGTTGTCTGGGTGCTATTCCTTAGAAGCCAGCTTTGTTGGTAATTCCAATATCACTCTCCTGCTTGCCTCATGTAGTACTTCGATAGGTCCCACTTGACAGAGCAGCTTATGCAAGAGAAGCAGCTCTAGCTCAGAAGGGAAGAAATATGGCAGAGACCAGCCACATAACATGAAATGCAGTTTCTGTCAATCACTTGGGAGGTGGTACTAAACAGAGAACATGGGAAGATAAATGCCGACACAAAGCACCATAACAATGCCATGAGGACCATGGTAGATTCTAGAGATAATTGCCCTGATAAAGTTCTGACAATCCGAAATTTGAAATAGAGTTGAAAGATCTTTTCCAGTACTGCATTTGACACATTTAAAAACAATGCAACAATAACATTTTTTCGCCAGTATGAAACATAGAAACAGATGAAACTCAGGACTGTGGAGAAAGAGAGACAGAATTTGCCCATTCGTGAAGCCACAGTGAAATGAATGATTGTCACCAGCAACAGACAAGGTGATAAAAGTCAGACTGGCATAATGGTATGCCAAACTTACTAATCTAGAGAGGTCTTATATGTAGCAGAAGTTTAAATTCAAAACCTTTCAATCTCGGCATCAGAACTGTAATGAAAAAAAATCAGTCGATTTGTACCTATAATTGCAAAACTCTGGGGAGGGAAATTAAAACTACAAAATATAAAATTCAGCTATAACCATTAACAAGGTGGCAAAATTATCAACTTATTAGCAATGGAAGGCAACCTTCCTTCAATCAATGGTTCCAGAATACTATTCAGTTGAACTGATGCAAATGGCCCAGTTGTTCAAGACACAACATATAGCTCCAGGACAATTTGGGTTAGCAGTAGGAAACCCAGTTATGTCCTGCTCACTATCCAAAGGGAAGGCTGTAAGTAAAGTCATGGATAAGGACAGAACTGAGCCCTTCTTTTTGGTTCCAGCTGTGCAATGGTCTACTGACATTTACTATTAAAATCTTTCATTTAGTAATGATCACACAGTAATCAAAACCCATGGATTCATACTCTGTCCATCAGTTCAGTTCAAAAAAAGGGCAGAAGAAAAATAATTGCACATAGGAAATTTTTAACACTTAAACTTTAAAATGTCACACTAATTTGAAGTGTCTATTGACATATCAGAACTTTGCTTATTTTTTTTACACAACCACCTTTACAAGCAAAGCATTTTCTACAAAAACATTTGAAGAATAAAGTGAAATACGAGTTACTTTCAGATGATACATCTGACAATAATTTACCATTCACAAAGATGGCTGATTGCAACATTCTTACAGATGGAGACTGATTTCACAAAAGCACAATTTTGTGTTGCATGCTGACTGCCCGATACGAAATCGAATAATTAGCTATCCTAGCTTACAAAGCCAAAATACGATGCATGTTGGAACTCCGAAATAAAAACAAGAAATACTGAAATATTCAGCAGGTCAGACAGCGTTTTTGCACAGAAACGGAGTTAACATTTTAACTTGATTTTTCTTCAGAATGACAATGAACAGGTATCAATTTGAAACCTCAATTCTGTTTCTCTCCACAGATGCTGTGTAAATTGTAATAGAGTTGAAAGCATTTCTTGTTTTTGTAACCAGCCTGGTTTTGATCCTCCTTTTATTTACAAAATTAATCTATAAAGAGTGTGTTTGATTTATGATTTAGCGTGCTGCAATGTTTTTCATTCCAAATTTAAATAATACTTACTTCAAAGAAAGTCTTGAATTATTGCCATTTGGGCCCTGAAAGGAAGGAATAAAATAAATTAGTATTACAAGAATGCCCACTAGGTGTCAGCATCAAATCTTCAGTTACTATTCTGCTGCAAACCTGCCCTATCACCAACTTGTTATGATGAATCTGAATGTACGTTGTTTCAACTTTCATATTGTGCACTCCACCAGGCAGCCCCAACACCAATGTGAAGTAATTGTTTTCTTCCAAGTATGAGTTTTCCCGAAGTAGTGAAAACTAAGAACATGTGATTGCACATTTGTGTCACACTCTGGATTCCCAAAAAACTTCAGAGCCAATAAATTACCTAGAAGGACAGTGTCCCAATGAGGACAAGTACAGGAGCCAAAGTGTGTGCAACAAGGTCTCACATTTTAATGCAATTAACAAAAACAGAAATTGCTGGTGAAACCCAGGAGGTTGGCAGCATCTGGGGAGAATGCAGAAATAAGTTTTTAGATCCAGGGACCTTTCTTCATAACAAGGACCAGTTAACCTGTTTTGGCTGAAGAACAAACACTGCTCAGTTAAGAGGAAAACCCCTTGCTCTCCAAAAAAAAGGTGAGGGCAGTGTTTTACATCAGTCCAATAAGGCAGGTGGAACCTCAATTTGAATGCCTACAAAGTTGCACCGGCTCTGACAATGCAGCCGTCCTTCAGTATTTAGGAGATATAAACTTAGGAACTCACACCATATTGTGGGGCTTGAACCCACAACCTTCTGATTCTAAGACTGTTGCCGCTCAATCCATTACTTACACTATTATCTCAATTTGTAGTTTCCCCACTTAGTAAAAAGCTGGTTGAATATCTGGTTTATTGCAATTTACAGTCTTTGAACAGAGTTCAAAGACTGTATATTGTTTCAATACATAACAAGCAGATGACTTAGAAATTTGGATTAAAGAGAGCATTCTGTAGCATGAAGAGGTCCACTGTGTGCAAACACCATGGTGTAATTAAAACCATGAAGGTCACTCTGTTTCTTATGAATTGTTTTTTTAACCTCGACTATGAGCTAACTAATCTTCTGCTGAGTAGTAGTGACTCAATAGCTCTGCTGTGTTGCTAATAACTTCTAAATCGCAGGCACATTGTGAGTATATTACTTAATTACCTGAAGACAACATGATGCCCAATTTTTCAAATTTAAAGAGTTAAATAATACAACTTTTTAAAAAAAAACTACAAAGTATTAACAATGTTCAAAGTATACTCTGCTTTTAGTTATGCAGTTGCATTTGGTGATAAAACAAGCCAATGCCTTTCCAAACAATTGATTTCATGCCATATGACAAAACACCATATTATTGCAACTCATCTTTCAGAGTTCCATTTCAGAGATGTGCTATCACATCAGTAGCTCCTTCCATCAACACACTGATGTCAAATGCCATCATGGAATGAAGCCTTTTCTTTGCATTTGTGTAACAAATTTTCCATCGTTGTTGCCCAAAGTCACAGATAAAATATGATGTCATAAAAATATTGACATGGGAGGTAAGATAACTGCAGATAAATTTCAGGCCATAGCTCCGCCGTTTCCAAAAGTGGGACTAGGTGCATACCTACTCAGGTCCACTGTACCGGAGTACAGTTGAAATCAGAGATGCAAGGATAGGACAACTGAAAATTTCAGCATACAATTCATAGCTCTTAGACTTTTATTAGGTCAGGGTACAATGAAATCTGCAGACCTCACTTTCTCCTACAATGAAATCAAAGCAGGTGTATGGAGTTATGATAAACATCATATACTATCTAATTGAAAGGTGAAACAGGCTCAAGGGTGAAAGTTGATAAAATGTAGCCGGAAAACTACAGCAGATCAGGCAGTGTCAGAGGAGTAGAGGAGTTGACGTTTTGGGCAGGACTGATGAAGGGTCCTAACTGAAACATCGACTCCTGTGCTCCTCTGATGCTGCCTGACCTGCTGTGATTTTGCAAGCTCCACATTTTATCGACTCTGACCTTCCAGCATCTGCAGTCCTCTCTATCTTCAAGGGTTGAAAGGTTTACTCTTGTTCTTAAACTATGCCTACACATCACAAAACAGTACAATATCATAAAATGCAATTTGCTAAGGATTAACAATATCTAAATTTGAGAGAAATAATGGGGTGATGTTAAACATTGGTGGCAACACAAACTTATCAGTAGTTGCGTCAGTGTTAGAAATGCAGGTCCCTTTAAGGACAATTCACAACAGCTCAGTTAGTTGAGAATATGTGATGCTCATTGGACTTTGTATTCAAGAACTGGGATCTTGTTGGACTTCTGGATAGTGGAAGGGTCCAGAAGGGAAAGGTGAAAATTGGTGTTTGTGCTAAACTACAGATTTGCAATTTAAAAATTGCAAATCTCTTAAGGTCTTTTGTTAAACATATGAATATTGGTCTGCTAAACAAGTTAGACACTCCACTGGAATGCCAGAAATGGAAACTGAGTGGGATGTTGAATGTACTGATGATCCAATACTACCTGAACTGTGCCCCAAAGTTGACAATTACATACAAAACATGTTTTAAATACCTGTGAGAAACCTGGAACTGCCATACTGTAAGGCCTAGGTTTAAAAGTGCTTGAGCTGGACACAGCAGGAGATGTCATTTTTAAAGTTGAATTGTAGTCGGGTGGCGGAATGGAGAGATCTTCTTTCTGCAGGAGGTTCCCAGTGCTGCAGCTTTTGAGATGGTTCAAGCTGCAAGATACAAAACATGACAAAATTGATACTTGGTAATAGATATGGATTACATCATTTCACACCAGTTTATTCACCAATCAACTGTATTAAAGGCATTTTACATGGCAGCGTCAGTGAAGACAACAAATTTGCTGGCCTTGAGGACTCAACATCAATGCCAAATCTGAAAAGCACCCGCCCCATCTCAAAAAGTCTGTTGCAGTGTAAACTAGATTTTTTTTATAATTAACATACTCTTATTAAACCGTCCACAGCATTAGCTCTTTGTTTTGACTGAAGTAGTGCTGCTACTATTCCCATTTCAGAACTTATAGGGAGAATTAATCAATTCAATTCAAATATGGAAACAATTTCTGGATGTTATGAACTCCATATTGCTGAAATTAACTTTACTAAAAATAAATCTACTTTATAATGTTTATGGTTTTTCCAAGATAAATGTTTTCTGCAACACTTGAAAAGCATTTAGAATAGAAAATGCACTATTAAAAATAGGGGATATTCTATATGAAAATATAGGATCTGAAAGAAAAGGAAACTAGCAGGTTTAGACACTGGGTACTTTTAGATATTCTGAACTGGTAGATACAAACTGACAAACCTTCAGCTACCTCGGCATGAAAGATGCTTTCCCTAAATCAGGATCAAGTTCAAACAATTTGTATCAAATATATTCCCCTAGTGTGACAACATGCCTAACTGATATTGTGGTCTTAGCATACAGAGCATTTTCCAAGATTACAAATGTACTGATTTATAGCAATGATTGTTTATGAGGAGCTCCATTAGTGAAATTAAGTGCTACTTTTTGAATGGATGGGGGAAAATGATATTAAGTTAAACTAGCTAATAAATCCAGCCAAGAGAAAAATTCAATAGATTACCAATCAAATATGACAAGTGAGGCAAAATGAAATCACAAGTCACATGTCTGACAATGTTGTCAAAAATACAATATAAAATTTAATTTACTTCTCAACATTTATATGTTTATAAATAACTCTTGAAGCCAATTAAATCTACCAAATTCCTTCTCTGACTTTAGTCTGGGCACAACGAGCAATCAATATGATTTACAGTCTTTTGATTTACCATGCAAGACTTTTAGTTTAACATGAATTTAAGTAATTAAATGACAAAAGATGCTCACTTAAATAAATGTGCATAACAAATGTTCAAGCAATCGAACAGAACGGACAGATTGAAAAGACAGCAGTACTACACAGATAGGGTCCCATGACAGAAAATGGACCTAAAATGCCAGGTGATAAGCCAGAACTATTTTCATCTATTTCCTTATTGCATAGTTCACTAACATTAAGCATCACACATTTCTTCGCTAACTTTTTATAAAGCTTTTTCATAAAAGAAAAAAGAGAGTAGAAAGAACAAAAAAAATGCTTTTTTTCCCCTTAATGGAAAGAATGTCAGAGACCAATTTCCACAAAAGAAAGCTTAATAGTGGATGAAAGAGCTTTGAAAAGAGTGCAGCACCAGAGATTAAACAGTTTTGAACAGCACCAGAAGATTAAAGGGTGTAAATGGTACACACCGCACCAAAGGTTAAATGTGTTTTAAAAGATAGGTGTAGCACCTGAAAGAAAACTGGACAAAATGGATAATGCAAGATGAAATTACTTCAAATAAAGGGTTTGGCACTTCAAAAGTAACCACATTAAAAATAAATCACTTTTTGCAAATAAGTTCTAATAAAGTCAGCTACACAAGTTGTACATTAACTTTGGTAATTATATGGTCTGAAAAAGCAGGTGGATACAACTCATGGTAGCCTATGTCTCTGCCAGACAGCATAAAAGTTGTGAACGTAACAGAATTTTAAACAGAATATTTTGTTTAATACATGGCTTTGGAACACTAACAACCAAACATTTGAAAACATCAGCACTATTATTAATTGCAAGTTTGATTGAAAGGTAATTTTGGTGTTAATTCCTCTACTGTCATTGCAACAAAATATTTCTATTTCATCACCTACTTTAGAGAATTGCACCAGTAGAAAAGTTACTTACTTGTGCAATAATCCACCCTGCATTACACGAGTGTAAGAGAATGGAAACCATCCTCTCCTAGAGAGAGAGAAAGATAGAATTAGCGGGTACGATAATCTTATTCAGAATAAAACATCAACTGGCCATAATGTCAACAAGCAGTTGTAATGTCTACAATACACAGACAGCTATTTATCCATGACAATGTTGAAAGGAAATATGAAACTGGGAGCAAATATAAACACATATACAATTTTACTTACAATCGCGTCTTTTCATTTTCTCCATAATGCCAGCCATCTTTAGCCTCAGGAACCAATAATGTGATGACATCTCCTTCGCTGAAGCTCAGCAGTGTGTTATTGTCTTTTGCCTGATGAGAGAAAATAGCTTGCACTTTGGTTCTTCCATTCTTTTCCAACCCAGCAGCCATTGAACTGGATCTGGGTAAAGTTCTGGTCTCAGCTGAAGAGTAAGAAAATGTGATATCACATTAGGTACAAAACAAAAAGGAATATTTCTAATTTTCCAAGCTTCATTCTCACTGTTTTTCAGTTTCACCCTGAAACCCAGGCATAAATATAGTCTTTGTTAAAAGAACCTTGCCAAAATATGTATATTGCCCATTACAGAGGAACCTCGATTATCTGGCATTCAATTATCCAAACAAGATCGCAAGGTCCCGATGTTTGGCTGAACTATGTTATCTGGCATTCGATTATCTAAACAAAATATTCCCTGCCCATGTCATTCAGATAATTGAGGTTCCTCTGTATTATAGGCAATAATGCCAGAGGCAATAAGAGCAACACAACAGATTGTGGAAGTCTGAGATCAAAAAGATGAATATAACAAAACTACTGAGCTGTTCTGGCACCACCTGTGAAGAATATTTCAAGTCAATGGTCTTTCATCAGAATAGTCATATTGGATGAGAATTACATGTGGAGACACCACATAAATTAGATAGTTTCCTTTGACCAGCATTAGGGAAGCAGTCAGGATTTTTACGAAACTTTCACTGCTTTCAATGGTTAGGGCCATCTGGTATAATAGCAGTTTTAGTGGACTTAGTTTTATATCTTGGTATAATGATTACTTGGATTCATGACTGCTAGATTACTGGGACAGTGCATAAAGACAGGGTGCTCTGGAATTATAAAGCTTTATTACATATCTAATAATAATGGTCAGGAGTTAAGAGATTAACTGTCGGTAAATATCAAAAGGAGGAAAGGAAAGTGCCTAAATTGTAAGTCAAATGCCATCTTCTCCTACATTGGAACCCATATCACTGACAGTACTAGTATGTAAAAGCAGCCAGCAGCAACTTTGCTATATCTGGACTGCAGTGGTACAAATTGCCATGGTTATGGTAAAAGGTGTGTAGGTGTCTTTAATCCATATTTAGTACTATATTCACTCGAGTTTCACTTCAAAGTCTCAATTTAAAAGAAACTTTAAAAGCAACAGCACAATCCTTTCCAAACAACAACCCTGGTATTGTGATATGTACAAACATGACAACATGGTATCTTTTGTGACTACATTGTCATGTATCCCAACAATACAAAAGGTACAGTCTACATCAGAAACTTTTGCTGAACACTAAATATTAGTGAGCAAGAAGAAAATGTTAGAAATTCTGTGGACAGGCAGCATTGGTAAAGAATCTAAGACACTCTGAATAATCAACAAGTTTTTGTCAAAACTCTGTTCACACTTGCTGAGTATTTTCAACAATTATTGTTTTTACTTCAGTATTTTGCTTTTGTATTAGCAAAGTAAATCTGCGTCAATCCTATGCCACAAGGTTACTGGTTGGCCTGTCAGTTCAAGGCGGAGCATGAAATTTATCCATTGCAAAAGCTATTTGTTCAACAAACTTGTAAGGAGGTTTTAGTGAAACTTGAGACAATAAGAACAGACAATATCTGGAAATTTTGTCATAGCCGGCAACTGAAAACCAATGACTTTAACATAATCATAATTTCATAGTGCTCCACTGTGTTTAAGTGCAGGTTTTATACAAGAGACAGGATCTAAAAGTCAACAGTGGTGAGAGCCTTTGAAATATTAATATTGATGTCGCTGGTATGGAAATGTTTGAGAGATTTAGGACAAAAAAGGTAACTAACACAAGATTACCTCAACTATTAAGGTGATTGATACAACACTAAAAAATATTCTTCCCTTTGCATTAAGAAAATTTGAGTTCATTTCACAATAATTTTGCATTAGGTCCACACCCAATTAAATACCATTTTTAACTAAAGAAACATAAGTCAGTGCAGGTTACTTTTGCTTTTGATGGCGTTTATGTACATGCGCACATCAATATAATTGCTTAATTTCCCTGAATATTACTAGTAATGCCTAAATTTGCATCACTCACCTGACAAAGGGCTGGCTTTCAATGGCATTGCTTTGCGTGTGGGAAGGGTGTTGGAGTACACATCGGATTGCTGTTGTTTTGGAAGTTGGGGCGGTGTAGGAGGCTTTGGTTTGGCATCAGGCTGGCCAGATTGCTGATAGTCCACAGAATTTGCATTTGATACATCACCATTAGGTACTGATGGAATATCCTGGACCATCATGCGCTGAAACAGAAAACAGAAGTACATCAAGTATGGAGTATAATCTAATTTAACATTATATAGAAGTAAAAATATTACATTCTGAAACATACAGCACATATCCCATATCACCGTAAATGCACATGGCCAAAATTAACAACTTTTCATTATTTCAATGTTGTATATTTTTCATCAGCCTTTGAAGATTTTCCCTGTGTTGAATAATAATTCTGTTCACTTGTCAATTAAACAGACTCCAGGCGGAGTTAATAAATAGCAACAGAATTTGTTACTAGCATCTGTAAACAAAATTCTGTATAGCACGTATTCAGTCTTACATATTAGATGATTTACGGCTAACAAATTATGCAAGTCCTTGATTAAGTTCCCTTTATTGGTAGCATTTTATGAGTATGAGATTTTGAGCCCTGGAACTCATCATTCAAAACGAGTAGCAGTGTGTGTCAGCACAGATTTGTGCAGTAACTGCACAACTGTGAACTGTGAAATATTACTGGTTGGGCCTCTTGAGTGTAAATTGGAGGAGTAGGGAATAGGGAGTGAGAGAAGATGATCTCAGAAATCTTCACTCTTATTGAGAGGAAGAGAGGGCAACAATTTGGAAGGCATGAATTTAGGAAGATCAGGATAGGACAAGATGATACTCTTGACTCTGACCCCCAGGTAAGGCCAGAGTGGCAACCATTAAGATGAGCATTAACTTTTTCATTCTATGACATACAGTGTTAGTTGCAAAAAAAAAAGACAATTAGATTTGTTCTGTGTGTGCAAACCAAAGTTGCAGGAAGGAGTAAAGTAGCTGTTCTATCCTTTTTTGATTATGTTAACAGCTTAATGCCTACCCCTGATGTAGGTAAAGGATGCCTCATTTGGTCCTTAGCAAAACAACATCCAGCACAGCCTGCAACAGAATTGTGTCCATGTGCAGTTTGGGCATAATACAGCCCACTTTGCATCGACAAACTGGGCAGAACGGAGCCAAACATTAAGCTCTGAAAATCTAAGGACTCGCACATGCCAAGAGTTTGTACAAGCTAGCTTTAGGTTTTACGTGATTTATTCTGCCAGATTGGTTAGTTCTAATTGCAACATGTCAACCACAAAGAAACTTGGTTATACCATCAGCAATTCTTTTACAATATGTTATTCTTTATTAATTCCAAACACCAACTCAGTACCAGTGATATACAATTACAGAGAGATTGGCTCTATTAATTCAAAAACAAATGCTTAGTCAGAATTTTATTTCCATTGAAACAGAACTCTCATCTATTAGCTCAAAGATATCAAGATATAGCTTCAAAGTGACTCAGATATGATTAACCAAAATTTATTGATGTATTAAAATTAAAATGAATGCCAATGCACTAAAAGACCAAAAACTAGAGAAAGCAAACTAGACCAAAATTAACCAACTTTTGAAAGAAACTCAGATGTAGGTATTTCTACTGAAATTGGCACAAAGAATTTTTAATTATGGTGTAAATAAGTGGTCAGTATGCTCCAGTCTTGCTGGGGAATGATCAATAGCAATCACTGTTGAGACAGATAGTTGGTGACTGACAACTTCAAGTTATGCTTGTACTTAAGCCTTAAAACAATATATGAAGTACACATTAATAAAGCACCGTAAATCAATCCCTTTGGAGAATGAGTAACATCCCAGATAGATTGTGTGTCATAAATTGCTTTGGCACCTTCTGTCATTGCCATTTACTGATTAGCTGTTGGGAATCACTATCCAAATGGGATGAGGTTAGTTATTTTTCCTCTTGCTACTGTAATAAAGCAGCAGTGAGGAACAACATTGTTGGGCTAGGCCAAGGGAAAAACTGACAGGACCTAAAAACCCAAGCCTGAGAGTTCAAACAAAATACTTAGTATTAGAGCTGTTATGGTACACAGATCACCAGAAAGATCATGAGGAAACAATGACGAAAAGGATAAAAGGCTCAGTTCTTTAAATTTAGGTTCAAATGAGCTCAGGCCATTATTTCATTATGGAGCAGCAGTAAAGCTTTAATTAGAACTCAATTATAATACTCTTGACTGTACTAGTAATCTTTTTCACAGTAAAAAAAAGTCAATAAGTTGACATTTTGATCTACAGCTTTGAAGATAGCTGTATAACTAAGTAATATCAGTGATAGAAACCCACCTACAATGAAAGCTCAAAACCTCAATATTGAAAATCCTTAATTTAACAGGCTCCTCCACAGTTCACCAGTCACCAATTTTATCCATTATTAAAAGAACATTTCAGAACAGTCGCTGCAGTTGTCAAACAAGCCAATAGCTTGGGCATCAATTACTTCCCAGGAACATATTTACTCATGGACAAAATCCTCCACCAACTAACTTCCAACAGGAAACCAGTCAAAACTCAACCCCAGTTGCAATTGCCTAGCTACAAGCTAATGATGCAAAGCCTAGTAATAGCTTAATAAGAAAGGAACTGAAGACAAAGAATCAATATATGAACAACTTGATACTTGGAGATTTTGGTGTTTCAGTGTAAAATTGATTTCCATTTAACTGAGATATATACTGCAATAGTGTTGAAAGTCTAATCTAAAATTACACCTCTGTTGTAGTTAGTGAATAAGAGAGCAACAGTCTTTTTTTAAAATCACCTAAACATTCAGAAAAAGTGAAAAATCTTCAGTTTAAAACTGTACGGAAATACAACTATTAGTTGCAAATAATCAGTAAGTAAATTTAATAATTTTCCTTTTATGAAAAGGTGCAACGGCACTTCTTGTCCAGACTACACAAGCATTGACAATATGAGACAACTGAAGGAGGTTAATTTAACTTAATGACACAAAGGTTTGCACCAGAAATAAAAGTAACAAGTACATTTTCATGACCATTAGTGCACTTGATTCTGTATGATCAGGGTCCCAGAAAGACTCCAAGAATAAAAAAAAACTCCACCTATCCAGAAGAAAACACGTGCAATTCCAGGAGAGAAAGGTCTGCAGAAAACAGGCTCCTAAAAGGATTAACTAGGCTCCACAAGATTAGATTAGATTCCCTACAGTATGGGAACAGGCCCTTCGGCCCAACAAGCCGACACCGACCCTCCGAAGAGTAACCCACTTGGACCCATTCCCCTAACCTACATTTATCCCTGACTAATGCACCTAACACTGTAGGCAATTTAGCATGGTCAATTCACCTAACCTGCACATCTTTGGATTGTGGGGGGAAACAAGAGCACCTGGAGGAAACCCACACAGACATGGGGGGGGCGGTGAAAATGGACAAACTCCACACAGACAGACAGTCACCCAAGGCCGGAATCGAACCCGGGTCCCTGGCGCTGAGAGGCAGCAGTGTAACCACTGAGCCACCGTGCAACTACTGAGCCACCGTGCCGCCCCGAGATCTTATTCTTCCATTACGTACTAGATAAATATATCTAACACATACACAGTCTTACTCTCACCACCTCCTTAGTATGTCATGTGCTGAGTGGAAAGAGATGGAAGAATGCCCTGCACAATGTATCCCTCAATAGCAAGATGTTTGTATTGAAGCAGGTGGGATTTACAGGGTGGAATCTTCTGCTCTTGCTAATGGCGAGCTTGGAGGCGGGAAAGGCATTTAATTATGTGGGGCAGGGTTGCATTTGAACACTGCTGCCTTTCCACATTCCAACTGCTGTTCAATGTTCGTCATGTGAAATACATGATAAGTCAAGCTGTGCAGCTACTTGTCACCCAGAGTGCATCCTTTAATCAAAGGCAAAGGCATTCAGTATCTTATCAAGGGACCAGACATCAGAAAGATCAGGTTCCTGAGAGATATCCCCGACCCCTTTTCTTACAACCCTCAAAAAGTACTGCCTGGTTGGCATGTGGTTCACTGGACCTTCCTCAAAAGTGGTCATGTAGATGCCTTGCCAGCTCTCAGCCAGTGGGTGAGACCTTCAACGCCTCAATAACATACTAACTATAAAGTCAGCTTTTCTTTCCTCAATAACAATGCTGTACAAGGAATGCGGTTGAAAACTATTAAAAATGATTTGAACTTTTGTAGGGAGATCAGGGAAGCCCTCTAGATGATATTCAGGAATGATCAGATGATACTCAAAAAAAATAGTAACATAAACAGATAATTTGACTGGCATTATTAAGGATGATCACAAAGTACTCCTTTTTACTCCACAAATGTTCTGCTTGTGTATCAGATATTCAGGTCTTTGAAAATAAAATTCAAAATAGTTTCAAAACACTAAATAGACTTTGACAAAACATCAATACTTACAGAACCTTGACCCAATCCACCTCCACCAACGAAAGGTGCAAGTTCTGGTGGTACTGGTAGAGGTTTAGCACCAGGAATAGGGTCTGATATAACCAGTCCTGATTTGGTGGAAGCAGCAGGGTCAGAGATGAGGGTTCCTCCATTGCCTGAAGACATCTGCTGCACCAATGACATTGCACGCTCAGGAATTTTGGATGGATCACTACAAGCCTGTTGCCAGCTAGGAAGCTTTTGTGTTATCATATCCTTGCCCTGTTAAAGAAAAGAAAATTTAGAGATTACTTCAGATGAACTCACAGAGTAAAACATTTTCAAGGATCTTAATTTAATCAATTTTAACAGACGAGAAAAACCATTTGCCACGAATATTAAATTTTTAGGAAAAATAGTGATGAAAAGTAAAATCTTACAAGATCTTACTTTTGGATGTGTAGTTAGGTGGTTACAACTGAACAGGATCACTGATGTGCAAATGTTCTCTACCACCATCCCTCACCCCCCACCCCCACTAACCCTCACCCTTCCCTGTTCCTGATCATCATTCAATAACTCATGCAGATTGTGTGGCTTGGGGAGGACAGAATCCGAACTGGCAGCAAAACCTTCCAGCAACATGTAGCCTCCTGACACCCCCTGTTAATTTTCATAAATTAAGTGAAGAATGGATGATAACAGAATTGCACACTAACAGAAAATCAAGACCTCAAGAGAGGCAAGGATAACAAGGAAACTGGCAAGGAAAAGAAGGGTAACTGAAATGATAATTCACTATAATTCCAGCAACAGAGGAATGGAAACTTATGAAAAAGGATGGAGTAACATTTTTCCTCAGGATATCCAATACAAAGAGCTTCTGTAGTGCTATTCATCTGATAATGGGTGCGCACTACTACAACTAACTTAGTTATGTAGCACTGCTTTTAGTATCATGATACTATCAAAATATTAGAACTGTGGAAGAATGTACAACATTGAGTAATACAGTTCAGGAAAAAGCTAATCTGCACCATAGTCTATGCTCAATAAATTGATTTCATCCAGAAAGGGTAGTTTGGCATTACAATTTCCATTACACTGACAAAAATTAGAAAAAAGATGAATAATAAAATAATTCTGGTTTATGTTCCCAGTTGTATCATTGATGCCAACATTAGCAAAGGACAGTATCAATCTCAACTGTGTTACTTAGTTACAGTTCTGATGTATCAAAAATGGTCATTAGACTGAACTAATAAAGGCTCACAGATATCTAATGACAAATTGTCCATTTTAGTTGAGGACAAGATTAAAAACATTGAACCTAATATTTAAAAAAAAGCTGTATCTATATTTGTCTCTAACATTTTTGAAAAGCTGCAATATTGCAGTTTAGATTCACTTAATTTGAAAAACTTACCCTGCTGTGGTATACCATGTTATTCTTGGCGACTGCACACTGCTTTTCTACCAGAAAGCTGTATCGCCTACGCTCCTCGCTCAATGCTGTTTTGTAACCATTTCCAATGTAGCTCTCCAGATCAGATTGCTTTTTGCTTATTGTCTCCACAAACTGTACAAAGTCAGAGGAGATAAGAAAGCAAAAAGGACATTGAGAAAACGATGATGAAATAAAAGAAGAATGCAAAAACTTTCAGTTGTAATGACTGGCTATGGTTATGACATTAAATTAATATGGCTGCACAGAAAAAGATGAATGGAGGTATTTCATTTACATATTTTATATGTTGTTCAACATTTCGATTAATACCTGAAGACATATCCGAACAACGTTTCATTCAAAAAAGACAAGCTGCACAAAACACCGCATTGCTTCAAAGTTGGTCTTTCTCTTGCATATAAAATACTTTGTACTTCATGGGTTCCCATCACATAACCATAATGTGATTAAATTATCAATCAAAATTTGCTTTTGTGCATAGAAAATTGGCTTTTACATGATGAGTAAGAGACCTGCAGTGTTGGAACTCAATGTGCATCACGAGGCTATTAGTTGAATTAATGCAATTTTTTTGACAATTGTTCAACTTCTATAGTCAATTTATGCTAAATTGTAGATTCCTAATCTGAAAAATTGATCGAGATATTGTAAACAAAACTTTGAGAGTTTGGATTAAATCCAGAGTTACTCAGTACTAAAGCAGAGCAACATTCTTGCATTCAGAACATATGAGCCAATGTAAAGTGGCAAATAATAGCGATGAAATAATGATAGTGGTCAAATAAGGTCACTAGCAAGTCTATACACACTCAGTATGACCTCACCAAATGCAATTCACTTTCTCGACAACAGGTGAAATGACAACCGTACAAATAATTAGAATTGAGCTCAATTTACTTCTAGCTACAGTGGGAATTAAATTCTTAACTTGTGGAATTTTAGCAGGGCATGCATATTTCTATGAGATTACAGTACTGTCTAAACTATGATTGTAGACTAATAAAGTCATTAAATGTTGAAAGAAATAGATGATAATGCCTCCATTCCTAAAATGTATTAAACTCAGTTCAAAATACCAGCCATTCTCCCATTTCTGTTCGCTGCACATCACATCAAATTTTGTTGCAAATGATAGATTATAAAACAAGGCAACACATTTATACCAAGATGTAATAAACTTATTAGATAACACAATTTTTTTAAAACAATTAAATGGGAATATAGGATTTATACCGGCCACTACAGCGGACAGCTGAAACTGACAACCAGAAGCGGCAGGGACAGGCCACTATAAATGCCGGAGGAAACACCACAGAAGCGCTTCACAGGAGGCTCCCAAGCACTGAGGATGTCACCTAGACAGGGGACGAAACGTTTGCAACAAAAATTTCCAGCTCGGCGAACAGAACCACAACAACGAGCACCCGAGCTACAAATCTTCACCCAAACTTTGAATATAGGATTTATGATCAGCCAGCACTAAAGTAACAAAAATGAAAGTTATTAAACTAATTAATGGTAATGGTTCATTGTAATGTTTCACATGAAGTACAGCAGGGCAGAATTCCTGAAACTGGCTATTTACGCTCCATTTTCATGGCTATGTCCTCATTGATGTTCAAGTGTGAATACATAATTCAACCAACAAGCAGAAGTTGCATTAAAACAATTTCTTTACTAAAAGTTAAAAAGTTAAGTAAACTTTTCATCAACAATGAGTAAACCTCTCTCCAACATGTTGATTAAACACTGGCATTTCAAAACACACCTGTTCAATGTATTAAATATTTCTGAGAGATGTTTGGAAGTAATTACAGAGATATAAACCCTGTGCATGCATCCAACATCTACTTCTTTAAACTCAAAAAGATAAAAACTTAAATATATGGTGCCTTTTTTAAAAGGCCTCCAGCAGCCTTTTAAAGCATAGCTGATTAGCACCTGAGGAAGGGTAGTGAATGCTCTGACCATATGCAATTAAATTCCCAAGCCCTAATAACTGACTTAGCATGTGTTTGAGGCAGGCAAGCCCAATGACTAAAAGTCACTGGAGCCAGAATTGTATCTGACATAGCAGACAGTGCTGTAAAACACAAAATTAATGTCAACATAATGCTGGAAAAAAAAGTGACCATAATTTAAATTTCTCTCAAACATATTCACTGTTAGTTGTGTGTTTGAAGGTGTGAAAAGTTGAACACCAAGCAGTTGAACACTAAGCAGTGAACACCAATACTTGGCTTGATTGCATGTTAAAGTTTTGTAATTCTAATAGGATTTCTTAAAGTAAATCTGATTAAAACTTTTACAGTTTATATACATCTGTTCTCTAAGTTAATAGAATTGACAATAGCTTAATTGTTCAACTCCATTAATTTGTTCAGATATTTTTAAATCAAGTATCATGCTCACTACAATTTCTGGACATATGAATTGTTTTATTCTGAACTTTTAATTCTATTTTTCTGTATTATAAAGAATAAGCTTCTTTGAATAGTTTGAAGGCTAAGCAAGTACAACTGTCAAATCTAATTAAGTTTCACAATTCTTTATATTGCAATTTTTTAACATTATAAAACTACATTGAAAGCAAACTTGGAGCAGCCTGGATTGCTAGTTTTAAATGTATGAAGTTAGGCATAATTTATTTATTTCTTTTCAATACAAGTACATGGCCAGGATAAAGTTACAAGTCCTCACTTAAAGCGAGTGTTGTTCCTGAAAATCATAACTTTAACTGAAACTTGTTTAAATAAGTCAGAGCTGTCCATATAAATCAATATTGAAGCCAGAGTTGGGTTCCTTTGTTTTATCTGGGTCAGAAATGTCTGATGCACAAGTTGAAATACATAACTAAATATAAAATAAAGTACAATATGTTTAAGAAAATGCATTCACCTGCACTGAGTTGTGTTGATAGATTAACCAGGTCTGTTTAGTGACAGAGTTGCTCAGTGCAGGTAAGACGAAGTCCCAGGACTACCTGCACCACCCAATCTCTGCCACTAGATGGAGGACAGGACATGAGTGCTAGTTTAGAGCACGCAACAAGAGCAAAGCCAGGATTACAACCAGTAGAAAGAGAACAACAACATATGTCAGGGGCTAAGGTAATTAGTAAGAATGGGATGTAATTCAGGGGTTGGGAAGAGGCAGAGAGGGGTAACACTGGGAAAGCAAGGGCACATAATGGGCAACCTGCAGAAATAGAGAGCCTGTGGCAACCAGTATTACTGTAAAACTAGCAAATCTTAAAGATTATAATAATACTGTTAACATTGTTTCACTTTAGTATTGTCAAGTGAGTCAATATTAAACTCTGGCTTACAATACCTAAATATACATTGTAACATAATAGGTGTTTAATTGTTTATTAAACTACCCAACGATCTATCAAATTTTGGAGATAGAAAGAGACAGGGTGACAAAAGTTCTGGCAAACTATGCATCCTGAAAACTTAGCAGAAAAGGAAACGAAACCTCATAATAAAAGGCTTTATTCTGATGCACTGCCAACTAAAAATTTTTAAAGCTTTTTGAAGGTCAAAGAATGATGTCAACAATTACTTTATACGGGTTCAACAATCAGCTTACTTCTGCGAATGATTCAAAACTAATCCTTTACCACAGAAAATAAATCTTCCTTCACTGGTTTCAAAAAATAAAAAGTGAAATATAGTATTTTCAAATTTAAATCTAGTCTACAAAATTACCCACATACACAGAAAAAGTAAAAAGAATTAGAAGCAAAATAAAGTAGTAAAATGTATGTAGCTGGTAATGACTAAATTAAAAAGAGATTAAAAAAATGACTAAATTAAAAAGAGATATGAACCATGCTCTACTTAACATGGTTCTGTGCAGTACTAATACAGACATGTTAAAAGTACAACCGTACCATTCTCCAATACATGACTTCAGGTCAAAAGAGACTAAAGATATAACGAAAGGTATTAAAAATATGACCAGAGTCAGAAGAAATTGAATGCAAGTCAGTACTGTAAAAAAGAAAAATGGAATAGCATTGTCTAAGATTAACATGTAATCGAGGGGTACTGGTAAGACAATACAATTCCTATGAAATTTAATTGATAAATGCAAGTTAACTTTTTTTTTTCCCCCACAACCAAACAGGAAAGTCTAAAATTGAAAATGTGCAGCATCACAATAATACATGTCTCCCTCACTTGTTTTGTAAAGGAAGGATCATGATGTAGAATAAATATGTAGCTAAATTGGACATCCAAAAAATTAAATTAATTTAGGATTTGGGATTTACAGTTAAAAGTAAAATATTTTCATGATGTTCATTAAAGTGTATGTACTTTTGGCAACCAAGGACTAACCTTGCTATGATCAAAGATGTAGCTCAAGATCTCATCTTTACTCATGTTTCAAAAGAAAATTAATTGAGCAAATCAACCACCAAGGAATCGCCTAGGAACCCTCCAACCACAAGGGATGAACTCGGATTTCACCAGTTTCCTCATTTCCCCTCCCCCCACCTTGTCTCAGTCAAATCCATCGAATTCAGCACCGCCTTCCTAACCCGCAATCTTCTTCCTGACCTCTCCGCCCCCAACCCAGTCTGACCTATCACCCTCACCTTGACCTCTTTCCACCTATCACATTTCCGACACCCCTCCCCCAAGTCCCTCCTCCCTACCTTTTATCTTAGCCTGCTGGACAAACTTTCCTCATTCCTGAAGGGCTTATGCCCGAAACGTCGATTCTCCTGTTCCCTGGATGCTGCCTGACCTGCTGCGCTTTTCCAGCACACATTTTTCAGCTCTGATCTCCAGCATCTGCAGACCTCACTTTCTCCTCAAATCAACCACCAGTCAAGGTACAAAAATCTGAAGCTGAAATTATTGAGCTCAAATTCTCAAGGAGGGATAGGTTAAGCCACACCAGTACACACAATGCTCCAGAATAGATTCATAAGGAACATGACCACAGAAAGTAGTGGTTAGTAGAAACAGATTATGGAAATGAGTATTAAAGAAAGTGGCCTACAATCATTGGCATTCTTCCAGTCACTAATTGATCTAAGTAAGCAGAATTCTCATTGTAAAAGCTCACTTACGTTCCCTTTACCTTTGAGCACTGCATTTTTATTTCACACAGAAAACTTAACTTTTTTTTCTTGACATTCTTCCATTGGTAAGATTTCCATAAACATCCTTGATCTTCAATTATTGCATGGAAATGTCACTTCTCATGACTCACAACTGTATTCCAATAGAAATGTGCTGATGATAGGCTGTTGCCATAGCAACAGAAAATAGGTCAAACCAGGAATTCTTTTCGTAGTACAGAACAGTATTACTTGAAAAGGATTAAATCTCCGAATGCTACCACAGTTAATAAAAATATAAACCACTTCAGGTTGACACAATGGCCCTAATATCAATTGCTCAGACAGACAAAATCAGAAATCAAATAATGCTATAATAAAATCTAAAAGTATTCCTAAGGACATTGAGATAATGGTAGTCATGCTCGACTCATTCCATGACTCACTGCCTATCAGGGACAGTCATTGTATATTTGAATCCTCCACTCATTTCATATAGGAATTAGCAAATGTCAGTGCAATATTGTCCTTTTGCTCAGAAGAACATTCTTTAACATATGGATTTTAATTCTAGGCCCTTACCTAAATGTTGTATGCCAGTCAGCCCATACGGTAACACATGTTTTGTTGTGACTGAGATGAGATTGAGGTCAAGCTAGTTACCAATTTTCTCTCCTCCTATAGAAGTATTGTTTTTAACATCCATAACAACCAGAATGATAATTCAGAATGCCAAAAAAGCCCACATGCAAGTGCTAGATGTAGCTGTCTATGTCAGATAATCAAGACAGGCAGTGGGAACAGTCTGTGCACTCGTGTACGAGCTGAAGGGTAAGAGGCTTGGACCAGCTGGGGGTGGTGTAAGTGCAGTCTGGGAGCAAGGGTGAGGCAAAAGTGGAGGCTGGGGCTGATAAGGTACAGCTTTCTCACCACAATGTCTACAGAATAAATCTTTGCTGGCTGATCTCCTTTGGGACACTTGTCCCCCTTGCTGTCTTGCCGCATTAAATCATAAATCTGACTGGAAATGTAAATAGACCATTCAATCAGAAAAATCACAAAATAAGTGACTGTACTAACTAGAAAAATGTTTGCTCTTTAGAGTCACCTCTAAATCACATTGGATTCCTCTTCATGCTTGTACACACTATGGCACCTAGACTTGACAATTGCAGCTTTCACAGCTTATAGAAACAGCTGCTTTGAAGAACTTTGTGAACTAAGCAGGATTTTTCTGCTCTGCCTCTTCAGTTCTATTTACAGGTTTCCCTAGGTGCTCTTGGAATAGCTTCAATGCAGTGTGAAATAATAAAACAGTATCATCTCCATTCAGCTTTTGGAAAATTCCATTGAAAAATAAATGCTGCCAATTTTTTTTTCAAACAAAGCAGCACCAAGTTCAGTCTCAAGTGATTGCATTTAAATTCAGAATTAAACTCCTAAAATGTGGAAAATGAACTTTCTGCTTCCAATAAAGAGTTCAAATGTCCTGTATTCTTTCAGGGACTTGGGTATCCCTAATAAGACCAGCATTTGTTCCCTATCCTTAACTGCCCTAATTGAGTGGCTTGCCAGGCCATGACTGAGGGTAAATAAGAATGAGGCAAATTGCTGAGTCTAGAGTCAGATGTAGGCCTCAGTGGGGAAGGATGACAGACTCCCTTCCTTCTAGGAGATTAGCTTCATAGTCATCATTACACAGAGACTGGCTTTCAATTCTAGATCTTTTAAATTCCACCACAATGGGATTTGAACCAATGGCACCCAGACTGTTAGCCTGATCCAAATACAGATTGACATAAATCCAGAGTATACCCAATTCCTGACTCCACACCCAGTGACACTCACTCTCAGGAGCTGATATTTTTATGCTGGTCTACCACAGGTACAAAAATAACAGGATTCAACTACACTCCCTCTGGAATAATGACAACTATTTGAATTCCGGTTTTTAAGACACAGCTGTCAAATTTTGAATACTGTGATTAACAGCTTTATCTTTCAGACGAGACAATAAAGCAATTGTTTAAATATTGTTTCATGGGATGCGGACATTGCTGGGAATCATTTATTGCCCATCCCCAATTGCCCTCAAGACAGCGGCTAGGAGTTGTCTTCTTGAAGTGCTGCAGTCCATGTGGTGGGGATCCACTCAGCTATTAGAAAGGATTCCAAAATTTTGATATAGCAATAGGGAAACAACGATGACACAGAATACTGGAGAGCGTCCAAACCCATCTACAAAGCAGAAAGCAACTTGCAAATAGCAGATTTAATTAGTAAAAAAAAAGATGGTGTAGACACCTTATTACAATGCAACAAAAATCTGCAGTGCAAAATAAACTTAGAACGAAAATAATAAAAGCAAAACATTTTACAAAAAAATCAATTTCAATAGAAAGAAATACCTATTGTGCGATTTATAAGGTAACTAAAAATAATGACCTTGTTCTATGCTTTGTAGTGATCTGAAAATAAGTACCATTCTTTTGATTTTGCATGCACAATCATTGGAAGAAATACAAAAACTGAACTCATTTATAGCATCTCCATAAATCTCCCTTCACCTAAGCCCCACTTCCCTCTTGGCTGTCTTAGTATCCCATCAATGCAAAAATGCTGTGTACCTTTGAAGAACTTCTACAATAAATCATAGGATAGACATGTTATGGGTGCAGTTCTTTAGGAACTGGAGAGAGTTCTAATAAAGAATTACACAAAATGTTATAAACAGTGTAATATAATTATACACCTGCAGTGATTACATATCAAAAGTACTCCATTGGCTATAAAACTTTTTGAGACATGCTGAGATTATGACTGGTGCTATAGAAATGCAAGCCTTTTCTCCTATCCAAGTAGCTTATTGCGAAGGTAATGACACGTGCAATGAATAGCCAATGTATTCAGAGACAAGTAATTTAGGGTCAGAAATCTAGGGTATGAGCAAAGGGAAGCTTCTTAAACTGGAAAGACTGAGCCAGTCATTTTTTCATAGCTATTGCAGTGTATAGTTTAACAAATATCCAGAAATAACTTGCACTTGGGAAATGATGAAACCACATCTGAATTTACTGATGACATCAAATGGAGAAAAGGGTTGTTTACAAATTGTGACCAGGACTTGAAAGTCTCCACAAGGCCATATAAAGAACAGCAGAAACAGTAGATAGGTCGAAAATGCAATAAATTGAACAGTTTCTTGTTTGTCCTTTCGGGTCAAAGATGTCCATGTACTGTTTAATAGGATCCCAGTGGGTACGCAGATGACTATCAAGGACAATTTGTGCTTGGAAGGCTCTGTTGCAAACAGGATAACATACACAACTGCGTTTTGGAGGTCACTGGCTCAGGATTCTTCTGCTGACACTTTCCCGATGCTTCTGAAACATGCTAGCTTTTGAAGGAGGAGGTCACACAATTTTTAATTCAGTTGTACTAGGCACGTGACCCTGGGCAAGCTTTATCCAGAACTCAGGATTGATAGAAAAACTCCTAACCGTAGTCTTCAGAGTTTCCTTGTACCACTTCTCTTGACAGTCATGACAGTGCACCCCAGATTCAAGCACTCCGTACAATGTAAAATAGTATCTGGTACTTTGACTAGATGATTCTGTTGTGACCACCTCAATGTGATGTGGATGCTTAACACATCAGCTGGCGCAGCACCTCAGGTGTCACACATTTTGTCCCTCCATCTGATCTTCTGTGGACTGTGAAGCAGTTTAAGTGAAAATGACTGGCTGTCTGACTGTGCATCAGCATTGGGCCAAGACTTGCATTCATAAAGAAGAGTGGACTATTCACAGACTTGCATTCTCAGACTGAAGCTTGAAATCGGAAGGCCCCACTCGTTTTGACAATTCTTTCATGGGGTCTCTGCTGCCAGCCTCTGCACATGGACATGCATACTATGTTTATTTGCATGACCAAAGCCTTTAGTAGTGAGGACGTTTGGAATTCAATGGAGAAGCTCAGTTGGTCTGAAAAATTCAACCAAACAGTTCAACAATTCCACAGAAAGCATGTTTCCACATGTCCTGGATGACCAATTCCCAGTCTCTAATGGAATTAAATAAGAATTGCATGATAGCACCAATTTTCTTCATTTTTTTTCCAACATGCTGCCCAATGCTTTACATGGTGGTGATCCTGGCATGAAATCAGATATCAGATGAATGATAGGTTGCTCAATCCAAGACAACTCCATGCAAAGACTGAAGTGGCCAAAGACATACTTCATGATTTCCTGTTTGCCAATTATTATGCATTTGCTGCTGGTTCCAAGTTGAACATGAAATGTAGCATGGACTTGTTTTCCAATGCATATAAAGATAAGATAATTTGGGCCTTAGAATGAGCACAAAAGAAAATTGAAGTAATATATCCACCTGCTCCAGAAACGCCCTATCTCAAGCCCAAAGTTTCAATCCATGACCAGAACCTGTCAACATTGGATAAGTTCACATCTCGGTAGGCCAAAAAGTACAAAAATATAATGTACTTTGGAAACAAGAGAAGGGAAAGGAAATTTAATTTTTGAAAGAGGAAACTTTGATGACCTTGGATTAGTACATACATGGTCATTGAATACAAAACCAAGGATTCCATTTGCACTTAAATCCTTTCAACATCATGTTTGGCCACATTTAGAGGCAAAAACAAAAGCAAGATTTCTACAACTTAAAACCAGTTATGAAAAGCTTGAAACCACTGAAAAATTAGTATAATGCTGGAACAGAAACTCAAGTGTTTGCAATTCTAATTTCAAGAACACTTTTCAGTCTTTTCATGATCTAATTCATATCCTATTTGATTTGTCACATTAGTATTTTACAAATCCATTTATACTGTACTTGTAAAAGAATACTCAAACATACAATAAAGTGATTTTGTTCAAACTGTCAGGATTTGACAGGCTAAAACCCTCCATTACAGGGAAATCCTAGGAAATGTCTGGCAACGTAAGCCTAATTCTTACTCTTGGAAGCGTCACTTGTATTGTCCTTCGAAATAGCACACCTACATAGAGCATTTAACAGATTTAAAATGTTATGACAGCTTTTTAAAAGTATTGGTGATACACTGCTACCAATTGTACTGTGTATGACTCATTGTGGTTGGCTGTCATTTTAAACAAAGAGCATGTTGGGGTGGGAGGGGGAGGAGATGGGAAGTGCAGCAACCATCCATCCCTCATAGAAATAACTTTGACAAAAGTTGGTTTGAAAGTTTTAAAATGCATTTTGGTTAGAGATATAGGTTTGGGAGAACTAAAAGATACTGCACCATAATATTAGCTACTTTACATATTCCCAACACACATTGTAGTATTCCTTGTGGTAGGATTACCTTGGATATCATCTAAGAAAAAAAATTGCAAAGTATCATGTTAATTTGAAAAAAAATATAACCACCTACAAATGAATAAAATTCTCCTAACCTGTTCTTATTCTTCCACAAACTGCAGCTGGCATGTCTTTTTGCGCTGGGTGGGGGATGGGGGAGTGGTGGCGGTTGAGGCATATTGAGACAAGTTGATGTTCCAGAACTAATGAAGAACAAATCCCTTGTAATTCTAAGAACTGTGGAGCATCAACACATAGCATTCCTGAGTTCAAAGCACAATAGTCCAAATGCTTTAGCATTATAAATTTTATTAGGAATATTTGTATGCAGCTAAAGTGAGCCTGCAAGTGATGTGATAACATGCATCAGGTTCACAAAGATACTCAGCAACACATCTACTGGTGCATCTATAAAAATTAGTAAGAGACCTTGCGGACACTCAGAACTTCCTTTGCTTCCGGAGGAAGTAGAGATATTGTTGTGCTTCTTTGACCATTTACTTTGACATGGGTGGACCAGGACAGATTATTGGCGATTATTACTCCCAGGAACCTGATGTTTTTGAGGCTCTCTTCCCCGCCCCCCCTCCTTCCATAACTGGATCCTCAACTTCCTGACCCATAGACAGCAATCAGCAAGTATAGACGACAACACCTCCTCCACCATAATCCTCAACAACAGTGCCCTGCAAGGCTGCATAATCAGGCCCTTACTATACTCCTTATAAACTTGCGACTGTGGGGTCAAAATCCACCCGAACTCTACTTACAAGTTTGCTGACGACACCATCGCTGCAGGTTGGATCTCAAACAAATGACATGACAGAACACAGGAAAGAGATTGAGTGCTTAGTGGCATGACGTAAAGACAACAAATCTCTTCAATGTCAGCAAAATGAAGCAGCTGGTCCGTGACTTCAGGCAGCAGAGTGGAGGGCCTGCCCTGTTGCATCAATGGTGCTGAAGTGGAGAGCGTCAAAAACATCAGGTTCCTGGGAGTAATGATCACTAATAATCTGTCCTGGTCCACCCATGTCAAAGTAAAATGGTCAAAGAAGGACAACAATATCTCTACTTCCTCAGAAGGCAAAGGAAGTTCTAAGTGTCCGCAAGGTCTCTTACTAATTTTTATAGATGCACCAGAAAAATCATCCTATCTGGAAGTATCACTCCCAAAACCACAAGAAACTACAGAAAGTCGTGAACACAACCTAGTCCATCATGCAAATTAGCCTTCCATCCATTGACTCCATCTATATTTCCTGCTGGCTTGGGAAAGCAATCAAAGATTATTCCTCCCACCCCGGTTATATACTTTCCCACCCTCTTCCATCAGGCAGATAAAATAAAAGCTTGTATTCTGCAATCTGTTCTGCTACCCTGATGCACTTTGTATGGTATGATCTGCTTGTAGAACATGCAAAACAATACTTTTCACTGTATCTCAATACACGTGTCAACAATAAAATCAATAAATCACATTAAGTGTCTAGAATGACTGTCTTTATAGCATCAGACTCAAAATAAATTTAAATTTGGCAAGGAAATAATTGCCCCATATGGCATTTCACATCTTTTAATTGCCTATTTTCACTAGTTTCTATAAATCCAGTTCCAGTTTATATCACTTTATGATGAGAGAGAGCGCAAGGGACAGCTTTTCTTTCCATCAAAATTAGAAACTTAGTGAAACATTAAGGGCAAAGCAAAAAATTGAACCACAGTAAGCATAATCAGCAATAATGTTTATTCATGTCCGTTATTTAATACTCTCCAAACCTACTTATCTTCCACCCTCGAGAGCTCAAATTCATGCAAAACTTCTACTTTTTACCAGTTCAGCTCATCCATCACCCCTTTGCTCACTGTCACTGTGCAACCCCTGTCTGCATCAATTTTAAAATCTGAATAATTGTTTCCAAAACTTTTACACCTCACTTCACCTGTAAAATCTTCCTACAAAGATCAGAGGTTCCTCTGTTCCCCTGGATTCTCTCTATTCCTATTTTAGCAGTGGAGGCTGTTCATTCAAATTTCTAAGACTAAAACATTTGGGATTCCCTACCTAATCCTTTCCACCCTCTTGCTCGTCCTTCTCCTAGAATACACCATTTCCCAGAGACAGAATCTTTTCCCGAGCTTTGGGTGCAAAGGAATTTTTTGGGAGGGGGGGGGGGAAATTAAATAAAGGAATTTCTAATGGTAAACTATCAATCTTAAAGGTTAAGTCCAACTACTTTAGCTAAAACATTTTTGGTTAGATCAACAGTCGTCAGTAGCTGCAACTTGGCTTTGGAAGAAAGTAAATTGAGAAAATGGATTCAAAAGCATGTAACTTTTCAATACAAGTGTTCGCCAAGATCACCTCACAATTACAATGTTCCAAGACTGCAACTGGTCTGACTACAACATAACATTTTTCCGTTTATGCAAATTCTAGAGCAAAATTCACATTAAAATAAGATTTTCATTCTAAATATCCAGTTTTTGACACTGAACAGGTCAGATGTTGCATAATTCTGTCTTAAGAGTCATACAGCACAGAAACAGATCCTTCAACGTGTTACATATTAAATGGTCCAGCTCATCCATGCGGACCTCGCAAACACATACTTTTGAATCTTAGAAAAGCATCCTCTGCTGCCTCAATCCACAATTCCCAATTAATCACTGTAGCTGATATGGAGGTCTTCCCGAACAAGACTAATATGATTGGCAATTTCACTGCAAATTATTTGTACTGTGTCTTTATACTGGATATAAGATGCCTTCACAGAGTCTCCTTTCAGTTTTTAGTGAGAAATGTATTTCCATTACATTCTGGTTCTGATTCAGTCAGTAAGCCAGTTAATACTCTAATTGACTAGATTACTCCGCCTCCCAAAAAATGATTCCACCATATCCAGACACAACCCATGCCATGGAGATTAACCTAAAAGAACTTTTCTAAAAACTGTTCCCAAAAGGAGTTCAAATAACTGAGCGTGAAGAACCACCAGGGTTGAGTCCTTACCTGCATTTCTTTATCTCCATACTTCTGTGGATTCTTACTCCCATGACTCTTTCTCCGAAGTTTCTTCAGTTCTGCATGGCACTTTTCCAGTGACTCCAGCCTGGCTTTATGTTCGGCTTGATATTTCTTCAATGTTGCCTAAAAGGAAAAATGCAAGAAAAAGTAAGTTAATTAAACTGAAAATGATGGAAATGATTACTTATGAACAGGAAAGAGATTTGCCTTTGTTGTTAATACAGAAACGGAATGAAATGAAGAAAAAAAGCAAGAAAAAAATAACTTTGGCATATTAGGATATTGATTTCTAATCACTATTGCTTCAATTCACTTCCTAATGGTTTCTGACAACCTATATGACATTTATCATTTCATAGCAATAAAGTATACATGAGAGAACATGTTCAGGTTTTCTAAAACAGAAAAAAAAAGTACTGATATAGTTTTTGTCTATCAATAAAAGAAGCTGCATCTCATTCTATTGTCCACTATTCAGTCAGGTTTGAATATAGCTAAACCTAGGAGACTTGAGGAATAGTGCTAAAATAACCTTTTGGAACAACTTGGGACTATAAGCTATATGAATGCAAAGTACTTGTTGCTTAAGCCAGCTAGTCCAAATCATGAGTGTTGCATTTCTGATGAATATTAAAAACATGCAAACTGACTGAAAACAAAACTATTTGCCATAAGCTATATAATTCCTCAAAGTGCTTTGTAATGTAAATTAATGAAGTTCTCACAACTTCTGTATAACGTGGCTAGCAACAAACATACCGTATTAAGCATCTATTAATTGACCAACTATTTACAAAGAATTGCTTCTATAACGAACAGGAAATGGCATCACCACAAACCCCACAAATCCCATCCAGGAGAAAGATATAAATAGAAAGCAGGAGACAACAGCTTCGCTTTACTTGGAGGCCACCACTGATGCTACCTAGCCAGGTAATGAAATGTCTGGATATCAAACCTACACCTTTGGAAGACTGCCTTATAGTGTTTATTGTGACATCTGAATGTTTCTCATCAGATCTGACCTGTTGACAACAGCATCCCTCTTCACTATTATCCAATGGGTGGAACTGACCTCACCTAATTTCATTCTTGTCTGTCTATCTAGTTAATCGCCAGAGAATCCCTTGCAGTGGTTTCCCTTCCTACTCCTGCACCACTGTCTCTAGCGTCCTTGGTCCCTCCCATTTTTTCATCCACGTGATGTCTATTGATAAGCGAGTCAAAATGAACAGCATTAATTTTCACACATTGTCTGATGACCCTCAGTTCTAGCTCATCACCACGTTTCTAGATTCCTACACTATTGTCTCTAGACTGGACTATTCCATAATATTCCTGGCTGGTTTTTTGTAAACTGAGTGATCCAAAACACTCTTTCCTGTGTCTTGACCCATCACACATGTTCGCTGACCTATACTGGTTCCTCATCACAAAAGAACTAGATTTTAAAATATTATCAGCCTAATTTTCAAAATCCTCCATGTCCTTATCTCTCCTGATCTCTGTAGTCTCTCCCAACCCTAAAATCCTCATATCTCCATTTCTGAGCTTTGGTGTATTTCCAGTTTTAATCACTCCATTTGTGGTCAAACCCTCAGCTGCTCAGGGCATAAGCTCTGGAAGATCTTCCATGCACCTCTCCCTTCTCTACCTTACTTTCCTCTTAAAATACTCATTATAATTTACCTCCTTGATCTAGTTTTTGATTATCTGAGAATGTTTCTTTATGTGGCTCAGGCTGTTGTGAAGTACCTTAGGCTGTTTACTACATTGAAGCTGCTATATAAAGAAATGTTATTTGTGTTCGTGAATAATATGCTAGTTTATAAGCTGAATTCTACAGAAAAGACTACAACAATAGGACTGCATGAGTAAAATGCATGTGTAAAATTTAATTCATATGCATAAAATCCATCACCGCAGTGATATTGCAATAACTGACAGAATGTCTGTAGCATTTGTTGATGGCAACTGTTGCGGTGGGATATCTTCTCCAAAAAGCCAATATGGAGATCTAAACCAGAAGTTTCAGAAGACTTTCGGGAACCAAGTCTGCCTGAAAATCATCCCAACCCTATGCTTTTTGAATCACCACTTTTTCCTAATAAATAACAGATGGATAGGAATAATTTCAAAGCTGTAATTCAACTCAAGTTCATAACACTTACAGTCGCAATTCTATTAGATTACAATGTTGTAATCAATTCATGCTTTGCTTACTTTACATTTGAAAATACACCTTTTTTTCTTGCTGCAATATTACATGATAAAAAGTGAACAGAAAGACTAATGAGTTTATTAATCAAGAGATGTGACAGTGCAGAATTCAGCCTGAAACTTACACTTAAGTATTTGGCATCTAGCTCAACCTTCTGCTCCAGTTGCATCAGCAAATCATTGTGGAACACTTTCAACTGCAATGAAAAGACAACGTCAGCAACATTTAATTTCAATAATGTCAAGAGTACAAGAAACCCCCTGAACACCCACACACGTTCTCTCACACACCCACGATGCAGAGGCACTGATTGTACCTTGGATCCTCAGATTAGTCATGTGCAAGTGATGCTTCCCTCCTCCATAAATTCAGCTCCTTGAAAGCTATAATTTTACCCACCCCCCAAACACATTCTCTCTACACTAATTGATTTGAAATTTTATCCTAAGGGGTGCACGTTACAATTCGGCATTGTCTTTTTTCCTGAATGAAGAATTCAATTTTCTCTATTAAAAAATCTTTAAAGGCAAAGATGACAATTTTGATTTTTATTTTGAATTAAACTGCTATCCAGCAGTTTAGATTTTAATTTGCTGGCTACATGTCAACATGATTTAACTACATATGTATAATCTGCCAAAAGCATATTCCTTTGTAGCTATTTCAGTTTAAAAAGTATCCCCTTCTCAGGAACAAACAAACAGAACTTAATTTACAAAAATCTCTGGATAGAAACCTTTGTTCATCAGGTACAAGCTCTCACAAATCCAATATTGCATGTATACTACCTTAAAAGGAATACACACCATTTCTTCAAGCTGTATCTGAATTTGTCTGTGGACCTCTGCCATCTGGAACAAAACATCCCCTGCAAAATAACAAACGGAAGCTAAAATAACTATTTCCATCATTTTGGAATGTTAAGCACAGCATCCACACAACATATGCGCAAACTGATCAAAGCACATTTTTGCATCTTAACTGCCTCATCAAACAATACCGAACAAAAAAACTGCTTAAACATTGCTCTGAATTTTTAAAAAAACATACAGTTTTGTCACTCATTTGTATTATTTCTCCAAATGAGGACACAGCAGCATACTGTACTGTCACTGGAGTAGCAATCCAGATATTACTACTGAGGACAAGAGTTCAAATCTCACGACAGCTGTTGCAATACATACTTAGTTAATGAATAAGAAATTAAAAATAAATCTCAGTAAATGGTGACCATGACAATCATCATAGATTGTAATTAAAAACCCATCTGGTTCACCAATGCTTTTTACTGAAGAAAATCGGCTGTTCTTGTCTGGTCTGCCCTACATGCAACTCCAGCTGCACAGCAATTTTTCTTCCTTTATTCTTTTATGGGATGTGGATGTCAAAGGCAAGACCAGCTTTGGCTGCCCATTCTAAATCCAAAAGGCTTGCTCGGCCTTTCTGAAGGGCCGTTATGAATCAACCACATTGATGTGGATCCAGAGTCACAAATTTGCCAGACTGTGTAAAGGTGGCAGATTTCCTTCACTATAAAAGGAAATTGGTGAACTAGCTGTATTTTTGCAACAATTGATGCTTCATGGTAACCATTACTGAAAATAACTTTTTATTTCTAGATTTAATTAATAATGGAACTTAAATTCCACAAGCTGTGATGGTAGAATTTTAACAGATGACCCCAGAGCATCAGCTTGGGCCTCTAGATTACAAGTCCAGTGACATAACGATTATATCCCTGTTTCTCCCAAATGACCTAACTGTCGTGAAATGGCCTAGTAAATCACTTACCTCAATTGCAGGATGACAGATACAGGACAGATTTCAGAGATAGGATCTTTACTCGGAGTAGTAAGGGCATTGAATGCCCTGCATGCAACAGTAGTAGACTCGCCAACTTTAAGAGCATTTAAATAGTCACTGGATAAAGATATGGATAATAATGGAATAATGTAGGATAGATGGACTTCAGATTGCGCCAACCTGTGAAACCAACAGTGAGGGCCAGAGGGCCTGTACTGTGCTGTATTGTTCTATGTTCTATTGCAATTAGGAATGGCAACAAATGCTGGCCTTCCTGCTGACACGTTTGTAAAAATTTCGTGGGATATAAATGTGGTTATTATCCTTAGTTAAGAGATTAGTGTACATAGCCTTCAAATACTGTATAACGAATAACTAATTGGTTCACTAAAAGATAGGAACTTTGCATTTGGAAAGCTGATGTCGCAAATCAAAACCTGTAACTTAGACTATTCAGACATGTTCAAAACTAACAATGAGTCCCCTCTGCCATTATGACATTTTATTTTTCTCTCAGAATACATTCCTTCCTTGATTTTTGAAGAAAACTCACTCCTATCAAGGCATATGTATAATATATATGGGAAAGGAAGAGAAGGAAAGGGAAGAATCAGTCTTTATTACAGTACTTGCAATACCATATGGAATGTAATACAGCACTGAAAACACTAACCAGAAGCATAAGCTTCTGATCATTTAAAATTATATAAACAATCTAATTTTGAAGATCTAATTTTGCTTTATAGAAGTGCTAATCCACTTTTAATCAATTTACTGGAAGTCAGATGAAAATTAAAATGAAATAAGATACACCTTTGACATGATCCAGTAACTTGAGGCTGGACTGTATAAGTGACGATGTAACTACTACACTGCACCGACAAAGTGTATAAATTGATGCTCAAAAGGCCAGTGGCATAAACACTATTGGGGTAGTTCATGGTGACCGACTAACTTAGTTCTTAGAGTTTGTTATATTCCAATATGTAAGAGAGCACATACTGCAACTTTGTTCAATTGTATTCAAATACTTAGTAATTCTCAAGCAATTATTTCATTTTATACAAGTGGAAATTACAGCCTGTTCTCCTTCAGTGAACACTTTCCAAAATGGATTCACACAACTGTAACAAAAACCAACATTTCATTATCATCCTGCAAATTCCAACCAACTCCCCGCTCCACCCCCTTTCCCACCAGCCATCCAACCCAACCCAACCCCACCCCACCACCGCCACCACCAACCCTCCCACCACTTCCTGAAACTTCCAGCATTTAGGGCATTCAAGGTGGGTGCGGTGAGCCAGGAGATTTCAAGTTCATCACCTTGGGAGCAAAGTCCATGTTATTCTATCTGCTCAGTGCATTCAATATACTGGTGCCATACCGTCAAGCAGCACTGAATATAAATGCAAGAATACACGGGACTAGCTCTGTATCAAAAATTTAAACCAATTTAAACTTCTAAAACAGTTTCTAAGCAAATTTAAATATGCATTACTATGTTCTAGTACAAATATACTTGAAATCTTTTTAAATGGAGAAAGGCTACAGAATAGAGGGAATTGACAATCCTTGTGCATGAATGATAAAAAGTTCATCAAGTAATTGAGAAGGCAAATGGAATGTTTGCCTTTATAGATTCAGAGTCGCACAGCATGGAAAGAGGCCCTTCAATTGAACAAGCCCATGCCAATCATCCCAAACTCTTTTGCATAGTCCTAGCTGCCTACAATTGGCCCATATCTTTCCAAACATTATTACTCATGTACTTATCCATATATCTCTCAAACATTGTAACTGTACCCTCATCCACCACTTCTTCTGGAAGCTCATTCTATATGCGAAACAAATTGTGTAAAAGAATTGCCACTCTTTTTTTTAAAATCTTTCTTCTCCTGCTTTAAAAATACGCCCCTAAGTCTTCAACTTCCCCACCCTAGAGTCATACACCATGGAAACAGGCCCTTCAGCCCAACCCGTCCATGTTGACCAAGTTTCCTAAATTGAACTAGTCACATTTGCTTGCATTGGGCCTGTGTCCCTCTAAACTTTTCCTAGCCATGTGCCTGTCCAAATGTCTTTTAAATGTTGCAACTATACTTGCTTCTACCACTTCCTCTGGCAATTCGTTCCATATACACACCATCATTGGTGTGAAAAAGATGCCCTCAGGTCCCTTTTAAATCTTTACCTCTCACCTTAAACCTATACACAAAAAAAGACATCTGACATTCATCTAACCTATACCATTCATTACTTTATAAACCTCTATGAAGTCACCTCTCAAACCCGTATGCTCCCGTGATAAAAATCTCAGCCTATCCAGCCTTTTCTTCTAGCTCAACCTCTCCTTTCTCAGTAACATCCTAGTAATCTCTTCTCAACTCCAGCTAATAGTATTCACCCTAACCATAGGTGATAAAAGTTTCAAAGAATCATGTACCTAAACTCCTAAGTCTCTCTGTTCTACATCACTGCCCCAGGCCCTACTTTTAATTGCAAACCTACTAACCGGAATAGTATTTGCTTGAAAGAGCATAGTGTACAAAAGTAGGGAGGCTTTGCTAAAATTAGGCACTAGTCAGACCACAGCTGGATTACTGTGAACAAGAATGAAAGGTGATCTTAGATTCTTAGGGGAGTTGCCAAGATAGATGCAAAAAGGTTGTTTCCTCTTGTGCAAGAGTGTAGGGTAACAGAGCATAAATCTCAGATTCAAGGTTATACATTTAAGACTGAGGTTATACATTTAAGATTGAGGAATTCCTTCCGTTAGAGGGCAGTGAATCTATTAAGTTTTATATTGCAGAGCTATCAAGGCTGTGTCATTAAAATATGTTCAGGGGTGAGATGGACAGATTTTTAACCAGTAAAAGAATCAATGTTTATGGGTAAAGGCAGGAAAATGGAGTTAAGGATTGTCAGGTCAGCTATGAAAGAACATTCATGGGCTGCATAGCCTACATTTGCTCCGACGCCTTATTCTATCATTTCCAGCACAGACCTAATTACAACAAGAACCTCAATATATTTTTCTGTGAAAACCATCTTCACTCAACGTCAACTTTGCACTATATAAGTATGTATCCTTATCCTCTGAACAACAAAGTACAAAAAGGAAGAAACAGGCCTTTTACAGACCTATCACATGCATTAGGCTTCAAATATTGTTTTGACAATGGGAACATCTTCAAATGCAAGACCTTACAGTCAATTGCACTAACAAGCTGCACAGGTTTGACATTGACAGATTGGTACTCTCCTGGCTAGGTTTCCATTTTATATTTTACAGAGTCCATAAGTTTGAGCTCATACTGTGCTTCTGATATCTTAACTCTCATCAATATTTGATCAGCACTTGCTGATCAAATCCATCCAAGGACTAAACTCTCCTGGTCTCTAAGCTCCAGTCCTACTTTGTCATCTTCCAAAACTGGCCTCTTGCACATGCCCGGTTTGAAACACTTTTGGGGTTAGACATGGCAATGGAAGTGCTCAACTTCTCTTGTACCTCTTCCCCTTCCTCTAATAATACCTCCAAAACTTACCTTTTAATTTTCTTTTATTAGTCATCCAAAGGATGTGGGTGTCACTGGCCAGCCTAGCATTTATTGACTATTTAACGATCTTGGGAAGGAGGAGATAATGAGCCACATTTTTGGAACTTCTAAAGGTCTATGCAATGTAGGGATGTCAACAGTACTGTTGTACTGTTGAAAGTCAAAAACTACTCTTAGAAGGTTTAAGGATTTTTAGTCAGTGACAGTATAGCAATAAAACGCCCCATCAGGATGATGTGTAGCTTGGAGGGAATTTACAGGAGGTGATGCTCCTTTGCAGTCGCCAGCTTCATCCTTCTAGGTAATAGAGAGTTGAGGTTTGGAAGGTGCTGTTGTAGGAGTTGACATGAATTTCTGTGTATATTTTGTAGTCAGTACACATTACTGCCATTGTGTCTGTGGTGGAAGCAGTGAATGCTGAAAGCTGTTGACTGGGTGCCAGTCAAGTGGGCTGCTTTGTCTTGGATGGTAGAGAGATGGAGACTTGTAGCTGCACTGATCCAGACAAGTGGAGAGAGTATTACAACACAGCAGACTGGTTACTTATAGATGGTTGACATGCTTCGAGGAGACAGGAGTGAAGTTACTTGCAGATCTTCTAGCCTCTGGCTGGCTCTTGGAGCTACAGTATTAAGACTTCTGGTCCAGTTCAGCTTCTGGTTAATGATAAAATCTAGTATGTAGATAGTTGGAAATTCAGTGATGTTACTACCATTGAATGTCTTTGTGGGCGAGGAAGAGGGTAGTCATTGATTAAATTCTCAGGTTAGAGATGGTCATGCCTGGTCATCCATCAACCCAGACATTGACTAGACCTTGCTACATAGTGATTCAGTATTTATCTGAAGAGTCACGAATGATCACTAATATGTGCCCTTATATGGTTTACTTTCAAAATGGTGTATCATTTAAAGCAGGTTAGCTTTTATTCAAAATATAAACTGGTTTTATATATTGGAAGCAACATTGGAAAGAAGCAATAAATGCATAAATAAATAAATAAATAAATAAAGTGGGGCTCATGTGATTGCAAATTATAACAGCGCACATAAATATATACTTATTACAGTGCTTCCAAAGCAATGTAGCTGAT
The DNA here is from genome assembly GCF_004010195.1 of Chiloscyllium plagiosum. Lineage (NCBI taxonomy): Eukaryota > Metazoa > Chordata > Chondrichthyes > Orectolobiformes > Hemiscylliidae > Chiloscyllium > Chiloscyllium plagiosum. Next base: position 45,596,028 of record NC_057733.1, on the reverse strand, counting down.
TCAGTTTTAAAGTCTGAAAATCTTTTCCATATCTGTGCAAACTTCAATTCAGAACAACTTACACTGGTTAGACAATGGTTGAAACATCCACAGGAGGTGCTACAGTCAAATAAACATCTGTAAACTTTAGTACTTATAACCAGCTTCTGAAATTAGAACGTTTACCTGACCAATCTAATCATATTAAGACGGTTGGATCACAATATAATGTACTTTATCCTTGATGCAATACAATGGTTAATTTTTAATGCGGCAGTACTGTATTAGGCTTTGCAAACATTTGATCTAACAGAGCATCAGAGAGTTAAGGCAAGTTCTGTTCGTGGCACACCTTTGTTGTTGGTAGATGAGCCAGGTATAAATAGAAAGTCCGTTTGTTGCAGTTGCCAACAGAAACCGGTTTCTGCGCTAAATTGGCCACACCCAAAGTCAAAATATCTTTGCAAAAACAAAGTTGTTATTCATGTAGTGTCCTCAAACATACACACCTATATTTAGCACTGCATTCATGACAAAATTCAAATGAAATTGCAAAGAACATGTCCTTCCTCATTAATTTTAACACAACATGTCAGAACAGATTTTTAAGTTGTGATAGTTTTTGTGGGCTGTACTGTATAATTCAGATAGACTTGTAGGTCTGGGGTCTTAATTTTACCTGCCATTTGCACATGCAATCACTCAGATTTTAATTATTCTCATTATAAATTGCAGACCAAAGTTTAAAAGGAAAATGAATGGTGAATCCAGGATTCCCTTGGGATGTACTTATCCTATAATTAGGATTACAATCTGGTCCTTGGGGTGAGAGCCTTCATAATTAGAAAAGATAAAATCAGTATGTAGATAATAATAATTCTATCTAACTGTGCTAAACATATTGGGGGGGGGGGGGGGTGCAGGTGCAGCAGTCAGAGGCAGATTTGATCAGATTTGAGCAGTCATGAACATTGGAGTCATCATTTGCACCTTACCATATTTGTTCCCAGAGGCAGACAATACAAAAAGTCCATGCTGCCGAATGATTCAAATGATTTGTAAGCCAGCAGGACTCTCAACACTAACCATATGCAGGAACAAGAGAGGCCTAGTCACATTCCAGTTGAGCATATTTTCGAGCTAACATTCCAGCTTCTAAAAGGAATGTGTGTTTAACATCACAGATGCTCCTGAAACCAAGTGGACTCGAATGTCAGTGCAGAGAAAGGGCTCTGTGGTTCATGAATGTGGACAGAAGGTGGGAGGCAAGGGCAACAGCCTCTGAAGGGAGTAGGAACATATGGCCATGATGGTGAATTCCCAGACTCTAACACAAAGGACTTGGCAGATATATCCTAAAACGTTTAAGGACCTTGAGTAGATGGTAAAGAACGATAAATGCATCTTCACAAGGTATCTCCCAAATCACTAATCATTCAAATGGCATCACAGCCTCACTCAACCAGCAGAATTCTAAAGCAATCAGATCTTATTCCTCGCAATCATACATTCCATTCCACTTCACCTTTGCACAACTTCCAATTATGCCAACCTAATAATCTACATCTCTCAGACCCCATATATCTCTAGCTATTATTTATAGCAGGCACAACATCCAAACGTGGTGTGATCCAATCATTGACACTGTGCTCTTACTCCTGCAGGAAGATGTCTTGCACACTGGAAGAGATCAGCAGAGAACTGGCAGGACCTAGGGCCCAACCATCCACTGAGGAAATAAAGGAGATGGGGCTCTTAAACAGGGGACTGTGTGCAAAACAGTTTATACTAACCATCGTCCACTAAACGCACTCATTATGCCATCACATTATGGTACTTTTCAAATGTTTACCTCGGCTTCTTTTGATTAAGTTGCAGATATGGAGAGCATGGACCTCTTGATTTATATCCATCCTCCTTCAACTCAATCCTCTCTTTATATTATGCATTCAGAGAGCAAAGAATTGTCTCTTAGCCAGCCACACGTTACATAGACAAAAACTGAGCATGTGATCTCAAGTGAACTTGATTAAGAGTACTGCAGCTGTGAAGTAATGTGTGCAAGCTTCTAGTGATGTAACCTTTTGCTGAGAGTTGACAGATTTAAGTGTCCCAGCAATTTGGACTCAAATTGCTGGGGCTTGGGGTAGAAAAGCAATTTTCTGATAAAACAGTGGCCACAGAAACTGCTCTTCCAGTAGCTACATTATGAAGGCAACTCAGCAGAACGTATTATGTTTACTAAATAAATAAGTTGCCTGATTTTGTCATTAATACATTTTGAAAAAATATACAGCCAAAACTATTCAACATTCTAATTATTTTTTAAAAGGTTCTAAGGTCCCTAATTTGTGTGCTCTTATTTGCAACTCTAAAAATAGCTCCACAAATTGCTATTGAACAGTAACATCACATGCCCAGCAGAGAGCTTCAAATGTAAAAGGAGTCATGTCAGTATTTGCGATAAACGTCACTGTGGTGACAAGAGGTTATGGAACCTTGGACTTTCAACCCTTACTGTTGGAATCGGAGCTGCATGGAGGTAACTCCTATCAAATTTCACAAAACACACTTTGCATAAAGATCAGAGTTGAAGTACTGGAGATGGTGTTAGCCATAATGTGTGGCCATTGTTTTATCAGAAAATAGCTTTTCTACCCCAACCCCCAGCTTCTTGAGTCCAAATTGCTGAGACACTTAAATCTATCAACCCTCAGCAAAAGGTTACCTCACAAGAAGCTTGCACAAACTAGAATGTTAGGTGAGGAGTCGAAGATAAATTTTGCATATATTTTTCAATAAACTGAGGCTTTTTGTAATTATGAAAGATTATGAAATCAGAAGTAGAAATTTAAACTTGATTTGAAAAGAAAGTCAGCCAAAAATTGCATTTGCACAAGGGTGCTGAAGGCATTACACTACAAAATCAATTCTTTTTAAAACTGAAAAAAACTATAATTTCATGCAATGTCTATAATCATTTGAAAGTAAGATGGCACATAGCCAGAAGAGGCACAAAGATTGGCAATGGAAGAAATGTGCAATTGCAGAATAATGTTTTCATTAGGTATTAATAGTGGTTGAGCAGGGAAAAGCAGCTCAGACATTTGGATGTGTTGCATGTGGCCATTACTCCCAGAACTGCTGTGGACAACTGCTATCTGGGCAAACCTGGTGCACTTATGCAGTATTATGCATTCAATACATTGCTAAAGCACCACACGATGATCTTACCAAATCAAATCTCAAAGGCAAAGGCAACTAGAGATGGGCAATAAATGCTGGCCAGCCAGTGACACCGACATCCCATATGAGAATCGAAAAAAAGTCTTTGTTAAAAGTGAAGTGCAAGTTACTCTTCATCAGCATTAATGATAAATGCAATAAAAGATTGCACAACAGTAATTAAATGTTTTAAGCTAAACTGGGTTCATTAATAGTTACACTAAATTCAAATCAGTTTGGCAAATGAATGCTGGGATTTGAAAGCACAGTTCTGATTATGGCATGTCTTACTTGTTCAATTAGATTTACAGAGAATTGTGTTCATGCATACCAAGTAAAAGATGTACTTAATAACGGATATACCCAAAGATCTACAAACATAGCTTCAGAGATAATTTTTTGCAACATTATTTCCACTTCCACCTAATTTCTCTTAAAGTCAAATGTGTTTTGCAAAGGATGAATTCAGTTGCAATAATCACACCACATGGATTCTCATAGGGTGCAAAAAAAAATAAACGTATCAGAATTTAATATTCTAGCAGCTTGAAGGGAATTACAGTTCCCTAAAAATACTGCTGTCACTATCTTGACCATTTTGGAGAATGGCATCTTAAATTCCTATTTAGCATCTATGCATCATTTCTTCACGAAGCTTGTTTGACAGTTTTGTAGTGATTTCTGCAGATTGGAATCCCCAATGAAAATCAGTATACAGCATACGGCTGACATCACACCATCCTATAGCTGGCAAATTACAAGGCTCCACGTCTTACTCATTTTGACAATAGAATCATTACCTTATAAAGACAATTTCTGTCGAGCGCTGGGGGGTGGGGGTAGAAAAGCAATTTTCTGATAAAACAGTAGCCACAGAAACTGCAAAAACTGCTTTTCCAGGAGCTACGTTACGAAGACAATTCAGGGGAACTTATTCTGTTTAGACCATTTAAGAATGTGTTCAGAACAGACACCACTCAAAACTGCCCTCGAACCTCAAAAAAAAAGAAATAGAATGAGATATATCCTTTCATATTGAGATTTTTTAAATCTGTTGGAAATCCAAAAGCGTATTGCCCTTTGTTTTTACATATCAAAAGACTCAAACATGCCTTTTTATTATTTCAACAGGATAATAGAGAAATGTGTCTAAGTTGTACAGTCATTCCACCACTCAGCACTCATTTATTTAGGGAAATTGAGCATGTGATATTACTGCACCACCTAAAACAAGTTTTCTTCCCAAAGATTCTAGATGTTTCATGGTCAGATTGATCATGTACCCATATACTGGGCACCCAATTGACATAGGCAAGAATAAAACAAAATGCTGGAAATATGAAATGTACACAATGTTGGAGAAACCCAACAGGTCTGACAGCATCTGTGGAGAGAAACAGAATTAACAGAGTCTGGTATGACTTCTGAAAGTTGTCTATCCCAGACTTCCTTACACCACAGCAAGGGATCGGAGGTGCTGAACAGAAACAGTTCAACAAGAAATTTCTGTTCCCCACATGAAATCTCATTCAACAGCAGCATACACCAGATAAACAAAATGAACACTTCCAATCAAACTAGTTTTAGAAAAGGACAGAAAAAGAACAGGTTTTTGCACACCATCTTGCTGACTCCAGGCATAACTCTGCCATCTGCACTATTATCGAGCAAGACTCTATAGATGAAACAAGCCCTCCAAAAATGTACCCAATGAACAGATAATTAAATAAAATCTGGGAGCTCAAAACTGTCTTTTACACCATCTTCAAGCAGTATGCACTTCAGTCTTCAGACAATATTTATGTCACGTTTAGTTGGACTGAAAGAATTGCATTTTTGTAATACCTCTCAGAGCCTAGTGTACAAAGTCTCTCAGAGCAATTAAATGAAATCTAAATCATCTGTTTCATAATGATAAATATATGTCTAAACATCAGATTGAGAAACATCAAAAGGTAGATCCCTCTATTACAACTTAGATGGATAAAAGCATGTGTATCTCATTGAATGGTCTTTAACCGTGTTGGTTCTGGACTACGTTGAAGCAAGTGATAACAAATTTACATTTGGGGTTGCAGATTGGAGTAAAATAGGACTTTACCAATCAGGATCATTATAATAAGTGCAGCTTGCTACCAAAGAAAAACCATCTTAAGGGATAACCTAATCATGTAAAAGAAAATTTAAAAAACTATAGGATCACCAGGGCAGATTGAAAAGCACTTAAACATTTTACCAATGTATGCACACCCAATCTTCCACAATATTGTTAAAAGAAATCTTTAGGACAATGTATCTTAGATCACAATTTATTTAAGACTGCAGCAAGAATTACAGTTTAGACAATGACAAGCAAAAGTTGATTGTTGCCTTTTACAACACATCTATGACATGAGGCAGAACTTTGACAAAACTGCAAAATATTGAGACTTCATTGTGGGGAGATAGGTTCAGAGAGGTAGCATGAGTGAAATTAATACTACAGAAGGTTTTAAATGTTGACAAATTCAGAATAAACTACATTCATGACATTCTGTATTATATGTAGAGGGTATATAACTCCTATTTAAAGTATTTTAATAAAAACACTTTTGCTCAGCAGATGGAACATAGCTTATATCTCAGTAAATCCCCAAGTACAAGAATTTAATCTTGTTGACCTCATGCTCTTGTTGTTCTGCTCCTTCACAGAATATGAATGCCTCTGACTAGGCCAGTATTTATTACCCAACTGCTTTCTGGTCAATTAGGGTTAAGTGTTCACCACATTGCTGTGGGTCTGTAGTACAATGCAGTCCAAACTAGGTAAAGACAACAGCTCCCTTCCCTAAAAGGCATTAGTAAAGCAGATGGGTTTTTCTGATTATTGATAATGACTTCATAAATCATCATTGCCCTCCTAATTCCTGCCATGGCAGAATTCAAACCCATGTCTCCAGAACATTACCTGGCTGTCTGGATTTATAATCTAGTGATAATACCACAAGGCCGCTTTCTTCCCAATTACAGGTCTTGAAGTCCCAAAGTTTTACAATGGTTCAAAAAGAAATGTGGGGATCTGGCAATCAAAAAGGTACCATGTGCCAAACTTAGAGGATGAAATGGAATTGATAATGTGATCGACCTCAAGGACACTCCTTTAACTGCCTTCATAGATAGAATGTTTGACTGAGTTGAACTGAATAATTAACATGGAGCCAAGAATAATATGTGACCACCTCAGCACAACCTTAGACTTAAACACAGCTGATTTGACAACATAGTTTAACATTTAGTTTGATTTGTTAACATTACTGTGCAATGCCTCAACATAGCCAGAGTGTAGATTGTCCTTCCCTTGATCGATTGCAACTCTTTCCCTGTTTTGCACTCTTCACACCTTAATTAAGTTACTGCCCTATTATTTCCTTCCCACTTTCTAAGACTTCATTGCCACTGTTTGTACAAAATTAAATAGGATATAGTTCTGCTCTCACAAATAGTGACTTGTAATTCTTTGGCAGTTTCATTAAGGTTTATGATTTTAAAAATAACTTGCAAACCCAAACAATTAAAATAGACTGAGCCCTTTAGAAACCATTAGCCCACTATTATTCTCACAGATGTCAAATCCAAAAGTGGGGTGACTGCCTTCTCAGTGAAATAGCTCTCCTTGCCTTATTGGACTGTGTTGTGCCCTCATTCTTAGCATGTATGGATTTTAACTATTAACTGAAATCATTTTGTTGTGATGAAGTTACAATACAAATGGATATCAAAGAAGCCTGATCTGCAGAAAAATGCCAATACGCTCATTTGCTGATGAAACGTTTCTACTTTTGTTGCCTCTATGCTTCACAATTTCAACACACCCTCGTTGGTCTCCAGCTTTTCATTTTTCATAAATTTGAGGTGATCAAAAAACTCTCCAGTCCAAGCCTTGAGACACACCAAAATCTCTTTCTTCCATGACCTTGTACTGACTCACCAGTATGAACTCATGGTTAAGGATTAAATTCTTGTCCTGATTTTAAGATCCTTCCTTGACCTTCCACCTCCAGCATTCCAAGACCTCTAAAATCTTTCAATTTTGGTCACTTGATCATGCAATCTTTGGTACCCATGCCTTCTGCTACCAGAGCCCTTCCTAAACCTCACTTCCTCTCTACTTCTTTTTCCTCTTATAACATGTTCCTTAAAACATATTTTTTTGATCAACTGCCTAAATATCTTATTGGGCTCAATGTCAAATTTTGATTGATAATGATCTTATGAAATTTCTTACGATGTTTTAACATGTCAAAAGCATTACATAATTATAGCAGTTATTGAAGCAGGTGGATGAATAAAAATCTCTCAGCTCCGACAGCATCCATAAACATTACCTAATAGCATGGTGGGAATGCCATCACCATGTGGACTGCAGTAATTCAAGATGGCAACCCACTAACATTTTCTCATTTACCACAAAATATGGACAATAAACACCAGTGGTGTCAGTGATGCCCATACCTCAATATTTTCCCCCACTGGAATGACTAGCATCCTCCATTACATTTAGTATCTTTGTAATGCTAGCTGTAATGAGATGAGATTTGTGAATTAAAGCCTTTCAGATGTTCCAATCATATTAGCTTACAGACAATAATAATAATTAACTTTGTTTCTAAGCAATAAGAAACCAATGTTTTATCTACCAGCTGAGATCATTAAGAGATCAACAGAATATGGTAGACTGACCTGGCTAACCAGAATACTACTGCATAAAAACGCGGTTAGTCTTATCGACACTAATACTGAAATGCTAATTAAAACCAAAAAGTGTAAAGAGATGCTGCAGAAACAGGTTTTGAGGCTAGTGCAAACCCTACTTCAGATGTGCTCCACTGCATTATGAACTATAATGATACACTCAGTCAAATGGCAAATCTGAGAAAATAAACTATTTTTAAAAATTGCCATCAGTTTAAATACCAATAAGCTTAATACAAGTACCTGATATGATGAGTTACTCAAAAATGAATGGTCTCTGCAGAAAAATATCTTCAATTTTAACCAAAAAGTTTTATTTAAAACAAATACTTATTAGATTTTATGTAGTAAATTACAATCTATGGAAGCTAAAAAGGAAGGTTTGGGATATGTGCACTTTCAAAATCCAATGGCTACAATGCTGATAAAAAGAAAAATGAAGGATGAACCAGATTGTACATCCCTCCTTTCTCCTCTATGCCACTCCAATTAAGCCATTAAGATTAGGGGAATTTCTGAACGCTCCACCAAGATTTTGTACAATGAAAAGTATCTAGAAGTATTCTCCATCAATTAAAAAAAAAAGTGTTCATTATCGATACAGTAATTACGATTTACTCAAGTCAAATCACCTCTTGAAAATATACATTCTCTCCTAGTTAGTTTTAGGCCATACAATCTGGTAACTTTAATAAAACATAAAACATGCATAATCACTGCTGTGCCCAATAAAATAGAACTCAGAAGGGAAGCATTTAATTTTATTGAACAGACTGTTATAAATACAAGAGTTTTAAAATGGTGTTTTAAACCATTTCTAACTTAGAGTAATAAGGGATAGTGGAGAGAGTAATTGATCTACTGCAAGTCCAACAACAGGATTGGTTAACATGAGGACTGGAGGCCCAGATCCAGTAATAATGAAGTGTGTGTGCCAAGTTTAACATCTCAAAGCAAAAAGGTAGAAGCAGATTTTATTTTTAACATTGCAAATCTTTTGTCTCAGGCTGGTAGTAACAATACGAGGAGAGAAGAAAAAAAAACAGGAGTTTCTGCAATCTACAGAGTGCTAACACTATCCTCATACTTCCACTGTTTCAACTGAAGTTTTGAATTTATTTGCACAAATTACAGTGCGTAAGCATGCCAAGAGAAAAGAATTATTAAAGAAAGCTAGACTTGAAAATTAAATTGGGGAAAAAAAAAAGACACGGGCAAACTTTATTTTCAGATTCACAGGTTCGGTTAGCTCAGTGGGTTGGATAGCTGATTTGCAATACTGAATGACACCAAATGCATGGGCTCAATTCCCATATTGACCGAGGTCACCATGAAGGTCCTATCTTCTTGACTTCGCCCCTCACCAGAGGTATAGTGACCCTCAGGTTAAGCTACCACCAATCATCTCTCTCTAATGATAGAACAGTCCTATGTTCCTCTGGACTATAGCAGTTTTACCTTTATAAACAAGGCTCTTGCAAAATGTAATAAGCCATTGGCCATCAGATCATTTATGTTTTTGCCAAAATTAGATCAGGTTGGAGAACACAATATGGTAAATGCAATAATTTAGTCTGCCCATTCAAAACGAGGAAAGGCAAAGAAACTTTGTCGACTACTTACACAGCAGGGTTGTGTGTGTATTGCTGGGAAAGTACAGCAGGTCAGGCAGCATCAAAGGAGCAGGAGAATCGACGCTTCAGGTGCAAGTCGGGTGGTGGGGCTGGTGGGTGCAGGTGTCCCAGAGATGTTCCCTGAAACGATACGCAAGGCAGCATCCTGTCTCCCCAACGCAGAGACGACCACATTGGGTGCAACGGATGCAGTAGATGACAGAAATATACCTGTACTGACACCAATGTCATCTGGGACACCCGCACCCATCAACCACACTATCCAGTGGTTAAATACTTCAGCTCCCCTCCCACTCTGTCAAGGACATGCAGGTCCTGAGCCTCCTCCACTGCCAAACCATTGCCATCCGACACCTGGGAGGAAGAACACCTCACACTGGATAAAATGTGGATTTCAACAGGTTCCTCATTCCCTCTCCCCCCTCACATTATCTCAGTCCAAAGCCTCCAACTCAGCACCGCCCTCCTGACCTGTCCATTGCACCCCCCTCCCGACTTATCACCTTCTCCCTCACCTTCATCCAAATAATGCTTTCTCAGCTACCTTCTCTCCAACCCCACCCCATCCCATTTATCTCTCACCCAGTGCCTTCGAGCCTCATTCCTGATGAAGGGCTTATGCCCAAAACGTCAATTCTCCTGCTCCTCAGATGCTGCCTGGCCTACTGTGCTTACCCAGCAACACACTCGCGACTCTGATCTCCAGCACCTGCAGTCCTCACTTTCTCCTAGTTGACTTACATTTATATAAGTCATCCCTGTTGTGTATTTCACCACGTCGGTTTCCTCCTTTTTCAGTAGAAAGGGGATTATATACAGCAGGAAAAACAAATCCAATCAATAATTTCAAATGAAACTAAATATTTTGTAATTCTTGACTAGTTGCAGGAATAGTGAATATTTTATAGTAGTGTTTTAGTTACACTCACCCACTCTCTTTCATGATTTGCTTCGACCAATAGCTTTTCAAACAGGCAATGACTGAAGCACACAACTTTCAAATTTTGAGAGACATTAATTATTTCTGCATTAAATATTTCCAAGTATCAATCAGTCAATCAGCTCTAAAAAGGATGCTACACAGAATTATATGTCTCAATAACCCGTTCATCCCTATGATCTGAAAACACTTGGATCAGAAAGTCATAAGCAGTTCAACTATGGTTAAAGTATTCACTTCACAAACCATAACCAGCTTAGATGCAAATCTACATATCATACAAGATCAGTAGTTTACAATTGCAATGCAAGAAGCGGATTCTGGCCTCATTAAGAAAGCAATTTGTTGCAAAAGGCTGATTTGACCAAGGTCAAGTGCACATTCTTTTTAAATATAAATAATTAAAATTAAATGAAAAAATGTGGCCTTTTGAAACTTTATGAATATTGGACTAAAATTTGAAAAAAAGCCAGATCAAAGGAAAAAATGGTTAAGCTTTTGTGTGATTAAAACCACCAAGATATCTTGCAACTATGGATTTCAAAAATTTCACTGAATGAAATTACAATTCTTAAATCATATTATACACACACAGTATTTTCTTTTCTGACCATAAATTCAACAATTCAGAACAGAACAGTCTATAGGTTACATTAACAATTTCAGTGAAGATAATGCGAGGCCTGTAACCTTTAGTTGTAAAAGAGAAGTGGATTCCTCTGTATATGTTATAGCAAAATTTTCCCCCTCGTCCATTACCTACCCCAACCATTGCTGTGGTTATAAAGAGCCCCACAGATTGACTGTAAAACAAAAAACTTCGATTGCAAATGTCCTTGTTATGGAGCAACATTAACAATGCAAAAGTCTCAAAGGGGACATAACTGTACAGCAATTCCCATTACGGAATAACACACTCGCTAGAGGCAAATAAACTATTCACGCAGCAGTCTAGTTTGTTTATTGGCGATTATGTCACGATAGTCCTACAGACTACCCTCTGCTTTCAATGAGTAGTTTTAAACAATGGTAGCTTTCCTGCAATACTCACTTTCACCATCACCTCTTAAAATAACCTGTACCATCCAGTTAGTTGAGGCTTGCAGATTTTAAAAACTTCAATAGTGCAAATAATCAAATATTGCATTCAAAAAAACATGTTGTTATGGACATACATCTGGTGGATAGAACACGTCATATGTCAAAATAAGCTCATGGGTTCTCATAAATATAGAAACAAAAACAACAGGAACTTAAAGCTCATCTATGAAATTCCCTCCATGAGCATCTGGCTCCTATTGAACTGTAAAAAAAGATTTTTATGGTGCATTTATAATAATACCCTTCTGGCAACTTCACCACCCCTGGCATCAATAACAACTCTAATGCTTATGAGATGTACTACTAACTCAAAAGGGTTGAGCACAACCTTATGCAGTATTTTACCATTCAGCATATCCCCAGGATTTGAAAGGAACAGAGCTACATGCGGACATTAATGACATTTGCAAAAAGGCTTCTTGAATTAAGAGTACACAGGAAGATCAGAGAACCTCCACAGCAATAAAAATTAACCAACTGTTAATGATCGCCACTTGATTTTACACAGGTGAAAACTACTCAGGGCAACTAACAGAAAATAAACATTAGGTAAAATAAAAAAGGTAAAGAACGATCACAAGCTTTATCTCAAAACAGTAAGCTATGAAAAGGAATACTTTGCAAGGAGGTAGACGTGAGGTGGGTCCACTACAAAGGGTTGAGAGAGAGACAAAAGTACAGCCACCAATTATAAGGAATGCAGCATGCACAAAAGGTTGGAGTCAAAGGAACAGAGTTTGAGACGGCTGTGGAAGAGGTTCCAGAGAAGGAGGAGGAAGGCCTGAGACTGCTGCATATTTCACCTAGCTCTCAGCATGTATATTTCCTCATTTTTCAGCATTGCTGCTTCAGGATCGGAAAGATCTAGAGGGATATGTGCCAAACTCAGGCAAACAGGACTAGTTTAGTTTGGGAAGACTGATCAGCATGGATGAGTTGGACTGAAGGGTCCGTTTCCGTGCTGTATGTTTCTTACGGCTACACGATTCTGTAATTGTGACTGGAATTGGCAAATTGTGTTGGAAAGTGCATAGTCAAGACTAGAGTGGTGCTGGAAAAGCACAGGTCAGGCAGCATGAGGAGCAGGGGGAACAAAAAATGATGTTTCGGGTAAAAGTGCTGCATCAGGAATGAGCCCCTACCATGCTTTTCCAGCACCACTAGTCTTGACTCTGATCTCCAGCATCTGCAGTCCTCATACTGATGGTCAAATTGAAAAAAAAATGTAAAAGACCCAAGAGAAAAAGTCATAGTTAGCAAGTCTTATGTTTATTTGACCTTCTGATCCTGCATTAAAAAAAGCCTTTTTGTTCTTGCTGTGAATAGCAAACCATGCTAAAATGTCACAAGAATTTGTTTCTCGCTATTGTGTTTCAAGTTTACTCCATTGTTTCCTCTCAGGAACCAGCTGTTTGTGACATATTTGCATGGCACCCACAATATAAAAAGCAGACCTTTACTCACCATAAATCTAATGAGTATTTGCTATTCACTCTCCAATCTGAGTTTACAGAGCTGTTGGTAGCAATTACTTTCAAATGTAAAACATCTTCTAATCAACACGGCAAAGAAAGGTATAAAAGACCTAAATCTTATTGACAGCTTCTAAATGAGGGCTGCAGAAATATTTCATTGACTAACGTTTAAACTCCTGTCCTGAAAAAGAGTAATTTATCATAGTACGGAATATAAAAAATCCTTCCCATTCCCTTTTGATGGTGAACAATAGGGTCATCAATAAAATTAAAAAGAGAAATTGCTGGAAACAAGTCTGAAGAACGGTCACTGACCAGAAACGTTAACTCTGCTTTCTCTCTACAGAAGTTACCAGACCAGCTGCGTTTTTCCAGTAATTTGTTTTTGTTTGACTTCCAGCATCCACAATTTTTTGGTTTCTCATAAATAAAAAAAGTATTGTTTTTGCTGCAACATCAGTTCCAAACATCTTGCCAAGTCTTATGACAATCTTTCTTCCAACTACTACCAATGCTGCCATTTATAATTAGAGGAAAATCAATAAAATTAAACAGGAAGATTAACAAGTGCAATTATTTTTAAAGACTAGAAGAAATAGGAACAACAGTAGGCCATTCGGCTCCTTGAGCCTACTTGACCATTCGATAGGGTCATGGCTGATCTGACATTCCTCTTGTCTAGTTTTCTGCCTTTTGCCAATAGAATCCCTTATCAATAATCTCTCCCAGTCTTAAAATATACACAAGGACAACACAAGGCTTTACTTTTTTTTTTAAATTTCATTCTTGGCTGGCCAGCATTTATTGTCCATCCCTAGTTGCCCTTAAGGTGGTGGTAAGCTGCCTTCTTGAACTGCTGCAGTCCACTATTGTGGGTTGACCCACAACACCATTAGGAATGGAACTTTAGGATCTTGACCCCGTGACAGCGATATATTTCCAAGTCAAAATGGTGACTGGCTTGGAGGAGAACTTGAAGGTGATGGTGTTCCCAATGTATCTGATGCTTTTGTCCTTTTACATGAAAGTGGTTGAGGGTTTAAAAGGTACGGTCTCAGGATCTTTGGTGAAAATCTGCAGTACATCATGTAGATAGTACACTGCTTCTACAGTGGTGGAGGGAGTGGATGCTTGTAGACGTGGTGCCAATCAAGCGGGCTGCTTTGTCCTTGATTGTCATTGGAGCTGTACTCATGCAGACAAGTGAGGAGCATTCTATCACACTTCTGACTTGTGCCTTGCAGTTGGACAGGTTTTGGGGAGTCAGGAGTGAGTTACTTGCCATAATATTCCTGGCCTCTGACATGCTCTTATAGCCAGACCAGTAGAATTTCTGATTAATGGTAATGCCCAGGATCCTGATAGTGGGGAATTCAGTGATGGTAACACCATTGAATGTCATAGGGAAGTGGTTAGATTGTCTCTTATTGGTGATGGTCATAGCTGGCATTTGTGTGGCATAAAGTTACTTGCCACTTGTCAGCCCAAGCCTGCTTAAAATGGACAAATGGATGAATAAGTTGCATTTTGCCCAGCAATGTTTAGTTTGAAAAATTCAAAAAAGCACTTTTCAAAGCTTTTACAGGATAGTTCCCATTTTGAACTAAAATGGAACGGAAGAAAAGTACAGCCTGTTGTCATGCTGCCTAATGCCAAGTGGGCTGTTCATTTATCACTGAGCAATGCCCTTTTAAAAGCAAAACAATGTGCATGTCTTAACACTGCCAATATATTACTGATACTAGCAACCTTAAGCATAATGGCAAAAATAAAATATATTGTCAACCTTTGACAATACCTGTGCTGTGCAGTCAAAACAGGACACCCCCCACCAAAATATGTGCAATGTTGAAAAGGAAAACAACTTTTTGAAAAATTGTCATTTCTCAAATGTGCTTATTTGAAAATGAAAGGAACACCGATAGGTTAGTAACATTTCACAAAGACAAGTTCGGAATGCACCTTAAAGGACAGCATTATATATAGTGTTCAGAAGGACAACTTTATCTACTTTTATATTCTGGTGAAAACTGCAACAACCTACAAAGCATTAACATTATCTTTAAACAATGTTATACTAATGGGACTGTTACCATAAATACGCCTAGAAATAGGATTCAGCCTAACTGCCTGTTAACGTTTAGCTAGTTCTTCTTTGTTTAACCATTATTCTGGAACATCCAGCATTGATATCCCACTGTCACAGTCAATAACAAAAGAAAACAGCAGACAAGAGAAAATATAGTCGCACATAAACACTATTCTGTTTGATACAAAATTCTATTCATGGCAGTGAACTTGGGCATAATACCATTTTAAAAAGTTAAGGAATAGAGATAAAATACTACAGAAAAACAATATAATCTCTTGTGCAAGTGGTGTTTTGGAGTCTGTTAATGTTGTTGTGATATCAGGTAGTGTTCTAAAAATACAGGTGAATAAAAGAAAAGACAGAAGTATTTGCAAGAAAATCTCTTAGCAAAAGAAGCCAATTCAATTACCTGGATTTCAATGCAGTATTTCCTCAAGGAAACTAGACTTTTGCTGGTCTGTTGGGGTACAAATTGCTGAATAATTTATATTAATTTTTCTCATCAGGAAAACTAACTCAAGGCAAAACATATCCTGGGAATTTAACAAGCTGCAACTGGTAGAGTGATTAAAAGGGGTTTGAAATGAAAAAAAACAATTTCTTAAAAGGTTTCATTGAACATCTATTATCAATGGGGTTTTTTGTTTTTGTTTTTGTTTTCACCTGTCATCTGGCCAAATTGGCAAGCTGGCTGACTAACAGTTGAGAACAGCAAGGTGAAAGTGAAGACTGTGGATGCTGGAGATCAGCGTCAAGATTAGAGTGGTGCTGGAAAAGCACAGCAGGTCAGGCAGCATTCAAGGATCAGGAAAATCAACATTTCGGGCAAAAGCAGCAGAGGCACCCTTGGAATACTCCTCAGAAATCTTTAAGGGCAAAGATCAGCTATTAAAAGTTTGAAAGAGTACAGGGTAAATGAGCGATCCTGCCAAAAGGAAGACACTGGCTGTAATTGGCAGAGCTACATCCATAGTCGAGAATAAGTGGAGCCAGCATCTCCAATTTCACTTCACTGGCACTCCTGGTGGAAAACCTGTAGCAATGGCATATTTAAATGGGACTCCCACTCTAATCTTGACTCTGATCTCCAGCATCCACAGTCTTCACTTTCACCTTGCTGTTCTCAACTGTTAGTCAGCCAGCTTGCCAATTTGGCCAGATGACAGGTGAAAACAAAAACAAAAACAAAAAACCCCCATTGATAATAGATGTTCAATGAAACCTTTTAAGAAATCGTTTTTTTCATTTCAAACCCCTTTTAATCACTCTACCAGTTGCAGCTTGTTAAACTCCCAGGATATCTTTTGCCTTGAGTTAGCTTTCCTGAAGAGAAAAATTAATATAAATTATTCAGTAATTTGTACCCCAACAGACCAACAAAAGTCTAGTTTCCTTGTGGAAATACTGCATTGAAATCCAGGTAATTGAATTGGCTTCTTTTGCCAAGAGATGATTTTCTTGCAAATACTTCTGTCTTTTCTTTTATTCACCTGTCCGGCAGGGACAGGCCACTATAAATGCCGGAGGAAACACCACAGAAGCGCTTCACAGGAGGCTCCCAAGCACTGAGGATGTCACCTAGACAGGGGACGAAACGTTTGCAACAAATATTTCCAGCTCGGCGAACAGAACCACAATATTGACTCCTCGTGGATAATAAACAAAATGCAATACCACTCCAATTTAACTATCCCATGTATTGCAAAGGACTATGCAATCAATCTGGGCGGGTCAGTGAGGAAGAAAATAGGATTTGGGGCCAAACCCATGAGTACTGAATCAGCAGAAAACAAGGATGAAATTAGAGATGAACCTAAAGAAAGTCCTCTTTGTGAGAACATGACAAGTAATAAAAGCTACAGGAAGTAACATCAAGACTGATGTACTTGTAACACAAAGGTATTGAAGAGGAATAATTATAAAGGGACTTTTAACAGAACAACATTTTTAAATACACAGAGGAAACACTGAGCTACAGAGACCAAATGTAGGATCTGCATTTTGAGACTGGGAACCCAGCATAAGGATCAAATTGGATCCCAAACCTACATTAAACTTTCCACAAACTGGCCAAGTAACATATAAAGAGTACCAAAATCCAATTATAGGTGGCTTGCAGGCTCTGGAGAGTGGAAGGTCAGCCAAATGGTGACCCATTAATGAAAATAGGAGCAACAGTTCCCTGCTTTAGGCGAGAGACAGAAACAGAGACAGAGACAGCTCATAGTCCCCAACTGCCAATAGGTGAGGAGGGCCATACATCTTGCCTGAAGTGCAGAGAGGTCCTTGTGCTCAGCATGCTCTAGTTTTCAGATACCAAGACACTAGTCACAAGACATTAATTAGGCAAAGTTGGTATTGCAGATGCTGGAGATTAGAGTCAAGATTAGTGCTGGAAAAGCACAGCATGTCAGGCAGCACCAAGGTACAGGAAAATCGACGTCTCAGGCATTGCTGAAGAAGGGCTTTTGTCCGAAACGTCGATTTTCCTGCTCCTCGGATGCTGCCTGACCTGCTGTGCTTTTCCAGCATTACTCTAATCATGACAAGACATTAATTAGCCTCATGCAGCAGCATGAACATCTTTTACTTTGATATATCTATCACAATAAATTTCACTACTTTGGTCTATTCACACAAGTCTGACATATACTTGTGTGCATCCTAAAATTGAGAATGTCTAGGACTTCAAGTTAACTAATCCTTTACTGAAAATGCACTACAATGACAAGGAGTATTGTACTCATTTTAACAAGTAGTTTTGATAAGTAAATAGTTGAACAAAAAGTCAAACAAATTTGAAGCAAATTTACTTTATTATCTAATCAAAGTTAGAAATTGTTGTTCGATATTTTAGCATCTAGATATTTTAATCAGTTTTTGTGCGGTTTAAACTTCATACTTCAAACTGTCCTTGTCGCATCATCTGTCTGTTAGGCATTTATGGATGAAGTTGCGGGGGATATCAGTTTTTGGCGAATACTCTGCAGAGGTGTTCTTCTTCTCTTCACTGGTTGGAAGTGCTGCAGTGTAGCCCTTTTGAACAGGGGCTTAATGCAGCTTTGTGTGTTTGGGTGGTTGCTGTTGTAATTCAGAACCTGGTCAGTGTGTGTAGCTTTCCTAGTCACTTTTGTGGTGAATTCACTGTTGTGTTCTTTGTACCATCACATCCAGGAATGGGAGTCGATTGTTGGTTTCCTCACCTTTCGTAAATCAGATCCCCATAGATACGGTGTTGATAATCCAGTGCATGTTCTCGATTTCTGTTCTTTTAATGATTAAAAAAAGAAAGTGTCGTCTACATATCTGATCCAGAGTTTGGGTTGGATTTGTGGTAAGACTGTTTGTTCCAATCTTTGCATCATTGCTTCTGCTGTGAGCTCAGAGATGGATAACCCATAGGTGTTCCATTGATCTGTTCATATTTGGTTGTTTCTTATTTTGGAACTTTCCAGCTCAGCGAACATACCCACAACCATGTCAACCGGCACTCGAGCTACAAATCTTTACACAAACCTTTAATACATGCGTTTTGGAAATCCATTTAAAAACATCCATAGACATTCGAGTCCACTACCTTAGTCACTTCCTCAAATATTTCAGTGAGGTTTGTCAGCTATAACCTCCTGACATAGTCCATGCTGGCATTCCCTGATTAACTAAAAACTTTTGAGGTGTTCAGTCATCTCATCCTTTATTATAGAGTCAAACAATTTCCTCACCACAAATGTCAAGCTAACTGGTCTGTAATGCGCTGGTTTTCCTAGTTCACCTTTCTTAAAAAGGAGAATGGCTCCATTGTTTCAAACAAAATCAACTGAGGCTTCCCATTTTCCCTATGGAAAATAATAAGTACCATTAAGCTACCATACCTTTCATTGAAATGTCTGGGAGTCTGTAGGCCAGGACCAATAATTCAATATTTCCACTATGGCAATTTGAACTGATAAAAACCAGGACTGAAAACTGATAATCAGTGAATCAAAAAGAACACTGAAGTTCTTGAAATATATCAACAATACAAATTATTTACTAATAATCATTTAGGGAAGGAAAACTTTCTGCCTTAACTCCATCGGTCTTATTGAACT
The DNA here is from genome assembly GCF_004010195.1 of Chiloscyllium plagiosum. Classification (NCBI taxonomy): domain Eukaryota; kingdom Metazoa; phylum Chordata; class Chondrichthyes; order Orectolobiformes; family Hemiscylliidae; genus Chiloscyllium; species Chiloscyllium plagiosum. Next base: position 45,576,760 of record NC_057733.1, on the reverse strand, counting down.
CCAGCAAAACAATAAATATGATCAACTCACCTTCCTGCCAACATGGCTTAACAATTAATAAATTTGCAAGCTACTAAACATGTCTACAACCACCTTCTTACAGCTATCAAGGATGTGCAGTGTTATTCAGCGATGCCCATATCCCAGGAACAAAAAGAATTCAGACATTCAATTTATATTTCTTTAAATTACTCTTATTTCACATTTCATTTTAAATACTGGTCAATCCTCATGTCTTTTTTTTTAAATGTGAGCTAGCAGATGAATCATTGCAAATCACCTTTATGTAAGCAAATACCAATGAGCTGCATAGTGATAATGACTTGACAAGGAAGGTTGAATAAAAATAATCAAATATTTGTGGACTAAAATTCCATATTCCAAATCTTTAAGAGTCTTGTTAGAGTCACAGCTGCTATCATTAGACATAAACTGCTCTGCAAGTTACTTTAGATTACAAATCTAAAGAAAAAGCAGTTTGGCTGTAATTATTTTTTATACCATTACTTCAAGACTAACCTTGCTTACAAGTGAAATAGATTAGATTAGATTCCGTACAGTGTGAAAACATGCCCTTTGGCCCAACAAGTCCATACCGACCCTCCGAAGAGTAACCCACCCAGATCCATTTCCCGCTGACTAATTCACCTAACACTACGGGCAATTTAGCATGACCAATTCACCTGACCTGCACATTTTTGAACTGTGGGAGGAAACCGGAGCACCTGGAGGAAAGCCACACAGACACGGGAAGAATGTGCAAACTCCACACAGAGAGGCTGGAATTGAACCTGGGACCCTAGTGCTGTGAGCCAGCCGTGCTAACCACTGAGCCACTGTAATTATCATCACCAAGAACTTGAAACAAAATAATGAGCAACTCCTCAATCCAGTTAACATGATCACAAATAGTTATTAATGTATCTTGTGATGATTAATATATCTGACAAAGGACTAAGAGGCTGGGAGAGGACTTACAAGCTGTAATTTGAGCAATGAGTTCTAAACTCAAGTGGCTAAAATGAAGCGCAGCTGTTTTAATGTCTGAATTAACAGCTACAAGAGTTAATTATGAGATGAGATATACAAGACACATGTGACATGTTTCCATAGACTTGTACCTCAAATATCTTGAGGTAGCTTGCTTGGAAGGAAGGTACAATGTAACAAGGGATTCATATAACAACCACCTAGATTTTCAGCTGATTGGTATATAGAGTTTTTAAAAAAAAATTAAAATGTAACAAGGCAATATTTCACAAAAAATACAAAAATACTATATTAAGAATCTGGTCTCCTTAAAACTTTCATCAGCGGAATGGGATGCATAAATACTGTTGTACAAGTAATAAGTTTCAGAACAATATAGCAAGTATTTGGGACGTGTTAACAGCATAAACTCCTTAATAAAAACAGCATTCCATCTAGGAATAGTCAAGAGCATTAAGCCAGATGATATTCTTCCTTCCCTCCTACCCTGAGGGAAGGATTTAGGCCTGGGTATGGTTTCATTGCTGCAAACAGCTCTTCAATACCCCCATTGAAAAATCATTATTCGGAGATGCCGGTGTTGGACTGGGGTGTACAAAGTTAAAAATCACACAACACCAGGTTATAGTCCAACAGGTTTAATTGGAAGCACACTAGCTTTCAGAGCGACACTCCTTCATCAGGAGCGTCGCTCCGAAAGCTAGCGTGCTTCCAATTAAACCTGTTGGACTATAACCTGGTGTTGTGTGATGAAAATCATTGATTGTTAACAATCCTATACGGCAAGCTATTCATCTTTCAGGGACAGCATAACTAAATCCAATTCTCTCCTCACATGATGCACGCTTCTCACACAGTTAGGTCATGGAAGAAGGAGAAACCAGTCCTGAGTAATTTACATTCTTACCTTTCACCAGGCTTGCTAGAATTGTTGTGCTCTTCCAGCACCACTAATCCAGAAGTTGCTAGAAATCATCACTTGTGATGAATGTAAATATTTTCAAACAAAACGGTTTCCAAATACTTTCACTTAATCATCACAATCATTAATAAGCTTTTAAAGCAGCACTTTCACTTTCAAATTACAAAGGTCATGCTTTTCTTATTGCCAAATTAATTGTAATCACAACTGAAGCCATGCCTTTACAACTAGTACAGACTTACAACTCATTCATAATCCAATAATGCTCGTTACTTACCCATCTCCTTGGAAGCATGACTGTCACTGGCGAGTTCACCCATCTTCACTAGGGCCTCAAAATAGCCTTTTGCAGCAAAGGTCATACCTGGAACATTGAGATTTCAAAAACTGTATTTGTTGATCAGAGCTTTAGAATGCAAGTGTACTTGAAAGTTATCTAGTTTCAGAGATCAAACCACTTAGTTCGATATTTAGCATTTTTTTAAATCATTCTGGTATGGTTTTAAATCTCGACAATTCTGCTTTTTAGAGAAAAATTCAAAAAAGAAAATAATTTTGTTAATTTTTCAAATAACAGGTACATTTATTTAACTTTCCATTTAGATTTCTAAGTTCTGTCAGAGTTAAACTGGAAAATGAAGGCAATAACAGCAAATCAGCCAGAAGAAACTGTATTTTTTGAAATGCTGACATACGTTTTGTGAGCATAGCTGGGATATATATTGATCAGAAGAGGTTAGCCCAAATAAAAATCAAAGCACCATAAAAATCAAAGTAGAATCCCCATCACTTAACAGCCAATCACATACACAAGTTAGAAAATAAAGCAATTCAGATCTTTGTTACATACGTTTAAGCATGGATGACTACATCTTTTTCACAATACACTATGTATGTAAATAACTTTACAGCCAGAATGGAATTATACAGTTATGAGTGACCAATGAGCTTCAGTTAGAACATTTACATTTATGGTTTATGAAGTTTGATTGTTCTTATTTTAATTATTACTACATAATATTTTGCAAACATTTAGAAAACCAATTGATTGGTCACCAGCCCTAGACAGCTTGTTGTTTATCATTGTCAATTTCACATTTTTTTTATTAAATAAAGAAGACGACAGGAAGTGTCAGTTTCCTTGAATAATATTAAAATTAAATCAAATTATCTAACTTAAATAAAAATAAAATTGAATTAACTTCTGAAGTGTGCATTCCAAAAGTTCCATTTTATTCATAGTTGAGGCATGACAGGCATTATCTTTCAATCACTTCTATGCTGCTTTATTTCTGGAATAATTCTGCAATACTCTGAACTGATACAAAAACATTAAGGATGAAACATATTAAAGTAATAGTATCATTTATGTTGTTGTTGCTGTTAAATCCAAAGTTTTCTTTTACAATACATATCCCAGTTTTCTAGCAATGATACATGTTGCCACTTTTATTAAAGATAGTGTCTTTTAATAAATTAGTTCAAGCAAATTGGAACCAATTATAAAAATCACCAAAAGAGAAATATTAAATTTAAAACAGATTTCCAAATATTTGTAACATGCAGAGATTAAAATGGTTCACTACAGCCGAGTGAGAAGGGAGCAACATGTTACTTTCATTTCAACCCAGCTAAGAACATAGACCCCATGGTACAACAACTCAAGTAGTTTTGTATGGCAGTCTCAAGGTAACATTTGTTTTTAAATTAAGACAACGATATCTTTTCTGTTATGGTAAAAACAATTTCACTGAACAGATCTGTGCAAAAATATCAGAAGAAATTACAGGTAATTAGTTGCACAGGTCCACAGTTTTGAAAATTCAGGATAACAATCATATTTACATTATTCCAAATCACCTGTACATTGTAATATAAACATATATATTATGCTGCTTAACCCAAAAAAAGGGAATACCACACAATTTAATTTCAATGTGTGGGCTGCCCCCTCTTTGTTGCTCATTTCCATGAAATCTCCTTCAGCCTGGGAGTAATTTAGCCAAGACGATGGCCTTCACTATGCTGATAGGCTGACAAGGATCTTCTAGAGGGAAAGACAGAATTCTTGTCTACTTTTACATAATAAGATTAAAGGTTCTATTACAGCAAGATATTTCTTAATTTTAAAGAAAACGCATTAACGACACATTATAAAAGAGGCCGAAAGATCCCAAAATTAGACAATCCTGGGATTTGAACCAGACTTCGAGATGAATCTTATCACTGCACTACTCTGACAAACTCATGACTTTCTTTGTAGCAGGAACACAAGTTACATAACTCTACACATGATTACTTACCTCGTCACAATGAGTTTTACACTACAAAATTACAACTAAAATATTCATTATAATGTAAACCAAAGTAAAAAATTCAGGGCTCGAATTTAATACTAGTTGGCTAACCTCAGTATATTAAGTAACCTCAGTATATCATCAAATCAGTTTTTTTTTAAACCCATCAAGGGCTGAAGAAAAAAAAACACGGCTCATTATACCTACATTCACGTTCCATCACTGTGGTGCGGTCTTCTTTTAAAAACAAAAATCAACATCAGTAATGGAATTAGGTGGTGGAGCAATAACAAAATGCAGCAGCCGTCCATGCACAAATATGCTTTGATTCATTACACATACGATAGTATTTCTCACCTGTTCTGGCTTTCTTGATCCAAAATTTCTCTGCACCCATGTGGCCTGAGGTAATGTTTGAGAAAAGGTTTGAGGAAAAGACAGTAACAGTAAAAAAAAACAAAATTTAGGATGGTGTTCCCAGCAGAACTAGTGATAGCTACAACCACCAGTAAAAATTTACCATGGACAGCCACTTGGTTTTATTGATGTTGTTTCAGTTTGGATTCCAGAGATTGGCATCCAGGAAGTGGTTCCTGTCACCTTTAACCTGACTGCAAAATCTGTAGACTTGCAAAGTATTACCAACAGGCTGTAATTCGGAGCAAGATTTTAAAGCATCAAAACCAAAAGCTTGCTTACTGAATCCAAATTAAAACAAATGGCAATGTATAAACGCCTGAAGAAAGATTTAGATTCAAGTCCCACGATTACTATTTATCCGAGTTTGTGTTTTAATGACTTCCCATGGCAAGTGGAATTTCAATTGGATAAGATTTGAAATTTTTACTAGCAAATGTGCTACCACAACAGTCTAACACTGAATCAAATCAAAAAGGAAACATTTAAATTGTACACTTGTTTCATGTCTACAGTCAGTATCTCACTAGGGTTCTAACAATGTTTTTAGTTGTCTGCATATGCTATTATTTTAGACCTTAACAGTAGAACTTTGCAAATTGCAGAGTGATCAATGTGCTTGAATATTTAAATCATGCAGTTTTGTTTTGGAAACAAATGTTTTGTGTTAATCCAAGTATATAAACTAATCGACGTTGTTTGTTGTACTATAGACTTTTTCTCAGCAGTTAAGATACACATCAGTAAATCCTGATGAAAGCTCTAAACCTCAATGTGTCTGTTGTGTGATACTATACTCTGGCCATGGAGACAGAGAGTATAAAGCAAGAAAGTTATATAGAGCTTTTATAGAATACTGGTATCATGTTTTAGGAAGGATGTCAAAGCTGTAGAGAGTTATACAGAAGTTTTAACAGAAGATTTCAAGGAATAGAAGATTTACTTGCATTGAGGGATTACAAAAACCTGATCTTGTGCTCTTTTAACAGAGACAGTTTAATAAGAGACATCCAAAAATCTCAATGATTTTTGCAATTTTTCTTTACAGTCTTGCAAGTTACAAACTGGACTTAAGCAAATTCAGTTATAATTTTCAAAAGGAAATTGATTAATACTTGAAATGGAAAAACTTCCAGTGCTATGGAAAGAGACCAAGAGTAGGACTATTTAAATAGTTATTTGAAAAAGTCAATATTGGCATGATTGGCCAAATGGTCTCCTTTGTACTGTATCATTCTATGATTTTAGTTGATGTGTAATTCACATATGATTCTACATTGGTTCAACATCCACCTCAATCACAAAATAAAATTTTCTTGAAAACAACTGTTGTTATGCTTAAATTTGATTGCAATCTCGCCAAATGAGAAAGAAACCATTATGAATGAGAAATCTCAGTACATGTATTGTGGCCACAAAGTCAATTACCCATTTACAACTATATTATGGAGACTTTTAACTAATCTCATCTCAGTATACTAATCATTTTGAGCCAAGCTTCCACTTCCAGCCGGTACCACTGTTTAAGGAGGGTGGTAAGGACAAGCCAGGGAACTATAGACCAGTGAGCCCGACCTTGGAGGTGGGCAAGTTGCTGGAGGGAATCCTGAGGGACAGGATGTACATGTATTTGGAAAGGCAAGGACTGGTTAGGTATAGTCAAGATGGTTTTGTGCGTGGGAAATCATGTCTCACAAACTTGATTGCGTTCTTTGAAGAAGTAACAAAGAGGATTGACGAGGGCAGAGCAGTAGATGCGATCTACTTCAGTAAGGCCTTCGACAAGGTTCCCCATGGAAGACTGACTAGCAAGGTTAGATCTCACGGAATATAGGGAGAACTAGCCATTTGGATACAGAACTAGCTCAAAAGTAGAAGACAGAGGATGGTGGAGGGTTGTTTTTCAGACTGGAGGCCTGTGACCAGTGGAGTGCCACAAGGATCAGAGCTGGGTCCTCTACTTCTTGTCATTTACATAAATGATTTGAATGCGAGCATAAGAGGTACAATTAGTAAGTTTGCAGATGACACCAAAATTGGAGGTGTCGTGGACAGCAAAGAGGGGTACCTCAGATTACAACAGGATCTGGACCAGATGGGCCAATGGGCTGAGAAGTGGCAGATGGAGTTTAATTCAGATAAATGCGAGGTGCTGCATTTTGGGAAAGCAAATCTTAGCAGGCCTTATAC
>NC_057733.1:45556559-45569672 GCF_004010195.1 Chiloscyllium plagiosum | reverse complement strand
TGTATGGAATGAGCTGCCAGAGGAAGTGGAGGAGGCTGGTACAATTGCAACATTTAAGAGGCATTTGGATGGGTATATGAATAGGAAGGGTTTGGAGGGATATGGACCGGGTGCTGGCAGGTGGGACTAGATTGGGTTGAGATATCTGGTTGGCATAGACGGGTTTGACCGAAGGGTCTGCTTCCATGCTGTACATCTGAATGAGGAGAAAGTGAGGACTGCAGATGCTGGAGATCAAAGTTGAAACTTTATTGCTGGAACAGCACAGCAGGTCAGGCAGCATCCAGGGAACAGGAGATTTGACGTTTCGGGCACAGGCCCTGAAGAAGGGCCTGTGCCCGAAACGTCGAATCTCCTGTTCCCTGGATGCTGCCTGACCTGCTGTGCTGTTCCAGCAATAAAGTTTCAACGTACATCTGAATGACACTAAATTTTCAATAGTTTGTCATCTCCATCCCATTTTCACCTAACTTTTCAGCGTAATTGTAAAAACAAAACAACAGGCATTACTGGTGAAACATTTACAAAAGCAGAAAGATTCACATACACTTAGCCAGTAATTGTTAGAATGAGTACACAGAGGAAACTTGCAGACTTACAAAGGAGCAACACAACTGAGTGTTTTTACTTAAGAAATCTGCCCTACCTAGTGCAAAACCTATACCAGGCAAAAAAAAAGTTTAATGTAACTAAGCATGTCTCATTCAAATCCAGATGTGAAAATAATCAAGTGGAACACATTGCTTGACATGACCTCTTCTGTACAGCGGTACTTAGGACATTAAACTCAATTTCTGAACGTATTCTTTCAAAAACTCTACAGGTAGCTGAAAGAGTTAGAAAACAGAGCTTCCATTACAATGATATGCTGCTAAAGTAATTTCACTAGCATGTCAAAAGTTTCATTCTAGAAAACAAACTATCAAATTGAAACAATGGCAAAATGAAAGAATTTTTTTTTTAAATTTAGATTCGAGCCCTGGGATAAAATGACCTTCTTGTAGGCACTACATTTTACAGATACTAAATGCAATGTCTGACTGCAGTTTTCTTTATTACAAATACTACTTGGCAGACAACATTAACTAAAGAACATGGTTTCAGCTTGTACAGCTGATGGTATGGTACAGTAATTAAGACACAGTCTCTTAAATCAACTGTGATAAAAAGTTTAAAGTTGCAGCAATGGCTACTATCATTCAAATCATCCACCACATGGTGCACCAAGTTTCATTAATTCTTAGTAGGAATACTGAGTGGCAACAGTTTGGGCAGAAAAGGGACACTTCTGTCTCACCCACAACTACTAGCGGAGTGAAAAATCATGAGGATCAGTGGCTGTTGAGTGAGTAATTAAGTAAATCGGGTCACCCACCTAGCCAGAGAATGCATGGAGATGAGCAAACATACTTACACAGAAAAAACAAACAAGGACAATGCAGACATTAATATAAATGGCTATTTCAAAAAATGTTATAAAGCATGATTAATATGTAAATGGACAAATAACTTACTGCTAAGTGTCTTTTCATAAGACTTTCCCATTGCGATGAAATTTTTCAAGCTGGGGTTGAATTGGTCCATAATAGTCTACAAAAATAAATGGTGGAATTTTTCTTCATGGTCAGTGTACAGGATACAACATATTTTCTTGCATCTAAAATCTTTCATTGGCAATAAATATTAATAGTTCAAACAAACGTGAAACAAAAATTTCAGACAAATAAAAATCAGTTTATCCTTGTAAGCTATTTCATATCAAATTTGTTCTTTCTATTAACAATGGTAAATGTTTGAAGAGCTACACAAGTCATTACCTGTCATGTGATTTGTCTCATTACAGAGGATAAACATAAAATAGTGTTTAATGTCATTAAACAATCAATACAATTTTGCTTCACATCATATGAAAATAATTACAGGAGCATAGGCCATGATTCTCTACTAATGGTTGAACAACTGGATTATGGTTTTAAAAAAGTTCATTCCTATAATGTAATTCTGATAGAGATTGCCTGAGAAGCATAGTGATGACAATAACAGGTTGTTTGTACAACTATTTAGTTTTACAACCACAATTTTGAAGTATCAGTTGGATAACTGTTAAAATCAGAGTTAGCAAATTCTAACCAGAATAATGCTTAATATTCTAATTTTTCACCCATATTACAGTTCCGAACCTAATGCATAATTAATGAGTTATCCTGTTTCATATTGGCTAAGATACTCCCTTTTAACACATGGTTTTGAAAAGGAATGCACACAAACAAGTAATGAGTTTCAGTGTCAGATACTTATTTGAAATCCACCCATTTTAGTTTCAGGGTGTGAAAAAGATAGTGTTGCATATTGGAGACATTCAGCTTTTGATAAAAAGCATATTACTGTCTTCTGTCCAAATTTCTTCTCTTCTCAGAACTTCTACCTGTTTCCTGGTGCTATTTCAGAGGCAGATGGCCCCTCTCTCAGCATTTGTACTTCTTGGTTGTGATTAAAAACTCAGTTTAAACAGTTCAATACATCTGACTTTTGGATCACAACTTCAAGGTTAAGGGTAAAAATTTCATGTAAATTAATGCTCATTAATCTGATTAACTATTAAAAGCAATAATCACAGTGCGAGTTCAGCCCCATATTATAGTTTTGAGGGATAAGAAAACTGTTTGCAATTCTTACATGACCACCTGAATTCCATTAAGTTGTTGAGTGCGTGGCAAATGTTTTCTGGAGGGAAGGGAAGGAAATCTAAAGCTATACCAGTCTACCTGACACATAGTTCACTTCAATGCACTTTGAAGCTTTCCCACCTCCCCTTTGGAAAGAGACACAATTTGGTGACTCTTGTTTTGACTATTTGATTCTGGTTTTGATTGGCTTGTCAGATGGGTTAGTACCGAAAAGTAGCTCTAGTTTCTACTTCATTATGGAAACAGTTTAAATTTGGAATGCAATCAGCTAATGGGAGGAAAAAGCCAACTAACATTCAGCACACAGTAACTACAACAAACATTTCAAGGTTTCTAAAGTCACCCAGTATGAATCATCCACAAGTTGACTGTGCTCCACCATGAATCCTGGCCAATTATTTCCCAGCCAGCTTTAACCTTCTTGCTCACATTTAAAGAAAAGTGCTGATTTAATGACTCACTGTTCTGAAGAAAATATATTCAGTGTTCAATGTATGTACACCAATTTATCAAGACCTAAAGGCCATACACAATCCAACTTCACACTCCTTCCTGCTGCTGGTAATAATTTGGTATAATCACAGCAGGTCATATATGTGACAACACATGCTCAAGTTGCAAAAAGTTGTAAATACAGTAAGAGACAGGCAATGGAAAGACTAACCAAATGTAATGTACTTCATACATTCAGAAAAATCACAATGGTGTAAGTATGCAAGTTGATCCATACCTCTAAAGACTGTCCTCATATTATTAATATCAAACAATGTATTGTCTGTCATTTTTGTTTGTGTCCAATCCTCATTCATCTTAAAAGGCTCAGTGATTAACATTTTTGCTTCATAATGCTAGAGACCTGGGTTGAATTCCAGCCTTGGGTGACTGTGCAAACTCCACACAGACATTCTACCTGTGTCTGCATGGGTTTCTGCCATATGGTCCAGTTTCCTCCCACAGTCCAAAGATGTAGAAGCTAGATGGATTGGCCATGATAAATTGTCTGCCGTGTCCAGGGATGTGCAGGTGAGGTGGATTGGCCATGGTAATTGCAGCATTATAGGAATAGAGGGCTGGATGGGATGCTTTTTGGGAGGGGGGGGGGGGGGGTCGGTGCAGATGCGATGGGCCAAATGGGCTCTTTCTACACTGTAGGAATTCTGTGATATGCAAGCCCAAACGTGAAGCTCTTTGAAGCCTTGCATACAAATTTTCACTCAGATGTTCCTTCATCTTGGTTTACTGAGTAACACAAACTTAATGTTAGTTATAGGATCTCTCATTTTATCCATCAACTTACTTTAAAAGATAAGCTAATTTTAGAGATTTGTTCATTTTTAGAACTTCTCTACTATTTCTCAGAAAAGGCAAGCAAAACTAAAACTACCTCTTCAACTAATATAAGCCATATATAGTCAAAAACCTTAAAATTACCCCTGCGAATACTCAAATGTTCTTTTGCTACCATCATACTTTTAATCAAAACTTTTTTTGGCTTTCCAACATTATCAAAGCAAACTAACCTGACTCCAGATTCAGAAAGAATATTAATGTCCATCTTCTAAACTGTTTTAAGTCATCAGCCATGATCAACCACGATCTTACTAAATGGCAGAATGGACTAGGGTTGAATGGCCTACTCTTGTACCTAGAATATCTACTAACCATGATAAAGCAAACAATTGTGCAAAATACTCCTAACTTAAATTTTGTCCCAGCAATATTGTCCTTTCCTGTATTACTACAAGGAAGGTCATAGTAGATAGCACAAGGAATTATGTTCTTCCATACAAATTCATAATAAATATGGCAAACATGTGCTGCATGTGTTTCCATGTTAGCATCATCAAATCAAATGCCACAAAACATTTACCTCAGTGCCCTGATTTACTAAGTGATACATCAGGACAGCTATCTAAAGAGGTGGGCAAAAACCAACGAGACAACACACAGCATGCTGGGAAGCAAAATGTGTTTTCTGTGGATCTCAAAACCACTGTATTTGAATAGTAATATGATGCAAATATTTTGTCTCTGATATCCCGTTTTCTCCATTTAAATTAATATTTTATAGAAGAGATGAGTTGTGTTTAAGATGTGTTTGAGGTTACAATATCCTCAGAGAAGGAAGACCTGAATACTATCACCAGTTTTTCTTTGTACCCCATGATGATTACCCATCCATCACTTCTATGCTGTTGTGTCACTTGTTATTGCCCACCCACTGCATAACAGCAATAAGGGAACCAACTGGTTTCTTCCTGAAAAAAAATGAGATCCACAGTGAAATACAGTAAAGCTGAAACCGTTACTGCTCAAACATTATTGTCTAATTCCAAGGTATTAATTTTATTCTTTCCTATTAATTGTTGTGAAAAATCTGACAACTTTGAATTTCTTGCAACAAGTTAACCTGGCAGCAATTCAACTATGTGACAATTCAACTTTCTGTTACAAAGCTAAAATTTGTGATGTCAGCATTGGTACATCACTGAAAAATGATAAACTAATATGAAATCTCATAGCAGGTCCTAGAGTCAGGGAATTTATGACATAATATATGAAATAAGATCTCAGATTGAACAAAGTAGATACAACCAATGCAACCTAATAGGATAAAATCTCAAAAAACAATCACCATTGGTTCTGACTGTAGTAAACATCTCTTTTATCCAAATCCTGCTTACTGGAGCATTCTCATACCACATGCAGTGCTTTGAACAAAGTATGTCAGAGGATGGGAAGAGCAAGTATAGGATCAACATTATTCTTTGGCAATCTTCCTTCAGCCAACCCTCAGATTATACATTATCTTCAGGACAAAATGAATGCTTGCCTGCTGGTAGTTAAAAGATAAATCTTGCAAAAGAATAATATTATTCTTAACTTCTTTGGCTGCTTATGCAGAATGAAATTGAATTTTGTGCTGCTTTGGTCAAAGACTATCCATTACAAAATTATCTACACAAGACAATTGAGATCTGAAGGGCAAAGCTTCAAATCAGCTGGAAAATGTTATATCAGCTGATTACTTAACTTTCCCATATGTAATATAGTACCAAATATTTCATTAGCATTTATCTTTAAATCTGATACTTACCTAAAAAACATAAATGTAAAATATTCTGCATATGTACATCACTCAAACAACAAGCTACAAATTTACTGAAGCCCATTGAACAAATAAAAGGCAGAATATTCTTAGCTAACTTTATACTGACTTAAGATAGATCCTTCTAAGTTCGTTTGAGCACTGAGAAATTCTCTGTAAACGAACTTATTCTAGCTTTGAGCTATTACAGACTAGTTAACAATCCAGACTATTACGATCATACTAAAGGAAAGGTCTACTCTGCACATTTTTTTTAAAAAATAGGAAATCGTATGTGTGTAGGGGGAGAGGTGGAAGGAGCAAATTGCTTTGAAATTCAACATCCAAAAGAACACTCTGGGCATTTAACATTACACGACATTTCTTGACACAAACGATACAAGGTAAAGACATTTTTGACGGGGCTTAAGATTTATCGAGCGTGTTCAGCTTAGGGTTCCAATGATTAGGAAAGAGACCCAGCTTTGCTTTCGTATCTCATGACATCAATGAGACTCGGCGCTTTGATTGCTGTCCCGGAATACACCCACACCCATTCAGGATCTCCGATTCTTACATAGTGAAAACTCGAATCTATTAATTATCTGCAGCATTTAACTTATAATTACACTTCCCATTTTGAGAATTAAAAACAAAAAAGTTTAAACACATATCTGGCTCAACAGTGGACGTTTCGAAGTGTAAAACAAAAAACTTATTTTAATAATCAAGGTTTTAAAAGGCTTCCTTTGCAATTACTAAACTCTCTATGGAGTGCAAGTCGAACTAGGGCGTTGCTTTGGGAAACCAAAAAAAAGTGGGAACTTCTAAAAACAGGACCGTACACCTGAAAACATTTTTTTTTAAAAGTAGCCTTCATGGGGACGCGGAAGTACGGTTAGGAATCCCCCTCTGAATTGGAATGAGAAAGATGGAAAACTAACTAGGTATTTAAACAAAAAGAAAGGTTGGGGGGGGGGGGGGGGGGTTAAGAAAGTTACCGTTGGCTGGCATTAAGTTGTAACCAAACAGAGGCATGAGATTAATAAAAGATATTAGAAGGTGACCCCTCTGAAGCTGGGGCCAACATTCACTCACCTTGTAGACATTCTCGGTCATACGATGCACTTCATCCGTGCGAGACATGGTGCCTGAAAAGTCTTCTCTCCTTCTCCTCAGTCAGTCAGCACCGAGCAACTTGCAAACTCTGATCTAAAAGTTCCTCCACGCCGCGAATAAAAAGCCTCTTTCGCCCCCTGAAACTTTTTTTTTCTCTCTCTCTCACACACACTTTCACAGCTTGACAGTGATTTCCAATCCACCCACGCAGCCAGGGTGTGAGAGAGGGGAAAAAAAAAGCGGTAGCTCCCTCAGGCGCGCAGCCGCCAACACCACCGTCTTGGCCGCCAGCCACGGTTGCCTCGGAAACGCCGGAGGCGGAGGAGTCCTCCCGCCGACAACCAAACCTGACAGTTGGGACGACTCCGCCCCGCTCCCTGCGATTGGCTGGGCTCGGGGGGGTACTCCGCGCTCCCATTGGCACCCCCCCATCGCGCCCCGCCCCACTGACACGTGATTAGGTCGCGTCTCGGCACGGCTGACGTAACGTCCCCGCCTCCTGCCCTCGAGCGGATTCCGTTGGACTGATTTCGAAGCCAAGATCTGAGAGGGATTTTGTCTTCTCTGCCTCCCCCCCCCCCCCAACTTCATCACACACAAAAATTATATCAATAAGAAGAAACGTAAATCGTCTCCACAGCAACCCAGCTCGTATTACGTTAGAAATTCCCCCTTCGCGTGTACCAGATTGTGCAGCCCGTGCGTAAATATTGCCAGTCCGGCAGGGATTTTGCCCCCACCCCCAACCCCCTCTGGTCATAACGTTGCTGTTCTTTTTGCAAGCATCATTTGCCATCGAAAAACCAAAAGGGTAATTATTTGCAAATTAATCTAGTGTGGGCTCATCTGGTGGGCAATGACGATGAATCATACTCAACCAGCGGTTACTCAGGTGCTCAGGGATGACTAGCCCCAGCCTACTTCATGTAATTGTCACTTCCAAACTAATCACTGCACCGAGTTACTCTCAATACTGGGTCCACAAAAAGCCCAAACTGCAGCTCGCAATTGCAGCACCGATGTAGATTTCGCTGCTGCTCCATGTTTTATGCGGGTGTTGTCTTCATATCCCCCCCACCCCCCCCCCCCCCCCCAACCCATCCTTTCCCCATTCCGTCACGCTGTTATTTCTCTAAATTTTCAATAAGTTTCAGAGTGCAAGTGTCCTCCCATTCCTTGTTCCCTCTCGGAGATTGCCCCTGTTTTACACAGTTGCTGGCTTCTAATTTCTGTAAGCGGTTTCCCATGGCGTCTTTCTGTTTTCTCTCAAACAAAGTGTTCTTTATTCCGGGGGCTTCAGTGGACTTCAGATGCAATTATCCTCTTTCGAAAGAAAGTGGACGTCGAGGTTGGAAAATTTAAGGATGTTGTGCAAACGTATGCGTCTTCCACGTCCCAGAAAATTTTCCTTCTCCCCTCTCCCCCAAATACCTGAGAAAGATGGCTAGCTTCCTGACTCTTGTCCTCCGGGATTTTAATTTATTGTGAATTGTTGACCACAAAAATAGAAATATTTTACTTTGAAACAAAGACAATATCTAAATAATGTATGAATGATTTTGTTCTCGACCAGTTGTTTAAAGGCCAATCAAAACATTTTTGAAAAGGTAAAACTTGAATTAATAGAGATTAAAGTTTACAACAAGAATTGACTCACAATTAAATACCAATTGTAGGCAGATAGTAACTAATAGTTAATCATATCTGACAAATCGTTTCTTTGGCTTTACGTCAGGTCAAGATTTGTCAGATGTGTGGAGTTTAACCCTGGCATTTACTGGGAGAAATCTTGTCTTCACCAGATATTTGTCGCATTAAATGCTTGTGCACAGGAGTGCGCATTTCGTGATTTCATGTCATCATTAAGGAAGCCCCATCCTAAATTCCTGCTAAGAACCACACCATGTGAGCACAGCCATGGTTACAAATCAGTTAGCGGTCTTTGATGCATACGTACAGCAATCTATCTTATGCATGGTTACCCTTTGTTTAACAGATCATGCCAGGATGGGGTTAACATCCTGTTCCCAGGCGACAACAAATGCATCTGTCAGCCAACTACATTACTGTGTGTGGAGCTGACCAGAACTGCCTGTACTGCGCTCAGCATTTCGTCATTGCAACTCAGTGGAACTGGGGAAATCTGCCTAGCGCCACATGCTGGCATTTTATATAATGCATAATGACCATTATTTTGTTGTTAATTTTCTTCATTAGATTTCTATATCTATGTTTCTTCACTACAGCAGATACTGCAGCACGATTTTATAAAAAGTATTTGATGTAAAAAAATCCCAAACCTTTTCAGAGAAGTGGAATTGGAAAAAAATGGCTGCTGAACAAGAGAGACACACAGGAGACTGGAATGACACAACAAGCCAGGCAGCATCAGGTGGAGTAGAAGTCGACATTTCAGGTGTAATCCTTCTTCAGGACTTGGGGGTGAGTGTGGGGGAGCTGCAGATAAATGGGGAAGCAGGGGCAGTGTGGTGAAGTGGGGATAGGTGAAGACAGGTGGAGGGTACAACCTGGTTGGTCAATGTGAGGTACGAAAAAGAGAGGTGGCTACTGAGAGCTCTAAATAAAATATAGCGGGGGATTTCAAAGGAGGCATTTAAAGGTCAGTACGGTAGTACCTCCAGGCCTAACTGGCTTAGTAGAAGCAACATTTTCCTTTTTTACCATTGCTGAAACACTTTATGTTTGGTCATGAAGTCGCAGGTAGAAGATGTTTGGTATGCTTTCCTTTATTGGTCATAGCATTGAGTACAATAGTTGGTAGGTCATGTTGCAGCTAATCAGGGCATTGGTTAGGCCACTATATGAAACTGAATTCAATAGAAATCTGGAATTCAGCGTTTCAGAGAACACCTCTGGGACACCCGGACCAACCAACCCAACCACCCTGTAGCTCAACATTTCAATTTCCCCCTCCCACTCCACCAAGGATATGCAGGTCTTTGGACTCCTCCATCGTCAGACCACAACAAAACGACGGTTGGAGGAAGAACGCCTCATCTTCCGCCTAGGAACCCTCCAACCACAAGAGATGAACTCGGATTTCACCAGTTTCCTCAATTCCCCTCCGCTGCCTGACCTGCTGCGCTTTTCCAGCAACACATTTCCAGCTCTGATCTCCAGCATCTGCAGACCTTACTTTCTCCTAAATAGACAAGGTCTTTTCCCTGGGACGGGGAGTCCAGAACTAGAGGGCAAATGCTTAGGGTGAGAGAAGAAATATTTAAAAGGGTCCTAAGGGGCAACTTTTTCACACATAGGTGGTGTGTGCATGGAATGAGCTACCAGAGAAGGTGATGAAGGCTAGTACAATTACATCTGAATGGATATATGAATAGGAAGGGTTTAGAGGGATATGAACCAAGTGCTGGCAAATGGAACTAGATTAATTTAGAATATTTGGTCGGCATGGATGAATTGGATCGAAGAGTCTGTTCCATGCTATGACTCTATGGCTCTAAATATTCAGTTATGCTTGCCACTTCCAATACTAGGAGTAGCCAAATATTTGTTTTACTTCCATTGTACTAGCCAAATAAAATTATTCCTTATAGAGACAAGGGGAAAACTGGGCTGCAGCTGCCATGGCTGATGGTGAAATCTGAATTCAATAGAAATCTGGAATTCAGTGTACTGACAACAAAACCATTGTTGATTGCATGAACTCCCAGGGAAAGAAATCTGCTGTACTTAGCTGGTTTGGCATGCATGTGACTCCAGCCACAGAGTCAATGTGATTGACATTTAGCTGCCCTCTGAAATGGCCTAGCAAGCCACTCAGTTGTTTCAACCGCTAGAAAGTCTAAAAAAAAAGAACGCAGATGGAGGGATGAGAAACTATAAATTAAAACTCATCCATGTCAACACTGCAAAGTACTCCTCACTAGCATCAGAAGCTAATGCCAAAATTGGGAGAGTTGTCTCACAAACTTATCAAGTAACAACATGACATAATCATACTCACAGAATCGTACCTTACACACCATGTCCCAGACAACGCCTTCACCATCCCTGAATAAGTCCTGTCCCACCAGCGGAAGTGGTGGCATAGTTTATACTCTGAGGAAGGAGATGCCTTGGGCATCCTCAACATTTACTCCAGACCTCATGAAGTCTTATGGCAACAGGTCAAATATGAACAAATAAAACATTACCACAAGTCACCATCTCTGCCACCTCTAGCAGAATGCCACCATCTGACACATATTTCCCTCACTTCCCTTGTCAGCATTCCACAGGGGCAGTTCCTTCTGGGACAGCCTGGTCCACTCCCAATATCGCTCAACACCACCATGGCATTTAGCCATACAATTGCAGGAGGTGCAACACTTGCCTGCTTACCTCCTCCCTCCTCACCATCCAAGGCCCTGGACACACCTTT
Organism: Chiloscyllium plagiosum; assembly: GCF_004010195.1. NCBI lineage: Eukaryota > Metazoa > Chordata > Chondrichthyes > Orectolobiformes > Hemiscylliidae > Chiloscyllium > Chiloscyllium plagiosum. Next base: position 45,558,379 of record NC_057733.1, on the reverse strand, counting down.
CAGGTGAAGCAGCAATTTACCTGCCTTTCACAAAGTCTACTGTATTTGCTGCTCACTATGCATCTCCTCTATACTAGGGACATGAAACACAGAAATTCATGTTCTGTTTGTAAAAATGACCCCAAACTTCCAGTTGCCTGCTGTGTCAATACCATGCTTCCATACCAACATTTCTGTATCAGGCCTCCTGCAGTGCTCCAGCCAGATGCAATACAAGCTGAAGGAACAACACATCATCTTCTGCTAAGATACCTGACAGCCTTCAGGACGCAACATCGAGTTTAACAATTTAAGAATATGAACACCTCCTTCCATGTTTATTATCTACTCCCACAATCTCAGGTCCTATCATGAACTCTGATTTCTGTCCAGCAGTGCTGCTAGACTTCCTGTGTTTCTCCAGTCATTTATGTTATCATTTGTTTCAGGTCTCCAGCATCCACAGTTCTTTCTTTTGTATTATGAGCAAGGAAATTTCCTGCTGATTGCTACGTACTTCTCTTTTTTGGCTAATGAATCAGTTGTTCTCCATGTTGAACACCACTTGGAGGAAGCACTTGGCAAGGGTGAAGAATGTACTTTGGGTGGAAACTTTGATATCCACCACCAAGGATGGTTCGGCAGCATAACTACTGACTGAGCTGGTCAAATCCTAAATGACATGACTACTGGATTGAGTCTGCAAAAAGCGGTGAGGAAACCAATAAGCGAGAAAAATAAACTTAACTTCATCCTCACCAATCTGCCTCCCTTATTTGCATCTGTTCAGGATAGGCTTGATAGGAGTGATCACTGTACAATCCTTGTGTTGATTAGGTCCCGACTTCACATTGAGAATACCCTGTATTATGTTTGGCACTATCACCATGTTAAGTAGAATAGACTTTTATCAAACCTAGCAAATCAAGACTGAGCATCCATGAGACATCGTGAATTAGCAGAAACACTTTGTATTCCAGCACAAAATGCAACCTCATCGCCCATCATATTTCCTACCCTACCATCCCATCAATTCAGAGAATCAACCTCAGTTTGATAAAGAGTGCATGATGGCATATCAAGAGCAGCATTAAGCATACCTAAAAAGGTGTCATCCCTGTGAAGTTACAAAACAGGACTGCTTGCATGCCAGACAACATGATTGGAAACTGACAGAGCAAAGCGATTCTACAACCAACAGATCAGATCTAAGCCCTGCAGTTCTGCCACATCCAGTTGTGAAAAGTGGTGGATAATTAAATAACTCACTGGACAAGAAGGTTCCACAAACATCCCCATCCTCAAACATAGTGGAGCCCAGCATACTAGTGTAAAAGATAAGGCTAACGTATTTGCAACAATCATCAACCAGAAATGCTAATTGATGATCCATCTCAGCCTTCCCCAAAGGTCTCCAAAAGTACAGATGTCAATCTTCAGCCAACTGGATTCACTTTATGAGATATCAAGAAATGGCCAGAGATACTAGGTATTGCAAGGGCTATGGGCCCTGACAACAAATCAACAAGAGTACTGAAGATAGGCAAAAGTGAGGACTGCAGATGCTGGAAACCAGAGTTTAGATCAGAGTGGTGCTAGAAAAGCACAACGGGTCAGGCAGCATCCGAGGAGCAGAAAAATTAATGTTTCGGGCAAAAGCCCTTCATCAGGAAATGAGTCAGGGAGCCTCCAGGGTGGAGAGATAAATGGGGAGGGGGGTGTTGGGGCTGGGGAGAGGGTAGCAAAGAGTACAATAGGTGAATGGGGGTGGGGAAAGAGGTGATAGGTCAGAGGGGATGGTGAAGTCCAGTTTCCTCATGTCCCCGCCCCCCCACCTTACC
>NC_057733.1:45543925-45556135 GCF_004010195.1 Chiloscyllium plagiosum | reverse complement strand
CCCTCCCCTGCCACCGCAGGAATTGCAAAACCTGCGCCCACACCTCCTCCCTCACCATCATCCAATGCCCCAAAGGAGCCTTCCACATCCCTCAAAGTTTCACCTGCACATCCACCAATGTCATTTATTGTATCCATTGCTCCCGATGCGGTCTCCTCTACATTGGGGAGACTGGACGCCTCCTCACAGAGGGCTTCAGGGAACATCACCGGGACACCTGCACCAATCAACCCCACCGCCCCGTGGCCCAACATTTCAACTCCACCTCCCACTCTGCCGAGGACATGCAGGTCCTGGGCCTCCTCCACCGCCACTCCCTCACCACCCAACGCCTGGCGGAAGAACACCTCATCTTCCGCCTCAGAGTACTTCAACCCCAGGGCATCAATGTGGACTTCACCAGTTTCCTCATTTCCCCTCCCCCCCCACCTTACCTCAGCTCCAACCTTCCAGCTCAGCACCATCCTCATGACTGGTCCTACCTGCCAATCTCCCTTCCCGCCTATCCGCTCCACCCTCCCCTCTGATCTCTCACCTCCATCCTCACCCCAATTCACCTATTGTACTCTTTGCTACCTTCTCCCCAGCCCCAACCGCATCCCCCATTTATCTCTCCACCCTGGAGGCTCCCTGCCTCTATTCCTGATGAAGGGTTTTTGCCCAAAATGTTGATTTTCCTGCTTCTCGGATGCTGCCTGACCTGCTGTGCTTTTCCAGCACCACTCTGATCTAAACAATAGTACTGAAGATGTCTGCTCCAGAACTTGCTATGCCCCTAGCCGAGCTGTTTCAATGCAGCGACACCACTACCATTCACCCAGAAAAATATGGAAAATTGTCCAGATTTGTCCTGTATTCAAAAAGCAGAGTGAATACAACCCATCAAAATACTGGTCCGTCAGTGTATTTAGATTATTAATAAAGTGATGAAGGCATCATTAGAATGCTATCAAGCAGTATCTGCTCAGCAATAACCTGCTCACTGATGCTCATTTTGGGTTCCTACAGTGCCACATAACTCCTGACCTCATCATACCTTTGGTTCAAACATGGAGAAAAGAGATGAATTCCAAAGGTGAAGTAAGGTGAGACTGACTATGCTTGACATCAAGGCCTGATTTGACTAAGAAAGGCATCAAGTAGACCTAACAAAACTCAAATCAAGAGGAATCAGGGATAACTTTCCTCCAGTTGTAGTCATAACTGGCACACAAGAAGATGGTGTGGTTGTATGGGGTATGATTTGGAGATGCTGGTGTTGGACTGGGATGTACAAAGTTAAAAATCACACAACACCACTACCATCTGATGAAGGAGTGTCGCTCCGAAAGTTAGTGTGCTCCAATTAAACCTGTTGGACTATAACCTGGTGTTGTGTGATTTTTAACTTTGTATGGGGTAAGTCAGCTCGGCTCCAGGACATCTCTTCGAGAGTTCTACAGGTAATGTCCTTGACCGGACCACCTTCAACTACTTCATCAATGGTTTTCTCTCCATCATAAGATGTTCAATGATGATTGCAAAACTTACAGTACCCTCCTCAGATAATGAAGTAGTCCATGTCTAGCTGCAGCAAGACCTGGACAATATCCAGTTTTGGGGTAACAAATGGCAAATGGTATTTGTGGCACACAGGTGCCAGGCAATGATCAAATATAATAAGACAAAATTTAACTATCACCCTTGATATTCAATAGCATTACCATCACCGACTACCACATTATCAACATCCTGGGGTTGCGGTTTACCAGAAACTGAACTGGTCTAACTTTATAAATCGGTAAGAGGTAAGGAATCCTGCAGAGCGGAGAATAAATGGTTTGGCATTAACACATTTTTCGAATTAGTTTTAACAGAAAGTTATTTAGAAGTTGATTATTGATCAGTTTTAGTGCTCAGGTGCAAAGGGATGCTGGGTCATCAGGTTCAGCTAAGTTTATAAGATGACACAATATTAGAAAAGACTCAAGGTATTAGGTCTTATGGTCTCATGATAAGGATCAACCAGTTAGAAGTGAATTGAGGTGCTTGAGTAGAGGATTGTCAATCTTTGGACTCTTTGCCACAGCAAACTCTTCAGTTGCTGAGTGCATTCAAGACTGAAATAAAAACAGAAAATTCAGCAGACCTGGCAGCATCTGTGGAGAGAAATCAGTTTTAATGTTTTGGGTTGAGTAACCCTTCCTCAGACCTTGGGTCGCTCGACCTGAAATGTTAACTCTGATTTCTCTCCACAGGCGCTGCCAGATTTTTTAGATTAGATTTGATTCCCTACTGTGTGGAAACAGGCCCTTCAGCCCAACAAGTCCACACTAACCCTCTGAAGAGTAACCCACCCAGACCCATTTCCCTCTGACTAATGCACCTAACACTATGGGCAATTTAGCACAACCAATTCACCTGACCTGCACATCTTTGGATTGTGGGAGGAAACCGGAGCACCCGGAGGAAACCCATGCAGACACATGGGGAGAATAGACAGTTGCCTGAGGCTGGAATCGAACCCAGGCCCCAGGTGCTGTGAGGCAGTAGTTTTTGTTTCTGATTTATAGCATCCGCATTTCTTTGCATTCAAAACTGAGATTAATTTGATTTTTGTACAGTAAGTGAATCGAGTACAGGGGGCATGGAATGCAAAGTGGTGATCTTATGCTCTTACTGAATGGCAGAACAGTTTCAAGGAGATGTATGGTGTACTGTTGCTCCTATTTTTTATGCTGGTATCTATAATTACAAAACAAAACTGCAACGTGATCATTTTAAAACAAGCATACCAAATGTGTACCTTTAAAGAAAAATCTTTATGCTGCTGCATTTCATGGATTACCCTAATCTAAAAACAGCCCACTTTGCAATAAGAACGATCTTTGCACTTCACAGTAGCTTAATAGCATTCTCCCTAATGTGTTGTGTCTAGAGTTGGACAAAATAGTCCAATAAGTGATTCATTAACATTGAACATAATTTCCTAATGTTACATGCTATGTCTCTACTTAAAAAGCTAACAAATCCTTTTTTTAAATAGCCTTTTCATCTTGTCCTATCACTTTAAAAGATGTTTTGCTCTACTTTGACTTACTACCTATAAATAGATATCCTTTCCAGACTCTGCAGAAGTGAGAGGCTGTGATGAATTTATGAGTAGATTAAAAAAATCCTTTCAAGAGCTTGTGAAATCTCCACTTTACTGAACAAGTAGAGCACTGTAACAAAAAAAAGATGTATCATTAAATCCACTACTCCTGATCACTCTGGACATCTTGATCTTAGAAGTGCCAATACACCTTTAAACCTAAGTCTTTTAGACATAAAACAGAGGAAAGCATCTAATTAGAAACACAAAAGTAAAATATCACAGATGTTGTAAATCTGCAATATGAACAGAGAATGCTGGAATACTTGTTTCTGCAAAGAGAAATAAGTAGTTAACGTTTCAGGTCGATGACCTTCCAAGTTCTGATAAAAGGGATCCCATGTGACAAGTCAAATCTGTCTCTCCATGGATATTGTCTGACTTGCTGATTATTTCCAGTGTTTTCTACAATTATCTTCTGATTTTAGAACTATGGACTTCAGTAAGGCGTTCGACAAGGTTCCCCATGGGAGACTGGTTAGCAAGGTTAGATCTCACGGAATATAGGGAGAACTAGCCATTTGGATACAGAACTGGCTCAAAGGTAAAAGACAGAGGATGGTGGTGGAGGGTTGTTTTTCAGACTGGAGGCCTGTGACCAGTGGAGTGCCACAAGGATCGGTGCTGGGTCCTCTACTTTTTGTCGTTTACATGAATGATTTGGATGCGAGCATAAGAGGTACAGTTAGTAAGTTTGCAGATGACACCAAAATTGCAGGTGCAGTTGACAGCGAAGAGGGTTACCTCAGATTACAACAGGATCTTGATCAGATGGGCCAATGGGCTGAGAAGTGGCAGATGGAGTTTAATTCAGATAAATGCGAGGTGCTGCATTTTGGGAAAGCAATTCTTAGCAGGATGTATACACTTAATGGTGAGGTCCTAGGGAGTGTTGCTGAACAAAGAGACCTTGGAGTGCAGGTTCATAGCTCCTTGAAGGTAGAGACACAGGTAGATAGGATAATGAAGAAGGCATTTGGTATGCTTTCGTTTATTGGTCAGAGTATTGAGTACAAGAGTTGGGAGGTCTTGTTGCAGATGTACAGGACATTGGTTAGGCCACTGTTGGAATATTGCGTGCAATTCTGGTCTCCTTCCTGTCGGAAAGATGTTGTGAAACTTGAAAGGGTTCAGAAAAGATTTACAAGGATGTTGCCAGAGTTGGAGGATTTGAGCCATAGGGAGAGGCTGAACAGGCTGGGGCTGTTTTCCCTGGAGCGTCGGAGGCTGAGGGGTGACCTTATAAAGGTTTACTAAATTATGAGGGGCATGGATAGGATAAATGTCTTTTCCCTGGGGTAGGGGAGTCTAGAACTAGAGGGCATAGGTTTAGGGTGAGAGGGGAAAGATATAAAAGGGACCTAAGGGGCAACTTTTTCATGCAGAGGGCGGTACATGTATGGGATGAGCTGCCAGAGAAAGTGGTGGGGACTGGTACAATTGCAACATTTAAGAGGCATTTAGATGGGTATATGAATAGGAAGGGTTTGGAGGGATATGGGCGGGGTGCTGGCAGGTGTGACTAGATTGGGTTGGGATATCTGGTCGGCATGGATGGGTTGAACCAAAGGGTCAGTTTCCATGCTGTACATCTCTATGACTCTATGAATAAAATGGTGAAAAAGTGAATAAAATGTGTATAAGAATACTTCCTTTGCTCTGAGTGGGCCCAGTTTAAAGTTGGTGAACTTTGCACAGTTAGTGCTCACCAAGTTAATTGCTTTTACTTTCAGTATGTGATGACTCAATAGAGAATTCATTTTCCTCCCAAAAAGAAATGATGTCAAATATAATTATAGTCTGACATAACTAATGCTTAGAGACAGTAAGGACTGCAGACACTGAAATCTAGAGTCAACAGATGTGGAGGTGGAGAAACACAGAAGGTCAGACAGCATCAGAGGAGCAGGAAAGTTGATGTTTTGGGCCAAGACTCTTCATCAGGACTAGGGAGTGGGAAGTGAGCACAGAAATAAATGGAGGGTGGGAGGGTGAGGCTGGGGAAGGGTAGGTGGGATGGTGATAGGTGGATGCAGGTAGGGGATATTTATGATTGGTTCATGGGGAGGGGTGGAGCGGATATGTGAATAGGAAAATGGACAGGTAGGTCAGGTCAAGGAGGTAGGGAGGAGAGGGAGGGCTGGATGTGAGATGAAGCTGGGGCTGGGGAGATTTTGAAACTAATGAACTCTAGATTGAGACAATTGGACTGTAAGCTCCCGAGGCGAAATATAAGGTGTTGTTCCTCCAGTTTGCGTTGGGCCTCACTTTGATAATGGAGGAGATCCAGGATGGACATGTCACCAGGAAAGTGGGAGGGGGAGTTGAAATGGATGGCAACCAGAAGGTTATGTTGATTGTTGTATACAAAGCGCAGGTTTCTACGTGCAGAAAATTAGGCTTTACCCTTCAAGACAATCAAGCAACTCAACGCTTGACTGTGCACAGCCAGTAAATGAAAGAACTTTCAAAACTACCCTTTGCCCTTTGTTTGAAGAAAGTGCCTTGAAGGGCATGTTGATCATGGCCAATATCATCAAAAGGGTGGAAAGAGATGCAGATGGTCACTGTAAAGAAAAATGTTAAATTATGTATTGTACTCAATCGACTGTTGGTAGGCTTTAAGGAGGGTAGAGTTTGACATGCAGCACATATTGTTTCACAAAATCTTAAATCTCCTATTCCCTTTCTATATATGTGAACATGTTCCTTTGATTACACAGTGGTTCAGTGGTTAGCACTGTTGCCTCACTGCACCAGAGACCCAGGTTTGATTCCACTTTAGGCGACTCTCTGTGTGAAGTTTACAAGTTCTCCCCATGTCTGCCTGGGTTTCCTCTGGATGCTCCGGTTTCCTCCCACTGTCCAAAGATGTGCAGGTTAGTTGGATTGGCCATGCTAAATTACCCCTAGTGTTCAGGGATTTGTAGGTTAGGTGTGTTGGCCATGGGAAATGCAGGGTTGAGGGTCAGGGTAGGAGGATGGGTCTGGGTGGGATGTTCTTCAGAGGGTAGGTGTGGACTTGTTGGGCCAAGTAGCCTGTTTCCACACTGTAGGAATTCTATAAAATTTGGTACATTGGAAACATCACAGAAGCAGGTTGATAGACCCAACCAGTCCATGTCAGCATTACAGCGCAGTATAGGCCCTTTGGACCTTGATGTTGCGCCAACCTATGAAATTAATCTGATGCCCATCTAACCTACACCATTCCATTATTATCCAAATGTATGTCCAATGCCCGTTTAAATGCTCTTAACGTCGGCGAGTCTACTACTGTTGCAGGCAGGCCATTCCACACCCGTACTACTCTCTGAGTGAAGAAACTACCGCTGATATCTGTCCTAAATCTATCACCCCTCAATTTAAAGCTATGTCCCCTCGAGTTAGCCTTCACCATGCAAGGAAAAAGGCTCTCACTGTCCACCCTATCTAACCCTCTGATTATTTTATCCATCTCGATTACATCACCTCTCAACCTTCTTCTCTTCAATGAAGGAGAAAGTGAGGACTGCAGATGCTGGAGATCAGAGCTGAAAATGTGTTGCTGGAAAAGCACAGCAGGTCAGGCAGCATCCAAGGAGCAGGCGAATCGACGTTTCGGGCATGAGCCCGAAGATTCCTAAAGAAGGACTCATGCCTGAAACGTCGATTCTCCTGCTCCTTGGATGCTGCCTGACCTGCTGCGCTTTTCCTGCAACACATTTTCAGTTCTCTTCAATGAAACCAGCTTCAGTTCCCTCAGCCTTTCCTCATAAGACCTTTCTTCCATACCCGGCAACATCCCAGTAAATCTCCTCTGAACCCTTGCCAAAGCTTCCACATCTGCCTATAATGCGGTGACCAGAACTGTACGCAGTACTCCAGGTGTGGCCTTACCAGTGTCTTGTACAGCTGAATAATGACCTCGTGGCTCTGAATTTCAATCCCCCTACCCATAAATGCAACACACCATATGCCTTCTCAACAATCCTATCAACCTGCGTGGCAACTTCCAGGGATTTATGCACCTGGACACTGAGATCTCTCTGTTCATCTATACTGCCAAGAATTTTACCATTAGTCAGTGCTCCACATTCCTGTTATTTCTTCCGAGTACTCCACATTCCTGTTATTTCTTCCGAAGTGAACTACCTCACACTTTTCCGCATTAAACTCCATTTGCCACTACTCTACCCAGCTCTGCATCTTATCTATGTTCCTCTGTAACCCACAACATCCTTCAGCACTATCCATAACTCTGCCAACCTTAGTGTCATTCAAAAATTTACTAACCCATCCTTCTACGCCCACATCTAGATCATTTATAAAAATGACAAACAGCAGTGGCCCCAAAACAGATTATTGCAGCACACCATTGGTAACAGAGCTCCAGGATGAACATTTCCCATCAACCACCACCCTCTGTCTTCTTTCAGCTAGCCAATTTCTGATCCAATTCGCTAAATCACCTTCAATCCCAAAACTCCGTATTTTGTGCAATAGCCTACCGGGTGGAACCTTATCAAATGCCTTCCTGATGTCCATACACACTACATCAACCGCTTTACCTTCATCCACTTGTTTTGTCATCTGGAAGAACTCAATGAGGTTAGTTAGGCATGACCTACCCTTCACAAAACGGTGTTGACTATCTCTAATCAAATTATTCCTCTCCAGATGATTATAAATCCTATTTCTTATAACCTTTACCAACACCTTACCCACAACTGAAGGAAAGGCTCACTGGCCTATAACTACCGGGTTTGTCTCAACTCACCTTCTTAAACAAGGGAATAACATTTGCTATCCTTCAATCTTCTGGCACTACTCCTGTCGACAATGATGACATAAAGATCAAAGCCAAAGGCTCTGCAATCTCCTCCCTAGATTCCCAGAGAATCTGAGGATAAATCCCATCCAGTCCGGGGGTCTTAAGTATTTTCAGATCTTTCAAAATTGCTAAAAACTCCTCGTTGTCAACCGCAATCCCATCTAACCTAGTAACCTGTATCTCCATATTGTCACTGACACTGCCCTTTTCCAATGTGAATACTGACGAAAAAAAATTCACTTCCCCTATGTCATTCAATTCCACACACAATTCTCCACTACTATCTGTGATTGGCCCTAGTCTTACTCTTGTCATTCTTTTATTCTTGATCTACCTATAGAAGGCCTTAGGGTTTTCCTTGATTCTATCCGTCAACAAATTTTCATGTCCCCTCCTGGCTCTTCTTAGCTCGCTCTTTAGATCTTTTCTGGCTAACTTATAACTCTCAAGCCCCCTAACTGAGCCTTCACGCCTCATTCTCACATAAGCCTTCTTCTTCCTCTTGACAAGAGCTTCAACTTCTTTAGTAAACCACAGCTCCCTCTCTCGACGACTACCTCCCTGCCTGATAGGTATCTACTAATCAAGGACCCACAGTAGCTGTTCCTTGAATAAGCTCCACATTTCAAGTGTGTCCATCCCCTGCAGTTTCCTTCCCCATTTAATGCATCTTAAATCTTGCCTAATCGCATCATAATTGCCTTTCCCCAGTTACATCTTTTTCCCTGCGGTATATACCTTTCCCTGCCCATTGCTATTGTAAACATAACCGAATTGTGGTCACTATTGCCAAAGTGCTCACTTACCTCCAAATCTAACATCTGGCCAGGTTCATTTCCCAGTACCAAAACCGATATGACATTGCCTCTTGTTGGTCTGTTTACATACTGTGTCAGAAAACCCTCCTGCACACATTGAACAAAAGCTGATGCATCTAAATTACTTGAACTATAGTATTTTCAGTCAATGTTGGGGAAGTTAAAGTCCCCCATAACAACTACCCTATCGAGAATCATCTTTGCAATCCCTTCTTCTACATCCCTGGAACAATTCGGAGGCCTATAGAAAACTCCCAACTGGGTGGTTTCTCCTTTCCTATTTCTAACCTCAGCCCAAACTACCTCAGTGGATGAGTCCTCACATGTTATCTCAGCCTGCTGTAAAACTACCCTTGATTAACAATGCCACACACCTCCCCGTCCTCCCCACTTTTTTTTTACCGTCTTCTCTGTTCTTATTGAAAGAAATAAGTCGACTTGTTTGTAGCCATTTCTATACTTTTGTTGTGTCACCCCTAGTCTTACCAGGGGCTCCTCTCTCATTAAAGAGAAGTGACTGATGGTGATTTAACCTGAGGGCCACCAAACCTCAAGCAAGGGAAGAGCTTGAAGAGGAGAATCCTTCATGGGAACCTCAGCTGGTGATGGGAATTAAACCCATGCTGTTAGCATCACACTACGCTGCAAGCCAACAATCCAGCCAACTGAGCTAAACTGATTCCTCATCTGAATCTGACATTGTAGGCCTCCATCCAATTCTCCTTAAAATGCTTTTTTAACCTTCCCTTAATGGCATATCTTTAGAAGATTTTTGAGTGCGAGCAGCAGCGGAGGTAAGACGAACCCGGAAGACTGCAGCTAAGGTAAGGCAGTTTTTAAAAATTACTTACCGGTAGCGGACAGCGGTGTTTTCTCTTTCACAGAAGGAGCGGGAACAGTGGAGGAAGTGACGAGGACCAGAGGGGCAGCCAGGAAAGAAAGCAGTGACCATATATATCAGCAAGGTGGTTAGGGAATTGGAGCTGGAGCTGGATGAACTACGGATCATTTGGGAGGCTGAGGGGGTAATTGAGAGGAGTTACCGGGAGTTGGTCACTCCTAAGGCTCAGGACAAGGATAAATGGGTTACAGTTCGGGGGAGGAAAGGGCCCAGACAGACAGTGCAGAGATCCCCTGTGGACATTCCCCTCAGCAATAAGTATACTGTTTTGGATACTGCTGGGGGGGAATGACCTACCAGAGGAAAGCCATAGCAGTCAGTTCTCTGGCACTGAGCTTGACACTGTGGCAAAGAAGGGAAGGGGGCAGAATAGAAAAGTACTCGTGGTAGGGGACTCAATAGTTAGGGGAATCGACAGGAGATTTTGTGGTCAGGATCGGGATTCCCGGAAGGTATGTTGCCTCCCTGGTGCCAGGGTCCGGGTCATCTCCAATCGGGTGTACAAGGTTCTAAAAGGGGAGGGCGAACAGCCAGAAATCGTGTTACATATTGGCACTAATGATATAGCCAGGAAAAGGATCAAGGATATAAAAAGTGATTTCAGGGAGTTAGGGTGGAAGCTGCAAAGCAGGACGAACAGAGTAGTGTTCTCTAGTTTACTAGCGGTGCCACGAGATAGCGAGGCGAGGAACAGAGAGCGGGCGCAGCCTAACCCGTGGCTGCGCAGCTGGTGTAGGAGGGAAGGCTTCAGATATGTAGAGAATTGGGATGCCTTCTGGGGAAGGTGGGACCTGTACAAGAAGGACGGGTTGCATCTGAACTGGAAGGGGACCAATGTCCTGGGTGGAAGGTTTACTCGAGTGTTTCGAGAGGGTTTAAACTAGTATGGCAGGGGGGTGGGAACCTGAGCTGTATACCGGAGGTGAGAGTTGATGCAGATGAGGCAATAGCAAGAGGTAGACCAGCTAGTGTGAAGGATTTTTCTGGGAAGAAACCAAGGGATCAGTTAAAGTGTGTTTGCTTTAACGCAAGGAGTATCAGAAATAAAAGTGATGAACTTAGAGCATGGATCAGTACCGGGTGCTATGATGTTGTGGCCATAACAGAGACATGGGTTTCTCAGGGGCAGGAATGGTTGCTGGATGTTCCAGGGTTTAGAGCATTTAAAAAGAATAGGGAGGGGAGAAAAAAGAGGAGGGGATGTAGCACTACTAATCAGAGAGGGTGTCACAGCTACAGAAGCTTCCATTGTCGAGGAAGATCTGCCTACCGAGTCAGTATGGGTGGAAATTAGAAACAGGAAGGGAGCAGTCACCTCTTTAGGTGTTTGCTACAGGCCCCCCAATAGCAGCAGGGAGATGGAAGAAAGTATAGGTCGGCAGATTTTGGAAAAGTGTGGACATAGTAGGGTTGTTGTAATGGGTGACTTTAACTTTCCCAATATTGATTGAAACCTCCTTCAAGCAGAAGATTTGAATGGAGCTGTTTTTGTAAGGTGTGTTCAGGAGGGTTTCCTAACTCAGTACGTTGACAGGCCGATGAGGGGAGAGGCCATTCTAGACTTGCTGCTCAGAAACGAGCCGGGACAGGTATCAGATCTTGTGGTGGGAGAGCATTTTGGTAATAGTGACCACAACTGACTCACATTCTACATAGCTATGGAGAAGGAGAGGATTAGGCAAAATGGAAGGATATTTAATTGGGGAAGAGGAAACTATGATGCGATTAGACATGAGTTAGGAAGCATGGATTGGGAGCAATTGTTCCATGGTAAAGGCACTATAGACATGTGGAGACTGTTTAAGGAACAGTTGTTGCAAGTGATGAATAAATATGTCCCTCTGAGAACAGACAAGAAGTGGTAAGATAAAGGAACCTTGGATGACGAGAGCAGTGGAGCTTCTCGTCAAAAGGAAAAAGGCAGCTTACATAAGGTGGAGGAAGCTAGGGTCAAACTCAGCTCAAGAGGATTGCAGGCAGGCGAGGAAGGAGCTCAAAAATGGTCTGAGGAGAGCCAGGAGGGTTCATGAGAAAGGCTTGGCAGAACGGATTAGGGTGAACACAAAGGCATTTTACACTTAGGTGAGGAATAAGAGAATGGTCAAAGAAAGAGTAGGGCCGATCAGGGATAGCATAGGGAATTTGTGTGTGGAGTCTGAGGAGGTAGGGGAAGCCCTAAATGAGTTTTTTGCTTCTGTCTTTACGAAAGAAACAAACTTTGTAGTGAATGAAACCTTTGAAGAGCAGGTGTGCATGCTGGAATGGATAGAGATAGAGGAAGCTGATGTGCTGAAAATTTTGTCAAACATTAAGATTGACAAGTCACCTGGCCCAGACCAGATTTGTCCTCGGCTGCTTTAGGAAACGAGAAATGCAATTGCTTCGCTGCTTGCGAAGATCTTTGCATCCTCGCTCTCCACCAGAGTCGTACCTGAGGACTGGAGAGAGGCAAATGTAATTCCTCTCTTCAAGAAAGGAAATAGGGAAATCCCCGGCAATTACAAACCAGTAAGTCTCACGTCTGTCGTCTGCAAGATGTTAGAAA
>NC_057733.1:45491699-45543291 GCF_004010195.1 Chiloscyllium plagiosum | reverse complement strand
GGGTTCAGAGGAGGTTTACCAGGATGCTGCCTGGACTGGAGGGCTTATCTTATGAAGAGAGGTTGACTGAGCTCGGTCTTTTTTCATTGGACAAAAGGAGGAGGTGAGGGGACCTAATTGAGGTATACAAGGTAATGAGAGGCATAGATAGAGTCGATAGCCAAAGACTTTCCCAGGGCAGAAATGACCATCATGAGGGGTCATAGTTTTAAGCTGGTTGGAGGAAAGTATATAGGGGATGTCAGAGGCGGGTTCTTTACACAGAGAGTTGTGAGGGCATGGAATGCGTTGCCGGCAGCAGTTGTGGAAGCAAGGTCATTGGGGACATTTAAGAGACTACTGGACATGCATATGGTCACAGAAATTTGAGGGTGCATACATGAGGATCAGTGGTCGGCACAGCATCGTGGGCTGAAGGGCCTGTTCTGTGCTGTACTGTTCTATGTTCTATGTTATAAAATCAAAAATAAAAACTGGTTCGTACCAGTTTTCAAGTATCAAAATACAAAGTGAATATTTACATCTGTATTCAATGGATTCTTTATTGTATGTGTGGAAAGCATTGGTTGAACATTATCTCCCTACATAGTCTCTGAAGTATTTCGTTCTTCCACTGGATGAATTTTAATTTGCCTGTGTCTGTTGGGGTGAAACACATGTACCCCAGGTGCGGGGCGGTACGGTGTCTCAGTGGTTAGCACTGCTGCCTCACAGCACCAGGGTCCCAGGTTCAATTCCAGCCTTGGGGACTGTCTGTGTGGAGTTTGCACATTCTCCCTGTGTCTGTGTGGGTTTCCTCTGGGTACTGTGGTTTTCCCCCACATTCCAAAGATGTGCAGGCTAGGTGAATTGGCCATGCTAAATTGTTCATAGTTGTTAGGAGCATTAGTCGGTGGGGGGGTGGGTTACTCTTCAGAGCGGCAGTGTAGACTTGTTGGGCCGAAGGGCCTGTTTCCACACTGTAGGAGATCTAATCTAAAGCTGAAAGGTTGGTTTGATTATTTAATGATCTTGCTCACCTGTGCAACAACTTTTTAGTAATTGGTTTATTTAAACTCCACAATCTCTTTGTTCCTCCTCAGCACTAAGAGTTGTACCTTCTAAGTAAAATGTGACCTCTGTGTACTTCCCACTAAAACATGTTGCCAAATACCTGCCTGCTTCACAAGTTTATTAAAGCCCTCC
The DNA here is from genome assembly GCF_004010195.1 of Chiloscyllium plagiosum. Lineage (NCBI taxonomy): Eukaryota > Metazoa > Chordata > Chondrichthyes > Orectolobiformes > Hemiscylliidae > Chiloscyllium > Chiloscyllium plagiosum. Next base: position 45,542,106 of record NC_057733.1, on the reverse strand, counting down.
TTTAATTTGTTGTAGTTCCACTTAGTATTGACTATTTCCCTCAATTTAGTATTGTCTACACATTTAGATATTCAGTTTTGGATTCCAAAGCCTAAATCACTAAAGTAAATTATGATCCCAGCACTAATCCTTGCAAGAAAACAACTTCCAATCTCTGCCACTCTGAATAACTGCCCTTTACTCCCATTCTTTTGTTTTCTATCTTGAAGCTAGCTAGCAATCCATTCTGCCACATGTCTCATAACTCCACATTCTTTTACCTTATTTTTTAATTTAAGCTATGGGATCCTTACCAAAGGCTCTTTTGAAAATCTAAGTACATCTACTGGATTCCAATTGTCAACCTTCTCTATTACCTCTTCAAAAATTCAATAATTTGGTGAGCAAAATTTTCCCCATTGTAATTCAAGCTATTAATTATTACATTTTCTTATTTTTCTAGGTATCTTTTGCTCTTCGATTTCTACCTTATTATTTTTCTTTTTTTACTCATTCACAGAATATGAAAATCTCTGTCCAGGCCATTGTTCATCTGCAGTCTTCACTTTCTCCCTGTTATAAAGTGTTGGCATGTATCTCTTAAAACTCATAAGATGAACAGAAAGAAGTAGAAATGTGGACTAAAGGGACAACTTGTCAACATTCTTACTCAATTTTACCTGAAATGGGGAGTTAGATCATTAGCTCTACACAACAATGACTTATGTTTATATGACAAGTTTTAGAGAGAAATTATCACACTTAAAGAGATAGTTTGGTGTCAGCGTTTACACACCAAGCATATTTGATCTAATTGTAGATGATGAATAAAAAGTGCATTTAATATATCCTGTCTATTGATAAAGGGACCTACATTCTGACAGGCAGCTTAGAAAGGTCAACAGTAATGTTCCTACAAAAGCAGTTGTTCCTCCAGTAAACCATTTCTTTCCCCATTATTATTCTTTTTAAGGTTTGGAGATGCCGGTGTTGGACTGGGGTGTACAAAGTTAAAAATCACACAACACCGGGTTATAGTCCAACAGGTTTAATTCGAAGCACACTAGCTTTCAGAGCGACGCTCCTTCATCAGGTGGAATGAGTAGCGCTCCGAAAGCTAGTGCTTCCAATTAAACCTGTTGGACTATAACCTGGTGTTGTGTGATTTTTATTCTTTTTAATGTAGTAAAATGTCCCAAGGCAATTCTCAGCAGCAAATATCAAACAAATGTTTACACAAAGTAAAATAAAGAGATATTAGGACACGTCACCAAAAATCTAATCAAACAGATAGGGAAGAGGGGTAGAAATGTAGAAGCGTTCAAGGAGAGAATTCATGAGCTTAGGCCCTTGGTAGCTGAAGACATAACCATCAATGATGCAACAAAGAAAACTGGGGATATGCAATGGTCCAGAATTAAATGAGCACAGATATTCCAAAACATTGTAGATCCGGAGGTCGTTAAAATCAAATTGTTGCTGGATTGATCGGCAACAAGCAGCATGATAGGTGAATGGAATTTTGTGCAAGTTAGAATATAGGCAGTTTTGGATGAAATTATGGTTATGGAAATGTACAGTGGAAGACCAATCAGAAGAGCATAGAAATAGACAAGTGAAGAATTAATAAAAGTATTAATGAAGGTTTCATTTGAACTGAGGCAGTGGCAGAAACATAAGATTTTATGGAAGTCGAAAAGTAGGTAATCTTGGTAGGAGAAACAATATAGCATCAAAAGTTCTGTTCAGCATCAAATAGGATTCGGAGGTAGCAAACAGTCCAGTTTAATCATTGACAGCCAATGACAGGAATGGATCAATGGCTAGGGAATTAGGTTTGTGATGGGGATCTAAGATAATGGCTTCAGATTTTTCAGTTTTTAACTGCAGAAAAAGACATCATTTTCAGTATTGGATGTTAGACGTGTGATATACGAAATCAGAAGAGGTGAAGAAATAAAGGGTAAAGCAGTGAAGAAGTAAATGGTATGGGTAAAGCTAAATGTTATTACTGGATACATGAAACACAACATATTTGGATGACATCACTGAGCAGCAGCATTCAGATGATAAATGCAGGACTTCAAAGATGACTATTGTCCTGGTTGTGTACCATGAAACAACACTTCAGTATATTGAGCAGCTGTAGCCTTCTGATATACCTTTTATGTTTTTAGGTAAAAACGAGGACTGCAGATGCTGGAAACCCGAATCTGGATTAGAATGGTGCTGGAAAAGCACAGAAGGTCAGGCAGCATCCAAGGAGCAGGAAAATCGATGTTTCGGGCAAAAGCCCTTCATCAGGAATAGAGGGTTTTACCCTTCTGGTAAAATTTTTTGATTAGTTTGTCTGAGCCAGTGAAAGTGAATAAAGAGTTTCCTCATTGCATCGGCATCATTTAAATAGCTTACTAGAATTTACCTTCCAAAAATACATATTTTTTTCTGGTGAACTTATTGCAAAAGCTGTCTGAAATGGAGTACATCTATGACGATTGATTTTTTAAACTCAACCAGAGATCACCTGAAGGGGCTTGTGTTTTTCATGACTCAGGAAAAATGGGACAATTAAAACAAAATCAATTCTCGACAGCAGACTTTGTAATCCTGTACCTCAGTAAGGTTGGGTCTGCAGTACTCCAGGGCATCACTGATGATTAATCAGGCAACCTTGCTCATTAATTAACTTATTACTGGGGTAAACATATTACTGTGATCAGGAATTTTTCCCACTTGTCTTGAGCACAAGCAAATAGGTCTTGGAGAGATAAGCAAATGCTCTTCAAATTAAGCTGTTTAAATTGCAGTATCCCTGAAAACAAATGAAGGATGCTGATATTTTGCTACTGTAAGTGCAAATTCTCCTTAATGAAGAAAAAATATGCACCTCATTGTGATTTCTTTTGGGAGTGTGGCAGGAGCTTATTTTGAAGCCTCTTAGCATTGTGATGGCTTTCAGATATCTGATGACCAAAAGAAAAAAGATCAATTAAAATAGCTTTTGATTGTGGGTTACTCTGTATTCCAAATGAAGTGTTAAATATTTCTGTGCAAGAAATAAAATGAGAGTGTGGATGTTTACAGTTTAAGGATAATTTACTTACAATAAGACTTTGTATTTTGGGTCTGCTACCTCACTGTCTTGTATTTTGAGTTGATGCAGCTTTTTATGGCAAGTTATTCAATTATTAGGATACAGAGCAATTATAGATTACAGTGATGAGATTCAATATGTCCACCAGCTGTGCACTGAATTAATCATAAGACCAAAGTTGTAGGAGCAGAAATGGGCCATGCAGCTCGTCAAGTCTGCTCTGCCATTCAATGAGACTATTGCTGCTCTGATAATCCTCAACTCTCCTTTCCTGCCTTTTCCCATAAACCTTGATTCCCTATAAAATAACTCCACGGATGCAAGCAGCCTGTCACCAAATCACCCTTTATTTACAAGAGAAAAGTCCTTGACACTGGTCCAGCTCCCTCAGAGCCAGCTCTCAGAATGAGGATATCTGACACTCCTCCTTTTATCTGTCAGCCCGGACTCCCTGATTATACTAGATTAACAGCCCCAATCAGGGAACTCATATTTTATGAGATCCATCTGACTGACCTCATTACAATCATTACATTCCTCCTCCTCTGAGCCTGAGGACAAAGGCACGTCCTTTCTCTTATAGCACCTCCTGGGGTGTTTTAGTACTGGGTCAGGTTCCTCTGATTCTGCTTCAGATATGGTGGTGTGTAATGCACAGGAGCCCGCCTCTTGCACCCGAGTGAGAATTTGTTCTCTTCTTCCAGAGACAAAGACGTTGATGCAGCGAGATCCGTTGTGTCCATTCAGATTCAGAAGTCTCTTCAATGCTTGATGGAGAGGGAGAATCCACAAGTTTTGATAGTCTTTCCAAGTGTCCTGAGGAGCAGGGCACATTTTGCTCCCACACCATTTGCATGTTTGCAGCTTTAATATGGTCCACATGCTTGTTCAGAACTGCCGTTCCTACCTGAACTTTATATGTCACTAGTCCTGACCTTGCATCAACCAAGCCTCTTATCCAGGGCCAGTTCTGTGGTTCTTACACCAAACTTTGTCGTCTGTAGTAAACTGTCTCTCTTGGTGGCGTCTGACAGAGTCTGGCATGCAGCACTAGCATTCCTGATGCTGGTTCACCCTTTCCCCAGGTCTGGAATAATCAGATTTAATCTGGTCTGGGTTAACAACTCTGTGGAGCTATCCCTGTAATTGCATGAGGGGTGGTCCTATAATCAAACAGGAACCAGGACAGTTTGGTATCTAGTGAAGCAATGGGCTTTTTCTCTGAGCCTACCCTTAAAGTGTGGACTGCTCTTTCTGCCAGGCCATTGGATGATAGATTATATGGAGCTGTCCTTATATGTCTAATCCCATTTGACTTTAGGAAATACTCAAATTCCCTGCTAATAAACGATGGCCTGTTATCTGTGACCAACACTTCCATGAATCTGTGTATTGCAAAAGATGTGCGCAGCTTTACTATCATTCCCATGTTTGATGAGTCAACTCTTAGCATGTCTAACTACTTTCAGTGGGCATTTACAATGACTAAGAACATTGACCTAATGAAAGGATCAGCATAGTCGATATGTAACCAAGTCCAGAGATTACCCAGCCATTCCCACGAATAAGGGGTAACTCCTAGGGGTAATTTTTGTCCTTATTGGCACACTGGGCACTGCCCTACCAATGTGGCTATGTCTGCATCCAAGTCTGGCTACTAGACATAACATCTCATTAACATCTTCATTTGGATACCCTTGGATGACCCTGATGGAGTTCAGCCAGTATCTGGCAGCGACCTTTGCTTGGACAATCACTCTTGCTCCCCATAATAATGTGCCATCCTCTATTGTGATCTGGTCTCAGTGAGCCTAAGAAGATTTCATTTCTGGTTGTGATGGTCCTTTGATTTTCCCCATCACCAACAGCTGTTTCAGTTTTGCCAGGACTGAATCTTTCTGTATCCAAAATCTGATATTGTCAGCTGTGACTGTGTCCAGAAAATTTAAAACCATTGCAGACTCATCCAATGGTGGCTACATCAGCGGAGTATCTGCCAGAGGAACATGCCTCGATGCATCCACATTCGTTACTTAGCCTCCAGCACGGTGTTCTAACTTGTAATTATAAGCAATTAATATTAGAGCCCACCACTGAATTCTACTTGAAGTTATAAGTGGCACTGCCTTGTCCTATTTAAGTAGACCTAGCAGGGTCTGTTATTATGACAAACTTATGTCCGTAAAGGTGGGACTTCCTGACTCCAAGTATGACTGTCAAACCTTCCTTCTCTGTTTGGGCATATTTATGCTCTGCATTAGCCAAAGTCCTGGATGCTTACACTATTGAGCATTCCTCTTCTAGGGTTTAATACTACCCCGATTCCGTATGAGGAGGCATCACATGTCAATACCAGATCTCACTTGAGGTCACAGTATGCCAACACCGTAGAGGATGATAGGTGCTTCTTCACTTCCCTGATAGATATGACTTGGCTATGCAACCAGGTTATGTATGAACTTTTCACAATAATTCACCAGCCCAAGGAAAGACCTAATTCCAATACAGATGTGGGAGCCGAGCACCTTTAATTGTCCTCACTTTATCTTCTAAAGGGTGTAACCTGGTCTTGTCAATCCTGTAGCTCAAGGTCACTTGGGGTGACTGGAACACATGTTTTCCTTCTAATCCTTTATTTACATGTGGAAATCCTTCACACTGGCCCAGCTCCAGTTCTTAGATTGTGAGAATTTCTGACACTGCACTTCTCTATCTGTCAGCTAAGGCTCCCTGATTGAACGAGATTAACAACCCAAATTTTAGGGAACTCCAATTCTGTGAGGTCCACTTGGCTGACCTCAGTACAATCATGACTCCTTTAGATTGAAATCTCTCTATCTCAGCCTTTAATACGCTTACATAGCCTCTGCAGTCCCCATTGGCAAAGTATTTTGTACATTCTCTACCCTCTAAAAGAGGAAATTTCTCCTTATCTCTGTCTAACATTGATGACTCTTTATTCTGAGATTATGCTAATTGGTCCTAGGCTCTCCCACAAAGGGAAACTTTTCTGCATCTACACTTAAGAATTCTCTATGTTTCAATAAGGTCACCTCATCATTCTCCAAACTCCAATGAGTACAAGTGCAACCTATCCAATCTCTCCTCATAAGACATTTCCTCAATAAGGGGATCAATTAGCTAAGTTGGTTGGACAGTTGTTTTACAATGAAGAATGACACCAAAAGTGTGGATTCAATTCCTATATTGACTGAGGTTACCAGGAAGGTCCTGCCTTCTCAACATTGCTCTTTGCCTGAGACATGATGACCCTCAGGTTAAACTTACCACTAGTCATCTCTTTCTAGTCAGAGAGCAGACCTAGCATTCTCTGTGATGACAATGGCTTTACAATTTTTGTTATTACCTGGGATCAGCCTAGTGGACTTTCTCTGGATTGCCTCTAATGCAGTACATCTTTCCTTAGGCAGGGGCCCAGAGCTATTAATGGTATTCCAGCTTTGGTCTGACTAGTATAGCTTTTGACAGGTTTCCCTACTTTTATACTCGACTCCCTTTGAAATGTATGTCAACATTCCACTTGCTTCCCCTATTACTTGCTGAATTTGTAGGCAGGCTTTTTAATGTTTATGGTTGAGAGACCCCCTTATCCTTCTCTGCTTTAGCTTTCTGCAGTCTTTCTCCATTTAAATAATATTCAGCTCCTTTGTTTTTCCTGCTAAGGTGCATAATCTCAAATGTTTCCACATTAGATGTTTTCTGCCAAGCATTTGGACACCCATTTAACCAATCTAAACCCTCAGCAGACTCTTTGAGTCATTGCATCACTTGCATTCTCATCTATAATTGCATATCCGTAGACTTGGCTACAGTACGTTCACTTTCCTTATCCGGGTCATGAACATATATTGTAAATAATTGGGCCTAGCACTGATCCCTGTGGCATTCCACTCGTTAAACAGGTTGCCACCCTGAAAATGCCCCCATTACCCTTGTCTTCTATTAGTTAGCCAATCTGCTGTCCATGCCAACTTAACCTTCTTACCTCACAGGTGGCATGTTGGTCAGTGGTTAGCACTGCTGCCTCACAATGCCAGGGACCTGGGTTTGTTTCCACCTTAAGGTGACTGTCTGTGTGGAGTTTGCACATTCTCCCCAAGTCTGTGTGGGTTCCCTCTGGATGCTTCGGTTTCCTCCCACAGTCCAAAGATGTGCAGGTTAGGTGGATTGCCCATGCTAAATTGCCCATCATGTCTTGGGATGTGCAGGCTAAGTGGATTATAGGGATAAGGTGGAATGCTCTTTGGAGGGTCGATGTGGACTTGATGGATAAAATGGCCTGCTTCCACACTGTAGGGATTCTCTGATTATTAAGTAGCCTAACATGTCCCTTATTAAAGGTGTACTGAAAATCCAAACATACTAAATCCACTGCTTCCCCTTTATTGATCCTGTTTGCTATTTCCTCAAATAGTGATTTCCTCTTATTGAAGTCAACCTGACTCTGCTTGTTCATATTATCTGTTTACAGTCAGAGAGTCAGAGAATTGTACAGCATGGAAACTGACCCTTTCGGTCCAATTCATCCATCCTAAATTAATCAAGTTCCATTTGCTAGCATTTGACCCCTATTCCTCTAAACCCTTCCGAATCATGTACCCTTCCAATGCCTTTTAAATATTGTAACTCTACCAGTTTCTACTGCTTCCTCTGGCAGCTCATTCCAAACATGGACCACCCTCTGTGTGAAAATGTTGCCCCTTAGTTCTCTTTTAAATCTTTCCCCTCTCAGTTTAAACCTCTGCCCTCTAGTTTTGGATTCACTTACACCAGGAAAAAGATCATGACTATTCACCCCATTCATGCCCCTCATGATTTTATAAACCTCTATAAGGTCACCCCTCAGCCTCTGACCATCCAGGGAAAATAGACTCAGCCAATTCGGCCTTTCCCAACGCTCAAACCCTCCAACCCCGGCAGTATCCCTGTAAATCTTTTTTACACCCTTTCAAGTTAAGCAACACCTGTTCTTCAGCAAGGAAACCAGAATTGAATGCAGTATTCCAAAAGTGGCCAAACCATTGTCCTGTGCAACTGCAACATGACATCCCAGTCCTATCCTCAATGCACTGACTATTAATGGCAAGTGTGCCAAATGCCTTCTTCACTACCCTGTCTCCCTGTGACTCCATCTTCAAGCAATAATGAACCTGCACTCCAACACTCCCTAGGTCTCTACCATTAATTGTCTAAGTCCTGCCCTGATTTGCAACACCTCACATTTATCTAAATTAAACTCTATCTGCCGCTTCTTGGCCTACCGGCCCTCTGATCAAGGTCCCATTGTACTCTCTCTTATATCTTTTTTTGACTCTGACGTTTTTTCCAATAACAGACATTAAGCTAACTGGCTTATCACAATCTGTTTTTGTCTCCTTCACTGCTTAAAGGAAAATGTTACATTGGTAGTTTTCCAATCCTCTGTAGCTACTTGTTTTAATCTCCGAGGATGCAACTCATCAGATGCAAGAGACTTGTCAGTCTTTAGTCCCATTAGTTTTCCTCGCAGCTTTTTTCTTCAGTGATAGTTATTGTATACATTGCCATAGTGTCATAAAGCATGAAAACGCACCTTTTGGTCCAACTTTTCCATGTCAACCATGTTCCCAAACTATTCATCCTTCTTTTTCTTGACCAGAGATTCAATTTTTCTAGTCATCCAGCATTTCTTACACCTACCAGCCTTATCCTTTGCACTAACAGGAATGTACTGTCTCCAAATTCTCATTATCTCATTTTTGAAGGCCTCCCACTTTGCAACCGTCCTTTTACTTGTCAACGACCTCCCCCAATTAACTTTTGACATTTCCTGCTTAATACTGTCAAAATTAGCTTTACTCCAATTTAGAACTTTAACTTTTAGATCAGATCCATCCTTCTTCATAACGATTCAAAACTAGTAGAATTATGATCACTTGCCCCAAGTACTTTCCCACTGACACCTCAGTCATTTGCTCTACCTTATTTCCCAAGAAAAGGGTCATGTTTTGCTCCTTCTCTTGTAGGTACAAGCACATGTTGAATAAGAATTTTTTTTTTGGACACATTAATAAATTCCTCTCCATCCAAGCCTTAATACTATGACAGTCCCAGTCTATTCTTGGAAAGTTAAAATCCCTTAGCATTACGACCTTATTATCCTTACAGATGGCGGAGATCACCTCACATATGTGCTTCTCAGTTTTCTGCTGACTGTTTGAGGGGCCTATAGTACAATCCCAATAATCCCTTTCTTATTTCTCAGTTCCACCCAAATAACATCACTGGATGTTCTCCCAGGAATATTCTCTCTAAGTATACAAAGTTAAAAATCACACAACTTTGTACACCCTAGTCCAACACCGGCATCTCCAAATCATGACTACTCTCTAAGTATAACTGTAGTGTTATCCTTAACCAAAAACACCACTCCCCCTCCTCTCTTACCCTCACTTTCTATCCTTCCTATTACATCTGTACTCTAGAACATTAAGCTGCCAGTCCTGCCCCTTTCTGAGCCACCTTTCTGTAATAGCTATGATACCCCAGTCCATGTTCCCAACCATGCCCTAAGTTCATCTGCCTTATTTGTCAGGCCTCTTGCATTGAAATAAATGCAGTTTGGTCTGGGAAACTCTAATAAATACACTCTATGAATTTTTCCTTGTGGCTACTTCAGCCAATCAGACATGGAAAACTACATGAAGACTAAAGTCACCCATGACTAATGTACTGCCTTTTTCACATGCCCTTATTATCTTCTGATTTAATCTCAATCCCTCTGGATAGCTACTGTTGAGAGCCTTTACTCTACTCTTACCTGCGTCTTATTTTCCTTTTTATTTCTTATCTCCACCAATACAGATTCTACATCTTCCGATCCAAAATCATTCCTCCCTATCATATTTATTCCATCTGTACTAGCAATGCTACCCCTTTCCTTCCTGCCTGTCCTCTTGAAAAGTCACATACTTCTGAATACTTAGTTGGCAGCTTTGAATTCATTTAAACTTGTAACTGGCTCTGTTTGACTCCCAAATGCCTCCTGAGAATTCAGAAAAGAAGCAGAAATGCAAGGCTGGAATTGATTTCTGCTGTGAAAAATACCTGACATTGAATAGCAAATGTTTTTCCTAACAGAATTGTCCTCTACCACCTACAAACTAGAGTGTGACAGGACTGCAGAGGGCTTTTAAGCATACATGTTCTAGAGATTCAGATGTTTTATTTGCATATCTTTTGAAAGCAGATCAGAGCCATGTTTTGCATTTTATTTTCCATTCATTCCTCTTGTTTATTGTCCTTTATTAACTCCCTGTGGGAAATCACCTGCTGAATACCATCCCATGGTATCTGAGACTTACATTTGAGAAGATTAATGGACACATCTGGCTTCTATCCTTTTCATATAAGTATAGATTGAATGTTCAGTATCTTGTACAAGTCATTTGTGCCTTATTTTAAATGATGCTTTTCAAATTTATTGCAACAAACTGGAAGACTGTTTTGTAAGATACCACATTGTTTTAGCTTTATCTATGCCGTACATGGTGGTAATTCATTGTTAAAACATGATACAACATAAGAATCCATTGAACAAGAAAAGGTCTCTCAGCTCATCACAAAAAACAAATTATTTAGTCATTATCACATTGCTATTTATGGGAGTTTGCTATGCACAAATTAGCTACGTTTTCTGCATTACAAGCACCTAAAATTGACCTGTGAGCAAAGTTATAGGTCATGGTATAAAGGGGACAGTACAAAATTGGCTGTGTGAAAGGAAACTGAGAGTCAATGAATGTATTTTGGGCTGGAGGGAGGTTTATAATGACTGTCCTCAGGGTTCAGTATTGGGTCCCAAGCTTTGCTGAGTGAATGTGAATGATTAAATCTTGGTGTGCAAGGGGCAATTTCAAAGTTTTTTGCTCAAAACTTGACAGAACTGTAAACTGTGAGGAGGCCAGGGCAGAACTCCAAAAGGACATTGACAATATGGAAATTGGTTGGATAGGTTGTGCTGAACTTCAATGCAGAGAAGGTGTGAGGGGATGCCCTTTGGTAGGAAGAACATTGAAAAGCAATATGAAATAGTGAATACAGTTCTAAAGGGGTACAGGAGCAGAGGGGCCTGGGTGTGTATGTGTAGATCATTGAAGATGGCAGGACAGGTGGAGATAGCAGTTAATAAAGCACACTATGCCCCTATTAATAAAGCTGAGGACGCTGAGACAATGTTGAATTTGTATAAGACTCTTTTTAGACCTCCGCTGGAGTATAATGTATATTTGTAGATGCCATTTTTATAGGAAAGATGCAAATACACTGGAGAGAGTGAGAAGCAACTTACAAGAATGGTTCCAGGAATGAGAAACTTCAGTTTTGAGAATAGATTAGAGAGGTTAGGACTGTTCTCCTTGGAAAGAAGAAGGCCGAGAGGAGATTCAACAGAGATTTGCAAAATCATGAGTGGGCTGGATAAAGTAGATAGTGAGAAGCTGTTCCAGCTCATGAATGTAACAATAATAAGAAGGAATAAATTTAAAGCGATGCACAAAAGATGCAAGGCTGTTGTGAGAAAAAAAAACTTTTTCACTCAAGTTTTTTTTTCTCACAACAGCCTTGCTTCAGTTAGTTGCCTCAGCAAGTAGTCAGGTAATTCGTTAATTCATGCAGCACAGAAAAGGCCTGTTGACCCATCGAGTCAGCACTGTAGTGGAGGTATTCTACTGAGGTATTCAAGAGGGCATTGAATGATAATTTGGATAGACATTGTGTGGAAGGGTATGGGGACAAAACTGGAGATTACCACTAAGTAATACTGCTCATCTGAGGAGCTGGTGCAGGCACAATGACCCAAATGACCCTCCTTCTGTGCTGTAACAATTCTGTGATTCTGTCATTTTTTTTGGAAGTATTTTAACAAATAGAAGCAAAGAGCAAGAAGTAAATTAGGTGAAATATATTTATAAACATTTGTTTATCAAATATAACTAAAAACATTTCTGGCATTTTATGATCTGCTATTAGTTCATACTGACTGTGGAACGTTCCATTATCTATCAATGACTTTAAAATTTAATAGCAATTTTGATGCTGTGAACTGATATTCTTTGGAAACCATCGAAGATTTATCATTTGGAATGATTGATAGTTGGTCTTACTTTACAATGACAAATCAAATATCATCTTCAGATGAAATCAGGCAAATAGCCAGGAAATAATTGAACTAGACTATATAGACATAATTCAAGCCCCATTTTAAATTCCCGTGTTTGCAGTTCTAATGGAAACTGAAATTCTTTCTAATGTGATAACACTCTTCTCCCAGCTGAGATGTTGCAGTAGAGGGAGGGTGTAATTACAGTCCAAGAAGCTTTACACAGGCTGAGTACAGTATTGACACAGGCTGTCATTATTGTAAATGAAGTATTTTCAATCTAAGATGTACCTATATTATAAAGTCGGTTTACTTTTGAATATTTGGTTATGGAAAGAGGCTTTAAAGAAAATAGTATCATGATAAAAGTTAAAGAGAGGTGCAATAATTGATATGAGGCATATAAAGAAAACACTTTCCCACTCAATGATAACTTAAAACATAAGATGTTTTGCTAACTGGTTTCTGCTTTCAAAATTTAAGATTGACGATAATCCTTTGCAACATTTATAAGCACTCTAAAACACTTTACTCACTCTGCTTGGAATGACTTTTCCAGTATAAGGACTTTTCTAATGTGTCCAATTAAATAAATATACCTTGATATTGCATTGTAGTTTGCAGTTGGACTGAAGGAAGTTCATCACAGCCTTCACATTTTACACTGTTACTTAGATTCGAAGAGTATAGACATTGAAAGGATACTAAGCATTCAGATATAAAATAGGAGTCTTACTTAAATATTCAAGTCAAAACTTTAAATAAAACTTAACATTCAGACCTCACACCTATTGTCAAAATGGAACTTCCATTTCTTTTGGGGATAGGGCCAATCTCCAGTTTTAACTGGCTTCATGTGGCATGCTTGAACTTAGGAACTACAGAGACAATGTAAGAACTAACATTGTACAACTCACTGGAATAGTGCATTAGACTTACATTCTTTCATACTGCAAAAAAAGTGCTTTAAGCACTGTAATTATTTAAAAGGCATGTGTACTTTAAATGTAAACTGAGCATTACAAATTAATATATATATATTTTGCAAATACATGTTTTTAGTTTACATGCATATTTAGTTAGGGACACAATCCCATAATTTACTTCATCCTGCCTCCCTCTAGTTGTGGGTGACAGGTGCAGTCGTGAGCCTTTCCCTGTATCACCATGTGCCTGGGAAGCACTGTCAGGCTGTAAGTGGGTGGTAATGTGTGGTTGCAGCCTGCTCAGCACGCCTACACATTAAGTCACAACACTAGCACTATAGTAGCAATGTTACTCCTTTTACAGCTAATATTTTATTATATATTAACTCTACTTTTTGGCAGGTTGCTAGTCTTAAGATTCCCAGCATTAGTGATCCTATCATATACAGTGCCAGAAAAAAGGCACACCACAGCCTGCCTCTCGTACCCTACTACTAATGTCTGTTTATTTCTATCTTCATATGAACCTGGATTATATGTGAATTTCCAAACACAATTCTGCTTTATCTTGTAGATTCATCAAGTCTTACAAAATGAGAATACAATAGCAAGAAGATAATTAGACAGCAAACGCATAACTTAGTTCAAATTAGTCACATAATCATTCACTAACAACAAACGTCATATTGATTCAGTGATAGAATGCTTATTTCTAAAACAGAATATTAAGTTCAAACCCCACTCAAAGGTATAACCTTAGCTGACATTGAACAAGAAAGAAAATTGTCTTTGAAATAAGATACTGCAACTCTAGGTTAAATATTAAGGATACTAGCAATAATTGGCAAATGGATTTGGCCTTTATTGCCAGGGGATTAGAGTTTAAAAATAGGGAAATCGTGTTACAACTGTGCAGGATGTCAGTAAGGCTGGACTGAGAATACTGTGTAGAGTTCTAGTCCCCATATTTAAAGTGATGTATTAGCAGTGGAGGCAGTTCAAAAAGAGATTCATTAGGCTGATTCCTGGAATGAACATGTTGACTTATCAAGAACAGATAAACAGGTTAATCCTTTATTCATTAGAGTTTGGAATAATGAGGAGTGATTTTATTGAAACATACATGATCCTAAAGGAGTTTGATCGGGTAAATATTGAGAAGATAGTGGGGGAATATTGAACAAGGGGATATGTGGGGAGGTTGTGATATAATGGTAATGTTACTGAACTAGTAACCCAGAATATCAGGCTAATGTTCTTAGAACATGGGTTCAAATCCTATAGTGAAATTTTAATTCAATAGAAGTCTGGAATTAAAAGTCTAATGATGACCATGAAACAATTATTGTTTTAAAAAATCCCTATGGTTCACAAATGTTCTTTAAGGAAGGAAGTCTGTTGTCGTTAACCTTTCTGGCCGCTTACCCAATATATATTTTCTGGGTGCTCATGGGAAAAAACTTTTTAATATTCTCACTTTTAGTGCAAGGAAAAATATTCTAATGTTTTGGGTTTCTGAAAAACCCTGGGGTCTGTCGGGTTGGCTTAGGCTTATCATGGAACATATTGCTCTGGACCTTTTTACGAATATGGTACACCAGAAAACTGAAAATTTGTGTAGGATATGGTGGCTCTTTTTGGACTAACTGGATGTAGATTTATCTGCCATCTTACCTAGGGCTTATGTGTCGCCATGACAGTTTGATCTAAAGTACATGATGTCCTTGAAGGAAGAGCTTCGAATAAATTAGTGTGTAATATTCAGTGCTCTCGGAGATCAGGAACTAATGTTTTGTTGTGCTGAGCTATTTTATTTATTTATTTATTATTACCTTTACTGATTTTCTTATTTTGCACGTGAGTATAGTTGTGTTTTGTTTGTGTTGTGTTTTTCATTGTTATATACACATAGAATAATTTTTTGTTGGTTAGTTGGTGTTGTAACTTTCTGTAATTTTATTTTTTTAAATCTTTCTTTCTTTAAAAATATCCGTTTAAAAAACCTGTCTGGCCTACATTTGACTCCTAACTACCATCTGAAATGACCTAGCATGCCTTTCAGATCAGGGGGCGGTTAGGGAGGGCAAGTAATACTAGGTCAGCCAGCAATGCCCACAATCACTAAATGGATTTGTTAAAAAGTAGTTACAGACCTGTGGAGGCTAGAAAATGTTCTGAAGGTTGAAAATACTTAGATTTTTGAAATGGAAGGAGTTGAGTCCCGGGGCAGATCAGCCACGTGAATCTATTCTTCAAATTATGCCATTATAAAGTACCTTACCAAATGTCTTTTGAAACACCAGATATGAAAAATCTACAGCATCCCCTTTATGAACATGTTACTCCGACAAAATTTATGTTTATTAACCCAGTTTTTCCAAGTGAGAATTAATTTTCGCTTCATTAAACTGATTGCCATATAGTTATCAGGTTTATCCCTTTCCCTTTTTCTAAATAGGGTGCAACAGTTGCAATCCTTTGACATCACTCCAAAATGAAAAATGGATTATGGTCACACCTTCTGC
Source organism: Chiloscyllium plagiosum (assembly GCF_004010195.1). Classification (NCBI taxonomy): domain Eukaryota; kingdom Metazoa; phylum Chordata; class Chondrichthyes; order Orectolobiformes; family Hemiscylliidae; genus Chiloscyllium; species Chiloscyllium plagiosum. Next base: position 45,526,422 of record NC_057733.1, on the reverse strand, counting down.
TATTAAACCCTTCTTCCCTCAGCAATCTAAGGATTCACACAACTGGACCAGGTAACTTGCTAACTTTGAGTAATGCCAACCTATTTAATACCTCTTTTCTCTGTATTTTTAAAACATATCCAATGTCTCAACTTTCTCTCCACTCTACTCTGACTTAAAATACTTCTTTTGCACTGTCCAGCACATGTCAATCTGCATTTTAGGAAGGGTGAAAGGGAAAAATCAGGGGATTACAGAACAGTTAGCCTAACATCTGTGATAGGGAAATTTTTGAGTCTATAATCAAGGATGAGATAACTGAACATCTCAAAACTATTCAGTTAATTGGGAGAATCAGCTTGGGTTCATGACTGACAAACGTCATTGAATGTTTTGAAGAGGTGACTAAGGTACTGGGCTGGAGAATGTCTACAGATGTTGTTTATATTGATATCCAAAGGAATTTAATAAAATCCCACATAAGGGACTATTTATTAAGGTAGAAGCCCATAGAACTGAGTGCAAATTACTGACAAGGCTGGGAAATTGATTGAGTGGCAGGCAACAGAAAGTGGGAATAATGGGGTAGACACCCAAATTAGCAGAACATCATAAGTGGTGTCCCAGAAGGATGTGTGTTAGGGCCTCAATTATTCACATTATTTATAAATAATTTATTAATAAACAGATATCCATACTTGCTGATGATAGAGTTAGGCTGCACTGTAGACAATGTAGATGATAGCACAAAATTTCAAAGGGATATTGATAGACTAAATGAAAACTGTGGCCAATGGAGCATTAGGAGGTGTGAGGTTATCCATTTTAAACTAAATAAAAATAGATCAGGATACTTTATACAGTCAAATACAGTGGAGAGAGACTTGGGGGTTCAAGTGCACGGATCTTTAAAATGTCACAAACAAGTGCAGAAAATAATCAAGAAAGTTAATGGAATGCTGGCCTTTATATTTAGAGGATTACAGTAAAAAGATGCAGACATTATGCTGCAGTTATACAAAATCCTGGTTAGACACCACTAGTAGTTCGGTGAGCAGATCTGGGCACCACACCTTAGGAAGAATAATGTTAGCCTTGGAGGGAGTACAACTTAGGTTTACAAGAATGATGCCTGAACTTCAGGTGTTAAGTTATGGGGAGAGATACACCCATTAGGCCTGTTTTCTCTAGGATTTAGAGATTAAGGGGTGATCTGATCAAAGTCTTCAAGATATTAACAGGAAAAGACAGGATAAACTATTTCCACTGGTTGGGGTTTCTAGAACTAGGGGGAAGAGGCTGAGAATTCGGAGCTGAAGAGATATTAGGAAGCACTTCTACCCACAAAGAATGGGCGAAGTTTGAAACTCTCTTCCACAAATGGCAATGGATGCAGATCAGTTGTTAAGTTTAAATATGAGATAGAAAAATTTTGTTAAGCAAAGATATTAAGGGAAATAGGCCAAAGGCCAAAGAAATATGGAGTTAAGCCACAGACCAGCCATGATCTCATTGAATGGTGGAACAGGTTTGAGGGGCTGAATGGCTTACTCCTGGTCCTATTTTCTGTTTTCCTTTATTTGGTGACGACAGAATGAAAATACTCATTCAAAATCTCAAACATGTATTCTGTCTCCACAAGAAGATTTTTGTTCCTAATCAACTCCACCCTTTAAGTGTTATTTTACTTGTTTAACAATAAAAAATGGGTTTCCCTTTTTTTACAGAATCCCTACAGCGTCAAAACAGGCCCTTCGGCCCCACACCGACTCTCTGAAGAGGAGTAACCCACCCAGACTCATTCCCTGACCCTATATTTACCCTTGACTATAGAAATTTGGTCTCTTTCAGTCTAGGATTTCACTTTGGATTGTCCCTCTCCATAACTAGTTTAAATCTAATAATATTGTGATCATTATTACCTAGCCAAACTTGTAGTGAAAAGCATTCAAATTCCCTTTTTTCATATCCCAGAATTAGATTTCCCACTGTTTCATTAAACATTGAACTTAAAGCATATTGATTGAAAACCATTTTCTTGTACACTTGTTAGGAATTAATAATAGTCCTTGCCTTTTAATATAATCTGGAGTAATTTAGATCCCTATTATTATTTCAGATTATATTGCTAGTTCCCATAGTAACCAGGCTTCATGAACTAAGCTGCTGCTGTTGGTCATTTGTCCTTGGATATGATGTACATGAACTACTCAGCATTGTGAAGTGGGCCTTGCATAGTCATAGTCATGTCTAACATTCTTACTGACATTTATAGTTTCATTGGTGTGAAATCGTGAGAATTGGGAGAACACCACAAATGTAGCATAAGGTAAGATTACAGAAATATACAGAAGCATAGCATGGTGCCTTTGAACTCATCCTAAAATTGTATCTGTATTTCTAAAGGAGATTGCTTTATTTCTGAAACCCCAAGAAACTGGCACATTAAAATCAGCTGAGACAAGCATTGATAGATAATTTTCAGGGGCAAGTATCATACATTGCAAAGACTGCAATTCTTTTATTTTTCTATATTTTTAATTGTGAACTGAAATGGGAAATGACTTTTAAAAAAACTAAAGATTGTAGAAGAAAATGTTGCATGTTTAAAAAGCAAATCACAAACTCACAAATCATGAAGAAAGCCAGTTTATTTTAGCTCACCAGCTACTGTGGCCTTTAACCAGTAACCAGATTTTGCAGTTGGAGGAGCATCACCATCACCTGTGCCTCCTGTGAAAATGTGAAAAGAACCAGGAGAAAACAGACTGAAGAACAAAATGTGCTGGCAAGCAAAAGTATCACCTCTGTGATACCTGTGGACTGAGGCCGTTGAACTGTTTCCCCAATTATTTTTCTCTCTACTCATAACACCAATGTTTTTTTGTCCGTCTGGAACTGTCTGTCTGTGTATATAACACAGTGGCTAGAAGGGGGTTAGAGTTTTAACTAGTAGACTTATATGTTAGCGGTTCCTAGTTGTTTGCCTATGGCTGGAATCTATTTGCTTGTAATAATAATAGTTCTTCTTAAGTACAGAAAGCTAGTTTGTATTTTCTGTTAGTCTGGGTCTGACAGGTAAACTGGGGACTTTGTGTACTCTAATTAAATTTTCTACTTTGTGATGATTCTGGGAGTACTGGTCTTTTTAAAATGGTCTCACCTCTTGATAACCACAAAAAATAGCATACTGAAACTTCAGTCTGGAAATCAAAACAGAATATATTCAATATCCTGAAATAGTACAATAATGTTGTCTAGGAGACAAAATACTAGCTCACAAGTCCAGGGAAATTCTCCAGCAATATTTTCAGGAGTTTTTAAAAAATCTTTTAAAAATTAATTTATAGCATGTGGGTGTCACCCAGAAGACAGTTTAGAGTCAACCACATTGCTGTGAGTCTGTCGGCCACACGAGGTAAGGATGACAGATTTCCTTCCCTGATGCATATTAATAAATCAGATTTTTGTTTTACAACAATTTACAGTAGTTACAAGGTCATTATTCTCTTTATTACAAACTTTTATTGAATTCAAATTTCATTTCCTGCCATGGTGGGATGTCCTCTGACATATAATATTAGACCAGGGTTCTGGATTACTAGTCCAATGATGCTACTTATTTATACTTGGATGTGTGTTTTAGATTTTTACAACTGTGTAGGATTTTTACCTCAAGTAGAGAAGAACAATCAGTTCAATACAATATAATACAGCACAGGAACAGGCCCTTCAGCCCACCAAGCCTGCACCAATTCCTAATCCTTACTTAGACCCACTATTTATCGCTAACATGCCTGCTTCCACCACCTCCACTGGCACTGCGTTTCAGGCACCATCCACCCTCTGTGTGAAAAGGTTTTCCTGCTTTTTTTCCCCTAAACTTTCTCCCTCTCACTTTGAACCTATAGTTGACATTTCCATCCTGGGAAAAGGCCTCTGACTTTCTCCTCTCTCTCAGTCTCTCATAATTTTGTAGACCTCTGTCAGGTTGCCCCTCAGCCTCGGTCTTCCAATGAAAACAATCCAAGTTTATCCAACCTCTCCATCTCATAATTAAAACCCTCCAGATCAGGTAACATCCTGGTAAACCTCTCTGCACCCTCTTCAAAGCATCCATGTCCTTTTGGTAGCGTGGTGACCAGAACTGCACGCAATATTCCAAATGTGACTGAATTAAAGTTTTATACAGCTATAACATAGCTTGCAAACTTTTACATTTGATATCTTGGCTGATGAAGGCAAGTGTGCTGTAAACCTTCTTGACTGCCTTATACACCTATTTTGCAACTTTCAGGGATCTGTGTGCCCAGATCCCTCTGTATGTCAATACTCCTAAGGGTTCTGCCATTTATTGTATAATTCACACTTGAGTTTGATCTTCCAAAATTCATCACCTTGCACTTGTTCAGATTAAACTACATCTGCCATTTCTGCCCAAACCTGCAATCTATATCCTCCTGTATCCTTTGATAATCGTCCTCACTATCTGCAATTCCGCCAATTTTGGTGTCATGTGCAAACCTACTAATCAGATCACCTACATTTTCCTCCAGATATATATATATATATCTCACCTAACAAATATACCCAGCACTGACCCCTGTGGAATATCACTACTTTCTGATCATTTTGAAAAGCATGCTTCTACCGTTACTCTCTGTCTTCTATGACCAAGCCAGTTTTATATTCATCTGGACGGCATACTTTGCACCCCAACTCTAAATCATCAATGTAAATTGCATCTTCTCCAACAGCTTCCTGACCACTGACATTGGACTCACTGGCCTGTAATTACCTGGATTGTCTGTTTCCCTTCTTAAACAAAGGAACAATTTTGGCTTCTCCAGTCCTTTGGAACCTCACCTAAGGCCAAAGAGGATGCAAAGACTTCTGTTAAGGCCCCAGACAGTTCCCCCCTTGTCTCCCACAGTATCCTGGGATAGATTCCATCTGGCCCAGGGGATGAGTCTACCTTAAAGCATTTCAAGACACCCAACACTTCCTCTTTCATTTTGTTGACCTGCCGAGAGTATTCATACATCTTGCCCTAACCTCAACATCCTCATATCACTCTCTTTGGTGAATACTGATATAAAGTACTCATTAAGGATCTCATCTATTTCCTCTGGCTCCATACATAACTTCCCTCCTTTATCCTTAAATAAGCCTACTCGTTCTCTAGCTACCCTCTTGCTCCTAATGCATATATAGAATGCCTCAGAATTCTTCTTAACTCTGCTGGCCAAGAATATTTCATGACTCCTGTTAACTCTCCTATCTTCTGGTTTGAGTACCTTCCTACTTTCGCTATACCCTTCAAGGACTTTGTTCTTAGTTGCTTAAAATTTAGATATGCTTCCTTTTTTGACCAAGCTTATAATTTCCTCAGTTAACCAAGGTTCCTGAATCCTGCAATTCCTGTTCTTCATTTTCACAGGTACATGTCTGTCTTGCACTCTAATCAACTGCTCTCTAACTGGACTACCACATGTCAGATGTGGGTTTACCCTCAAATAGCTGCTCCTAATCCAGATTCCCCAATTCTTGCCTGATTCAGTTCTAGTTGGCCTTCCCCCAGTTAAATACTTTCATCTAAGGTTCACGCTTGCCCTGATCTATAGGTATCCAAAAACTTACAGAATTACAGTCACTATTCCCAAAATGCTCCTCCACTGAAACTTTGATCACTGGCCAGGCTCATTTCCCAAAATCAAGTCCAGTATGGCCCCCTCCCTCATTGGATTATCCAAATACTGTTTCAAAAACTTTCCTGGACATACCTAACAAATTGCTCCCCATCCAAACCCCCAGCACTAAGGGGGTCCAAGTCAATATGAAGGAAGTTAAAATCACCCACAACAACAGTTATTTTCACATCCTTCCAGAATCTGACGACATATCTCTTTTTTTTCTACCTCCCGCTAGCAAATTGGATGTTTATAATACAATCATGCATATATGCATTGCGATTGCATCTTTCCTTCCTATTCCTGAGCTCTACCCATTATTATCCCTCGCTGCAAAATCCTCAGCACAGCTATGATATGTTCCCTAACCGGTAATGCAACTCCTACACCTCTGGTGTATTCTCTTCCGTCTTGTCTAAAACATTGATATCTCGGAACATTAAACTACCAATCCTATCCCCCTATCTCTACAACATTTGAAGAATTTTATCCCCACAAACAAGTTGCGACTAGATTTGTTGAAAAATACCAAAATACGTTTAATCAGATTTTTGTTGGGCCATGATGGTATTAAAGCAGTGCTTCCGGTGAGGCCCAATTTTAATACCCCGGACTTCATATGACTTTGAGGCGAAAATATGGGGAGCTGTTCAGCAATAGGAGTGGGGGAGAGTGAATCTGAGCCTGCCTCATCTCCCCCTCCTTCACTCCACAATTTCTTGTCCATATGTCCACCCACCCATCTCTTTTCCTTTACCCCCATCTCTCTCTCTTTTACCAACTATCTACATTGTGTGCAGGAGCTAATAAAGAGCCTGGGTTTCTTTGCAGCTGTCAAAACAGTACAAGGGTCACATCAGCCAAATGCTGCCTCAGAGTCAGGGATACCGAGACGAGAGCGTCATGTGGAGTTCACAAACACCTCAGCTGCGAACTAACGGTATGACTAGACGAGCTAGAGGAACACAATGGCCTAACCTATACGTCGGTTCAGGAGAGTATGGACTGCAATTGAACTGATTATCAGGCATGATTTGGAGATGCCGGTGTTGGACTGGGGTGTATAAAGTTCACCTGATGAAGGAGCGTCGCTCCGAAAGCTAGTGTGCTTCCAATTAAACCTGTTGGACTATAACCTGGTGTTGTGTGATTTTTAACATTATCAGGCAGCGTGTGACGGGCGGCCGACCCGAATCCGGCTGTTTTGAGCCACCACCTGAGATAAATGCCTCAAGTCTTGCCTGGCAGCAAGTTACCCATCTTCTTAATCTGGAAATGTGTGTGTGGGGGGGCGAGGGAAATATGGGGAAGCCTACTGCGGCAGTTACAGAGAAAATTAAAAATGTAGGAGGGTTCCTGAAACCGATGGCAGTTTCCTCCGACTTGAAAAGAACTAATGGCCAAAAAAGAAGCTTGGGCTTTATACATCTCTAAAGAGAGAGATAACAAATTCACACTTTTAAATTACAATTGAACAGTTCTGGCAGCATCCATGGATAGAGAAGCACAGCTGACGTTTCGAATCCAATTTCTCCTCTTTGGAACTGGAATTCTGCAGTATTTCGTTCTTACTTTAAATTAAAAAGGTCAGCCATAGTCACCAAAAAGTGCTGACCGCATCAGTAATATTGGATTCGAGCGACTGCAGTCAGAGCCCAATTTGCACCGAGGAGGTGGTGACATTCAAATTATTGCAGAGACGTCAAGGTAAAACTCGGCAGTGATATTCAACAGCAGCACAAAAAAAATCTGAGTCAGACAGCAAACCGTTTAAATACATATGCATACATTAAATTAGGTACACAGGGGAAGGTTACACTTGTTCATTTTTTAAAAAAAGGTCAGATTTCACAGGTAGTACTTAGTTTGACGTCGGTACTTCAAAATGAGTAGTAACAGGAACTGCCAGCAGGAAAACTGCCAGCGTCACGGTGGCTCTAGAGGGTGCCACGGTCCAGATCTTCTGACATGTTTAAAGTGTGCGAGGTGTTTAAAGTGCTATCGCTGACTCAGGCAGCCGAGTGAAAAAAAATGTTACAACGTGGGAAGAGTATGAAACATTGCTACCCCCTTGCAACCACCCACTAGCTAATTTACATTATTTTACAAGAGGCTGAGTCATGAGTAACAATATGTTAAGCGCACATGTTTACGGAGGAGACATATGCCACTGCTCGAGTGTCATCCGATTTGAAAAAAAAACTCTGACCGGTTCATTAGTATGCGTAGATTAAAACGCAGTGATTCCCCTTTTTGATTCCATGATAGCTGATTTTAAAAATCCATTGTAAAACCATAACTGTCCCTGCCTCCGCACAAGGAGACATAGGTTAAAGGCTCATCTGTTGCAGAGATCTATCATACAGTAAAATATGAAACCCAAAGTGGTGAGATACGTGTTTTTACCCACACATGTTCGCTACCTTTGTGTAATAAGGAGCTGTGTAAATGAACGTATTTAACATATATGAATGTGTACTGATAATGAAGTATCATTTGTGCTTGCGTCCCTGACAGCTCACCTTGATAAGTGATCCATACTCTCCTGCCTCACTCTGCACCCACTTCAAGCATGTTCTGTACCTGCTCTGTAATTTAGAGGAATACTGCGCTGGTACCAGGAACAACTGCATTTCTATTGTTTGCCATGGACTACATTCCTTCAAAGTGTCATTTCCTCCCAGCGTTCTCCAGTTGAGTGCTATAGTGACTGCAGTATGGCCCAATGCCTCCTGCCTCTTCGTACACTTCTTGAATCAACCAAGGATGGCATCAGGCAATAATTGGAAAGGACCTTACTGCAGGAGAACAGGATGTGGAAGCAGTTTAGCTGGAGATGAAGAAACGGAGGGGAAATAATCCATGTCTGGGAGTGGACTACAGCTCCCTTGCAGTATGACGTATACAAGGAGAAATACTGGGTGCTTGTGATCAAAGGTCAGCAATAATCATGTGATCCACGTATAAACTGGAAAAATCAGATTGGCAATAATAGCATGGATAAGATGTTCATGGAACGTTGGACAGGTTGTGTTGCTGTTCCCCGACCCAACCAGAGAACCGGTGATATCAGACTTGATATTGTGTAATGTAACAGAATTTATTAATGACCTCATGGTAAATGCACCTCAAGGTAGCAGCAACTAGGTGTTTGAATGTTAATCCAGTTTCTTTTAAAGTCAAATAAAAGGGAAATTATGTGGACATGAAGGATAGCTGAAGTTAACAAGGTAAGAAATAGATCAATAGAGAAGCAACGCAAGTCATTTAAGGGATCTTTCAAATTACTCAATCAGTATATTTCTACCATAAAGAAAAATTGCAAGGACCACCCATGCTTATCTCAAGAAGGTAAAGTAAGCAACAAACTCAAAGAAAAAACATATGATTGTGCAAAGGTGAGTGGTATGTTAGATACTGGTCAGAATGTAAATAACAGCAGAGAATGAGTAAAAGGTTAATGAAAATGATGAAATTAAGAGTACAAGAGGAAAATAGCTAGGAATGTAAAAACAGGTATCTTAAAAAGGGAAGAAGTTTAAAAATGAGTATCTGTTTTCTATGGCAAGAAAATGGTAAGTTAATAGTAAATAGTAAAAAAAAAACATGAAAAGCTGTAAATCAAGTGAAAGAAAGAGTAACTTGATAAAATTACCAGCATCAGGGAAGCAGTACAGTGAACTGACAGAACTGTGGGCCAACAAGTCCCCACTCTGGATAAATTTTAGCCTAGTCTAAAAATAAGGGGATATTGAGGTAGATGTTGATGTACATTTTCCAAAATTCATTAGATTCTGGAAATGTTCTATCAGACTTGAAAATAGCAAATGTAACTCTTCTGCTCAAGACAGAGGGAATAGAAGCAGAAAGCAGGAAACTATAGGCCAGTTAGCTTGATAACTGTCATGGAGAAGTTAGAATTGATCATTAGGTTATAGCTGGACACAAGCATCTGTATGGTTCTGTGAAAAGGAAATCATGTTTAACCAATTTATTGGAACATTTTGAAGGAGTAGCATACACCATGCACAAGGAGAAGCCTAAGTTACAAAAACACAAACATGCAGAGAAAGATAGAGGAGGGTGTGCTATTGATTTCCCCAGCAGAAGCAGATTGTTCTGTGCACTAAAATAACTGTGTAAACTTCAAAGAAGTCAGTAACCTTTCCTGCAGCAGTTGCAGAAAGCAATGACATTTGAATTGAGAACTCAGAGACATCTTCTATGTGAATCAATCACACTGTACTTCTTACAAACCAATGGAAACTTTCAGTGTAAGACAACTGAAGATCAACAGCCTGGCTAGTCAAGAATGGATCATCTCAAAATCAGAATTGGGAAACAAAAACCACCAAAATAATTTTCCAGCTTTTCTCTATTTCTGGTAATATTCTATTTTACCTATTCATGTATGTGTGTGTCTACATGTAAAGAGGGAGCTTATAAAGAGATTAGAGTTTTAGTTGGGAGTGATATGTACTATTGGTTAATATCTACTTACTTGTAGCTTTAGTTTAATTTCTTATAATACTAACTTGGCACGAAAGTCAAGTAAATTGTAGTACTGTGTGCATACCTTTGTAGGACACAATTGAACATTTGGTATGACTCTAGAAAGAGAGGCTCAACTTACATTGCCTCATCCTAGTGAGTAGTAACACAACAAAGTAGTGAAAGAACTAAAAAGCTCAATACTGTATATGAATCAAAAAGAAACAATAAAAAGTCCTAGAGGCGTACGTTGCAGAAGAAATTAGATTATAGGGTAGATATTGAATGATAATTTATTCAAAATACAAGAGCAGTGAGTTACATGAGAAATGCTTGCAAAGATAGGAAACGCAGAAGAATTTATAAACTCGGTAAGCAAGAGGACAGGATCATTTTTGGAAGGCTAAATGCAAATAAGGCTGCAAGGACAGTACAGCCCAGGAGAAATCCTATTTTGCACTAATGCCATTGCCTTAATGATTGCCAATACTAGAGGCAACAACCTATTCAAACAAGTTTTTGTGGCACAGTGGTAGTGTTCCCTCGCTCTGTGCCACAATTCTCGGGTTCAAGACACGAGGTTATGGTGGGCCTAGAAGTGTGTTATAACACATCAGGACAGACTGGAAAACAAAAGCAATGCCATTAGCTACTGGTAATGAGATAAAAAGTAGATTTACAAAGAGGCAAATAATTAATCAGGTAGCCTATACAAAATTCTTAATTATGGATCAGTTTTGGTGTTTGTTTTGCTGTTACAGCACTTCTGCCATTTTATATGAAACAAACATTATTCTTTTTTTCCCCACTTAGAACCCCATAGGTTGCTCATTCAAAAACTCTATGCTACTTTCTCCCCACCCCCACCCTCCTCTAGCTTATCTCTCCACGCTTCAGGCTCACTGCCTTTATTCCTGATGAAGGGCTTTTGCCCGAAACGTCGATTTTGCTGCTCGTCGGATGCTGCCTGAATTGCTGTGCTCTTCCAGCACCACTGATCCAGAAGGACATTCAAAAGTACTCTCTATTGGATGTTGTGATTTTAGAGGCTAAACTTTAGGGCTATTCAGTGCTATTTCTGCTTATAAATTCCATCATTTGCTAATCGGGTAATACAGACTAATGGAACATTGATCCTTATTTCAAGAGTTTGGAGTATAAAAAGAGAATTCTTACTACAACTGTACAAGGTGTTGGTGAGACCTCTTCTGGAATACTGAGACCAGTCTTGTCCCCTTATTCATTGAATCAGTTCAGAAAAGATTAATTAGTATGGAGGGATTGTCTAATTAGCAAAGGCTAAACAGGTTGGGAGTCTATTAGCTGATATTTAGAAGAATGAGAGGTGATCTCATTGAAACATATAGGATTCTTAAGGAGCTTGACAGGCTAAGTGCTAAGAGGACATTTCCTCTCCTTGAGTGTGTCTTGGACAAGACAGCGTAGTCTCAGAATAAAGGGGTTACAATTTAAGACTGAAATGAGGAGGACTTCCTTCTCTGAGGGCTGTGTGTCTTTGAAACTCCTTGCCACAGAGAGCTCTGGGACACAGTCCCAGAGGCTGAGATGGAATTCTTGATCAGTTGGGGATTCAAGGATTAAGGGGAAAGGGCAGGAAAGCGGCCATTAACAATGCCAGATTAATCATGATTCTATGGGCCAAATGGCCTACTCCTGTTCCTATTTCTTATGGCATTAATAAATAGTCAAGTTTTCTTTTCATTGCTACAAGAATTTTTATCCAATTCATCACATCCAAACATCAGCAAAATGTCAAGCCACAACAATTTCAATTTCTAAGATATAGGGTTCAGAATTATGGATATTGAAAAAGTTCTGACCAAATCTATAAGGAAGCAAGAAAAATTCTTGATAAACAGCATGTGTGCCATGCAGGTAAATGCTTACTTTCTGAAATTCCTTTCCCATATTACAATTCACAAAGTTTCCATTAATGTAACTTTCTGAAAGCAACACTGCAAACAAATGCCTGCATGAACAAGGATAATGTCACCCTAATTTAATGACTAAGAACAGTAGACCATATGTCCCTTAACATCATGCTATCCCATTCAATGCAGTTACAAGCTGATCTGCCTCAGCTTCACTCTCTCTCCATTTGATAACCAACAGTACTTATTTCTACTGACTTGATGCTAGAGTTTAATTGAAGTCTTCACTGTAATCTGGTGCTATTTGAGTAGCAGGAGGATCCATTGCTCGACTGTTGCAGTATAACAGGCTTGAGGTGGCTTGCAACTCAGTGCAGGAGGGTCCTGCATTGCACTTGATATGGGCTATGTATCTTTTATGGCTGCATAAGCACTCCAGCCCTGCCTCTTTTGTATTATGTGCAGGCATAGGAGGTGCTTGGCAAGTAGAATAAACACTGCCTCTGTATGGCTACTAATCTGTTATGAAGCAGAATTAAGATTCCAGTGATATCCTCGAAGCCTTTAGCAATGTTTTCCTGCAACTGTTTACTAAACCTGCTGAAACAAAAGTCAACCCTTGTCAATCTGATAAATTATATCTTTCCTGACTGCAGTCCAAATATTCATTTGCTGAAATGGTTGGTATAAAGAAGGTCAGTGTAAATGATATACGTGATTTCTGTATTTTTAGATCATGCATTTGACTTATTTCACTCTGCTGCCTTGGTACGATTAAATGTTTCAAATAGAGTAGCCATACAAAAGGGAAATAGATCAGACTATTATTCCACTGGACTAGAGCTTATCTCTGAAAGCCAATGTCTGTGTTAGCTTGGTTACATCAGTTTTACTTTCTGAGCTACACTGATAAGACTGACAGGAAATATTGGCATTAAATAACTGACCATCAAGACTAATGCAGAAACCATGATTTACAACAATCCAAAAATGTCAGCCCATTGAGAAAATGGACTCCATGTAACTGGCAAATAAAGCAATTACTACTTTAAGCAAGTAGTCTTTCCGGTTAAGATATTGTTTTAGAAAAAACAAAAAAACAAATACAGGCAACAAAAGCTGTGAACCAACAAAATGATTTGAAACAAATCAAGCTGAAATGGAACACTGAAAAATGACTTCAAAGCCTGGAAAAAAAAGTTTCTTGAGTTTAGCCAATTGTCACTTACTGAAGGCGAAAAACATGTGCACAGTTCAAATGCAGGGTACCATAAAGGAAGAGTTGCAGTAGCAGAGGGGTTGCAATGTCATTGGCTAAATGTCTTTTTAATCAATTGTAACCTGAGTCATCATGGTGATCAAGTTTCATTTAAAAGGAGACTCAAGGACAGATTACATTATCAACCCTATAATCTTTGAACCATTCTCTAAACATACATCCCACATATACACACACACACACATTGTCAGAGATCTTAGTCATAGTTAGTCACAATGCATTTAACATTTTTTTTGGAAGGACAAAGACTTACATTATAACTTTAATAATTTAAAGTATGTTCGCTTTCTGTTATTCAATTTTCTTCAGTTCACTGACTTCTACATTGTCCTTCTCCAATGATTAATGATAACACTAATGTGTTGCTTGGAACATCTTACATGCACAATAAATATGCTCCAAACCAGATGTTTGAAATCTACTGAAAGTTTAAAGCAACATTTCCCAACCCAAAAAATCCCACTTCTATTTACTGAAAACATATCCTATTGCAAAGAAAGTCAAAGTGTGGTTATTTTTATTCTATGTTCTAACAAATACAGTTTGTAGAAATTTATTACAGAGATCAAAAGGGTGTGTAGGTTTTAAAGCATGGTACCAAAATACCAAGATTATAAGGCAATTTCCATAGACATAGAATTATTCTTGATAGAAATTTTGATTTTGTTCTGTAAAATATATAAGGGGAACTCAAAAGACTTTTACATACATGTATCCAAGTAAAAGTATACTGATACGTGCATAAATGTCAATTAAAGTTATGTGCTTACAGGTAGGAATTTCAGATTTGACAGTTGATATCAATTTTTATTTTTGCTATGAAAGCAAGCATACCCCTTTTAAAAAATATGTACTTATTACAACCGATGAAAATAAATATACAAGTTATTCTTACATGACCATACTTGAGTCACTGAGTTGTTAGGAAAAACGTATTCCCGCTCCCTGCATGTGCCAGACACACAAACTACATCCAAGTCCTTGCTCAATGCAAGTCTTGAGTTATCTTTGACAGGAATTGTGCTGATTTTGCCCTCATGCTCTCTTCCGTGACGAAATGCTTGACCTCTATTCAGCACATTCCCTCATACATCTCTCACCATCAGGCAGTATGTAAAACTATTAATTGATTCAGGATAAACTATGGTTGTGCACACTGAGATTTTAGGAGAAAACCATGTGTACGCTCAAGATGACTCAGTTTCACATTGCTTCTGGAGATTGTTTTTAACTGAACAGTTCATTTTGAACAGTTCTTCATCACAAACAAATTGTTCCTAGAATAATATGACCGAATGAAAAGCAATGCAAGTGCAAATCAAGAAACATAACATATTAACCTTGTGGTGCAAAAATATTCTGTTTAGTGGCTAAGGAACCAAGCTGCAATGGAATACAATTATAACATGATTAAAAACAGAACAATGTAAGTTTGATTAGCAGCTCGAAAATCATCTTCAGTCTTTAAATACAAAGTCCAAGGCTTCCATTTCAAATTCACAATCACAAAGCAAGAGTTTTACAAGTACTCAATGGAATTACACTGTAGTTCCAAACTTATTTTAAATAAATTTGATAACTATAGTGAAAATGTGATAAACTTCCGAAGTCCCATTTTTGACACTGATATTTCAATTCTATCCATTTATAAGTTTAGCAATGATGCCCAGTCAGAGCATTGCACAGAGAATTCCAATGCAGCCTTATGAAAAGTTCTTTGAGCTCTTCCACAGAGATTACAGATATAATAACATTTCAGAGTACTGCTCTTTTCCCGATAAATTAAAATTCTTCAGCATACTCCTTTTTAAATACAATTCATTTTTAATGTTTCATGTCAGAGAATTTATTAAAAGAACAGAATACATTTACAATAATTATCCCACCAGTGCCAAATTTGTTACTTCTCTCGGAATTGTTTTGCATTCTGGACACTTCATTCCATTATGAATTGCATTTCCTTTAATCCTGCGTAGCTTCTTAACAAAAGATTCAAAGATAAAAAGTTAATGGTTTACAGATAGAAACGTAACTTACCACATTAATACATGACAGTATTACTAGGTCAGTACAAGTTTATCTGGAAACCATTTTAAATTTCGAACTAAATAGCAACTGAAATTTTGTAAATTAGCTTGATTGTGAATGAGTTTCAAAGGAATATCAGCTTTAGAATTCTATAGCACTTGCACATTTTTTGACTTTTTAAAAAGTGAAAAATACATTTTAAAAAAGTCAAGACTGAAATTTCATTTTTACAAAGGAAACAATGCCCAGAAAGAGTAAAGATCCTCCTGAAGTACATGTTTGAATTTCTCAACCCTCAAAAAGGGTGGTGAATCATGATCAACTCTTGAAAACATACAGAAGATAAATCATTTATGTTAGTGTCACCGAAAATCCAAATTTCAGTTACGACGCTGCCACCATCTCTTGTTTTGGTGTGTTTTTAACTGGCTCTTTTCCTGTTAAAGAAAAAAAAAGAAAAGTTAATTCCCCAACTGAATTTTCTTGAAAGAATATAACTTTTAAAATCTACATGAGATACAAACTAAACTGTACCTGAATGTTGGAATCCAGTGTCAGCATCAACTGCTCCTAGTTCAGAACTATGGAATGCCTCCCTCCACTGTGTCCCAATTTGCCATGTTTCAAACCCACAGACATCTTTTAACTGCATTAGTGTATCATTTCCTATACTCAACACGCCTATTCTGTTAATTAACTCCTAGCATTCAAAATATTGCTTGGAAGAGGATCACTTGCAGCTTGTTGCGCCACCACTTATTTGTAAAGTGGAATCTAACTGGAGAAAGCTTTTAAACATTCAATGAAGTCTACTTATTTGGTAACAGATGTCCAAAAAACAAGACTTGATTAGCACTTGTTTAAAAACAAAGAACAAATTTAAACACAGCCTTGAACACAATCTAAAGTCATGTGTTCCATCTCAAAATAATTTGAATTTAAACAAGAGACAAAACTTGTCTAGATCTAAATTTTTTTAGATTAGATTAGATTCACTACAGTATGGAAATAGGCCCTTTGGCCCAACAAATCCACATTAACCCTACGAAGCGTAAGCCACCCTATATTTGCTCCTTGGATGCTGCCTGAATTGCTGTGCTCTTCCAGCACCACTAATCCAGAACTAAATTTACCCCTGACTAATGCACCTAACACTATGGGCAATTTAGCATGGCCAATTCACCTGAACAGCACATCTTTGGATTGTGGGAGGAAACTGGAGCACCCAGAGGAAACCCACGCAGACACGAGGAGAATGTGCAAACTCCACACAGACAGTCGCCTGAGGCAGGAATCGAATCCAGGTCCCCGGCGCTGTGAGGCAGCAGTGCTAACCACTGAGCTACCATGCTGCCCCAAACAAAACCCTCTTGGCATTGTTTAGCATCTAATTTATTAGATATATGCAGAACCTTTAACATCTCAAGCGAACCAGATTTTTTTTCTCTTATTTTTCGTGTCAACTGTCTGTCATTTCAAACCATTTTGGGCCTTTATTGACAGACACAGTAGATGGAAATATTCCATTTACTAACATTTTGCAGATTGTTACTTAAGTGGCTTATAAAAATATTATTTGCTTCTTTTAAATCCAATCAAAAATGAGTAAACAGTAATAGGTCTCACACAAATTGTGGATAGGAGACAGGTGGGCTTCAACTCCCAAATCTACAATAAAAGATTTATGTAAACATCATCCTTGAAAACTCAAATCCAAACCTCTTACTAAAGTCACTTACTAGAATCAAAGAATCCCTACAGTGTGGAAGTGGGCCATCGAGCCCACCCTGACCCTCTGAAGACCATCCCACCCAGACCTACACCTCCGATGCTATTCCAGCATTTCCAATGGCTATTCCACCTGGCTTACACATCCCTGGATACTATGGGCAATTTAGCATGGTCAATGCACCTAACCTGCACACCCCTTTGGATGTGGGAGGACACGGAGCACCCGGAGAAAATGGAGACAAGGGAAGAATCTGCAAACTCCACACAAACAGTTAGCCAAGGATGAAATTGAACCCAAGTCACTGGTGCTGTAAGGCAGCAACGTTAACCACTGAGCCATCATGCCTTCCCTTGATTCAAACAGTGGGACAATTTACACTGGCATCAAGAAAGTACAGCTATCCAACAAAAGGTCACAGCTCACCCAAAAGCGATAGACTTTGTCAATATGGACTTTACTAAAGCTTCTAACAAGGTTCCGCATGGCAGACTAATTCGTAAAGTTAGATCACATGGGATTCAGGGAAAGCTTGCCAACTGGATACAAAATTGGCTTGATGGTAGGAGCTAGAGGCTGGTGGTGGAGGGGTTCTACTAAGACTGGAGGCCCGTGACCAGCAATGTTCTGCAGGGATCAGTGCTGGGCCCACTTTTGTTTGTCATTTACATAAAAGATTTGGATGAGAATTTAGCAGACATGGTTTGTAAGTTTGCAGATGACACTAAAATTGGTGGTATTGGTAACCTTCTTCACTGTTAACAAAGATCCCAAAGGGGTCTTGATCAATTGGGCCAGTGAGGAATGGCAGATGGGGTTTAATTTGAATAAATGAAAGGTATTGCATTTTGGTAAAACAAACAAGTTTGGGACTTATACAGTTAATGGTATGTCCAATGATGGGTAGTGTTGTTGAACAGAAAGACCTAGGGGTTCAGGTACATAGTTCTTTGAAAGCTGCATCAGAGATAGGTAATGAAGAAGGTGTTTAGCATGCTTGCCATCGCTGCTCAGACCACTGAGTATAGCAGTTGGAACATCATGTTGAGGTTGTACAGGACATTGGTGAGCCCACTTTTGGAGCATGTGTACAGTTCTGGTTGCCCTGCTATGGAAAGGATATTACTGAAAGGCTTGAATTGTAAGGATGGGCTGGGACGTTTTTCACCAGAGTGTAGGACATTGAGGAGTGACATTATAGAGATTTTTAAAATCAGAAGGGGCATAAATAAGATGAACAGCAAAGGTCTTTTCCCAAGGGTGGGGAATTCAAAACTGGGAGGTGTATTTTTAAGGTAAGAAGAGAAAGATTTAAAATGGACCCGAGAGGCAACCTGTTCATTACAAGGATGTTGCAAGGGTTGGAGGATGTGAGCTATAGCGAGAGGCTGAACAGGCTGGGGCTGTTTTCCCTGGAGCGTCGGAGGCCGAGGGGTGACCTTATAGAGGTTTACTAAATTATGAGGGGCATGGATAGGGTAAATAGGCAAAGTCTTTTCCCTAGGGTCGGGGAGACCAGAACTGGAGGGCACAGGTTTAGGGTGAGAGGGGAAAGGTATAAAAAAGACCTAAGGGGCAACATTTTCACTGAGAGGGTGGTACGTGTACGGAATGAGCTGCCAGAGGATGTGGTGCAGGCTGGTACAATTGCAACATTTAAGAGGCATTTGGATGGGTATATGAATAGGAAGGGTTTGGAGGGATATGGGCTGAGTGTTGGCAGGTGGGACCACATTGGGATGGGATATCTGGTCGGCGTGGACAGGTTGGACCGAAGGGTCTGTTTCCATGCTGTACATCTCTATGACTCTATATATGGAATGAACTGTCAGAGGAAGTGGGAGATGCAGGTACAGTAACAACATTTAAAATACATTTGGATAGGTACATGAAGAGGAAACGTTGAGGGATATGGGTCACATGGGATTAATTTAGTTTCGGAAATGTTGCTGGCATGGACAAGTTGACCGAAGGGTCTGTTTCCATACTGTATAACTCTGTGGTCCTGTGGAACTCCTTCCCTAATAGCACTGTGGGTGAACCTATATCAATAATTCATGAAGCAGACCACCACCTTCTCATGGGCAAAATCCCATGAATGAATTTTTACAAATTACAGTGAGTGACACCTCAGCTAATATTGGGCCATTATTTGGTACGGCAAGGTAATTGACTTGGTCGTCATGTTTTTTTCTTTCATGGGATGTAGGCTTCAGTGGCTCAGCCAGTATTTACTGTCGACCCCTACATACCCTTGAGAAAGTGGTGGTGAGTTACTTCATGAACTACTACAGTTAATTTAATGTAAGTAAATCCACAATCTACTAGAAAATGCTATTAGAAAAAGTGTCCCACCTACTGGAACTCAGTGACAATGAAGGAGCAGAGATATTTTTCCAAGTTAGAATTCAGAGTGGCTTGGAATGGAACTTGCAGACAGTGCTATGCCAAGTATCCATTGCCCTTATTCATCCGAATGTTAGTGGTCATAACTTTGTAATGTGCTGTCTAAGGAGCCTTGGATAATTTCAGCTGTGCATATTCTCAAAGATACACACTGCTGCTACGATTCATCACAGGTAGGACTGGATATTTGCTGCTTCCTGCAGCCCTCCTGAGCCTTTACTGAACCAGGGTTGATCTCCTGGCTTGATTATAATGGCACAGTTGAGATATGCTGGCCCAGGAGGTTGCAAATTGTGTTGTAGCGTGATTCTGCTACTGCTGCTGATGGCCCACAGCACGTCACGGATGCTCAATGTTGAGTTGCTAGGCCTATTCAATGTCTGTTCCATTTAGCATGGTTATAGAACCACATAGCACAATGCAGGCTTTGCTTAATGTGGAGAGAGGACATTGTCTCCACTAGTGCCTCCCAGTACACTAGTTGGGTGAATGGATTACTAGTCCAATGACAATAATAGTGCTTCAATCGCCTCCCCATAATTTAAAATTATTGGAATGGCAATCCACTGAAAAAGAATTTATTATGTTACAATTAGACAAGTCCAGGACCTGAAAGAACACAGCAAATGTCTCTTTACAATTCTTCAATCCGGTTGATTAATGGGTCAAGAAGAGAGAAGCAAATGTAAATTAAATGAATGAATCCAATGTCGAATCAGACACAGTAAGAGAATAAAAGACATAGTGATTCAAAGAAAGAGAAAACTAGAATTTTCAACAATTTGAATCTGAAGAAATGAGATTTCACACTTGTAAAAGTTCATTTTCTGTGCCACAGAGAATGATTAGCTATAATTAAGAATTATCCTAGTGGTAAAGATCACTTGACTGGAATGGACTGGATTTGATTCTGAGCTTAAGTTTTTAATCTGCTGTGCTTATGACTCAATGCATTTGAACACCACAGCAGGGCAACTCAGGAACACGAACAATTGTGCTTAATCATACACATTTGCCCCTCACCAGAGGTTGCTGTACCATTTATGCATCAATAACGGAGCATCATTAGCCATACTATTCTGACAAATTATAAATCCCTAGAATTTTGATACAATGTTAAGACAAAAAATAATTGAAAGAATAAAAGATATTGCCCCCCATATAATCAAACACTATATACGAACCATTATAAAGCTACACCTTCACTTTGTCTCTATCAAAATGCATGCCAAAATCTAATCAGAATAAAAATCCTGACGGTCCTTTCTGGAGCTCATACTACTGACAGAGTTTCAACCACTAACCATGCACATCAGAAATTTGCAGGTATACACGATATACCATTTGCTGTTCATTCACTTTTTAAATAGAGTAAGTGAAAATTGCATCATTCAAGAAAACTACATAGAATAAATATAGTATCTAGAATCAAGTAAACAAGTTCTTTAAATTTAAAGAATTTCCACAAAACTGAATTCAGCTTGTAAATGATAAATCTCATGCATACCTTTTTCTTTTGCAGATATATTTGGCAGTGGCTCTGCAGGAACTTCTGGTAGTTCAACGTCTTCCTGAAAGATTAAAATAAATCATTTTAATAGTAACTGATTCCTAAGAAGACATCAGAAATTTGTATTTCCGGCAAAAGATTTAAGAAGAATATGTACCCAGGCTGTAAAATATAAATTCACAATTGAAGGGAGAACATGTATAACTGTGGTCAGCAGCGAAGAATCAGCATGTGTGACTCTCTTCATTTTCCATGACCATAGATTTCTTGCAACCTGCTGTCACTGGGCATCTAGTCTACCATGGCCCTCTCTGGTCAAGTAATGGGTGGCATGGTGGCTCAGTGGTTAGCACTGCTGTCTCACAGCACCAGGGACCCAGGTTCGAATCCACCCTCTGGCGACTGTCTATGTGGAGTTTGCACATTCTCCCCATATCTGCGTGGGTTTCCTCTGGTTTCCTCCCACAATCACAAAGATGTGCAGGTTAGGTGAATTGGCCATGATAAATTGCCCATAGTGTTAGGTGCATTAGTCAGGGGTGAAGTAGAGGAATGGATCTGGGTGGGTTACTCTTCAGAGGGTCGTTGTGGACTTGTTGAGCCAAATGGCCTGTTTTCACACTGTAGGGGATCTATCTAATCTAAACATAAGCTGAATTTTTAGACTTCATTGGTCTAGGAATTTCAATATTTCCAACCAACTTGCCAATTCCCCACCCAATATAGGGTTTGACTTAGCTGTAGCTTCAAATTCTAATCGTGAGAATTAGACAGCCTCTTCCTTGACTTGTTACATCCCTAAGCTTAAACCTTCTCAGCTTCACATAACACCTTCAAGATTTTAATCAAGCACTTCTGGTCTGGAACTTCTAAATTTATCTCCTTACTCTGAGGTAAACTGTTTTTACTACTTCTGTACTATCTTCTTTCTTTCTCAGAAACTGTATTGCACATCTAGCCTTAGCTAAGACCCCTGCAGAACTGCTTAAACTGAAACTAAAGAAAACTATTTTTCAATGTTGTGGTGTTTCCCCAAGTGCAAAGAAGTTCCTGAATCTTGTGTAAGCTAATACATCACACTGTTTACTTGTTTCACTCAAACTCTTCCAATGTAAACCAATTTCCAAAAGACTCCAAAATCACACTGTTTTTAAATAAAGACATAACAGCCTCAACAATACTTATAAGTTAATAATTCAACACATTTAGACACACAGATAATCAATATGCCACTAGTTTACATTAAAAAGTCCAAACTCAAAATAAATTTTTACAATATGTGTCTCAGAACTTACATCACTCTTTGCAGCACAACTTGTGGAGAGTTGCAGCAAGGTAAAGTAAGTAACAAGGTCCAGACTTCTGTATTTAGCTACATGTGGGGTGTCTTTAGATGTTGCTGCCCAATAATGATTAGAAGTCCAGAGAACCTTAATTATCATAGAATCCTTACAGCTTGGAAGCAGGCCATTCGGCCCATCGAGTCCAGATCAACCCTCCAAAAAGCATCCCATCTAGACCCATCCTTCCTCCCTATCCCTGTAACCCTGCATTTTCTTATGGCTAATTCACCTAACCTGCACATCTTTAACTGTGGGAGGAAACCAGGACACCCAGAGGAAACCCACGCACACACGGGGACAATGGGCAAACTCCACTCAGGTGATCACCCAAGGGTTGCATCAAACCCGGATCCCTGGTGCTGTGAGGCAGCAGCACTAACCACTGAGCCACCATGCTGCCGATTATTTTTAGCTCAAAGTCCATGCAAATGTCTTCATAAGGTTGAACTGAAATTCTGATTGAAAATGAAATTGACTATTAAAAATGAAGATTTTACCAAGATTAGTCAAAATTAGCAAGTTTTTGTTTACCCAAATGGTTGGAGAAGCAGATTAGTCAGGGTTAAGAATCCATTCAATAGTTTTAGACAACAAAGTGTGCATGATTGTGACACACTTTAGGAATGGCGCTCATAAGACAGAAGTTCAGTTTATGCTTGGATGATGATAGTAACAAGGTGGGAGAGGTGGTTGCATTCAGACAATGGCAAACATTAGGTGATCTTAATTGTTCAGTAACTAGACGAATACATATCCTCACCTGAGTTATAGCATCTAGTTCAGCCAGAATGGCATCCTCATCTTCTTGAGATATTCCTCCAGCCAGAATGTCATCAATTTGCTGAAATAACAAAAAGCCATTGTTTTAACAACACATTTGCCAACCTTTCATTATTTTGTTTTGATCCTTCATTCATAGACGTTAGTAGAATTCAAACTGTGTATCATATTGCTCACCCTCTGGTATTCAACAGCTTCTTGAGTCTCATCCATTATTCTTTCTACTTCTTCAATAGACATAATCTAAAAGAAAAAAGGTTTCTTCAATACTACCATACTATTTTAAGAACTTGAACATTATAACTCATGTATATTAACAGGAAAATAACTTTGCCTGAACTGAGCTGAAGAATTTTATAATGATAAATCAATCTGAAACAAAATAGCTTTTCTCATTAGCAATCTATCCAAGTGTTGAAAAAACCCATCTGGTTCACTAATGTTATCGTTTTCCAGTTTGGCTTACTTATCACTCCTGTTCCCTGGATGCTGCCTGACCTGCTGCGCTTTTCCAGCAACACATTTTCAACTCCAAATCCACAGCAGTATGGTTGACTCTGAATTGCTATTCTAAGCAGGGTTTGCATAGTTGAATCAAATTGCCACAGATAAAGCTGTTCATGTATCTGTGGATCTCCCTCCAATGCATGGGTAGTATCAGTTTAAGAAAGCAGTCAGGGACAGTCAATGAATGCTAGCCTTGCTGGTGATGTACACATCCCAAGAATAAACCAAAGAAAGTGCAAGAGAGTTCCACAATGCAGAAGTCATCACTACTTTCCACAGATATACCTCGTGCATTTTCTGAAGACAGCTGTTTCCAATCTTAAGTCCTTCCAAAACTTTCATTTCTATTTGAGTAAATTCAATGTCTTGAACCTTTAAATTCAAACACAAATAAGCAGCATTATTTTCATACTTCAAAAAGGCAGACAGGTTTTATTTGTTACAGTAAGCAAGACTTGCATTAACAGATGGACAGAAGAGGCAGTAATTAGTCAGCAGGAAGTATCAGCTTTATCATTGCAAAGGAGACAATTATGAAACATTCTTGGTCACTTGGCCATTATGAAACACATTAACTGAACTCATTCACCAACATATCAAAAAGCAACATTGTCTATTTGTGTGTGTTGATGAAGAAGAATGCTACTGCTTGGTGACAACTTGCCTTTTCCAAAATCCAGTGATTTAAACCATCTCCAAAACTGACGTGATTACCCACAATGCAAAATGGTCTCTGTGTTTGCACAGACAGTGCCAGTGTGGTCACCTGGCTGCAATAGGAAGTGCTTGTACACGTGCCATTTGCATAAGCATGTTCTGGGTGCAGCAACACCATCATCAGCGTAGGTACTATTGTCAAAGGATCCAGGTAAGCAAAGAAGCAGCTGAGGCCACAGTCCAAGCAGGACAAAGGCCAGAACCAAGACTGGGAGCTGAGAGGGCTGTACCAGGAGACAGCCACCTTATTTTTTACCTGGAAATAAAGACTGAGTGGCCACAGGGGGAGTGGGAGCGAAAATAAATCCTGTCAAGAAGGAAGATCAATTTCAAAGTAAACTGTTTATTTGATTGCACTGCAGATTTTATTTTACATCCAAGCAGTTGCTTCCCTACCTTGAGAATGGGTCAGCTTTCATTCTATTCTTTGTAGCACCTAAAGTTGGTATTCATAGGATATGCTGGCCCCTATGCACGTAATATTATTCACAACTAGCCACTCTGAGTGTGTGACAAATTAAGGTAATTTCTGTATTTCACACTGGTGCTGACTAGGAATTATAGGTCATTCTGCTACAACGCATGTTTCTTCAATGCAAATTGGCTGTAATGCAATTGACGAATAGGGGCCGTTGTTTCTAAAGTAGAGCCACTGCATTGCCAACACTTTAAGTGCTACTTTTATTGTGCGATTTTTATATAGCACAAGAACGCAACCATTGCGTTGTAGAAGAACTGCCTGTGGACTGAGTCCAGTCACAAACATCTTATACAAAGTAATTATAGATTCTCAAATCTGTCGTTCTAGGGTAGATTTTAAACCACTGCTTTTTTAAAACAGGGGTCCAGCATACAACTTATTTTAATGTGGTCTGTCTGTTCTGACAAACTCAGGCCATACCTTTTCAAACAAACAGTATTTATTTACATTATATAAATGAAGATATTGCAGCAGACATCCCTAACATTAGCTTATCTAGTTTGAAACTTTCAGCAAGAGAGTCTCTGTCTCATGAGGTCACTACCACAGCATACCTTACAAGCTCATCTGCACATCCTTAAACCCTAGTACTACATAACTTAGTTTTAACTACTTAGCTTTGTTTTTGTTTTATATAATCTTAAGGTCTAAAGAATTAGTTAGAGCTAAGAGAACTGATCGGAGTAAGAAGACGTTGAGAAGAAAACAAGTTTAAACATAAAAGCAGGGGACAGAGATGACAGAGGCATGTACTAAGCACAAGAATAAAGAAAGAAGTATGAAAGTGATGAAGAAAGAAATAGAACAAGAGAATAGAAGGAGAATGAAGTGAGGGCTGGAAAAATGAGGCGGCAAGGGACAGAATTTCCATAGAAATAAGGAGAATATGCCTGCAAGATAATCTTACATTCCTAGTAAACTCAAATAGGGTGTGTTCACAAATCTGATACATTTGTTACCCAAAGCAGAAGACTTTTCCTTACCATTTTCTCAAGGTTGCCAATCTGAACTTCAGTTTTATCAAGAAGTTGCTCCTGATATCGTTTCTTCTTGAGCAGAAGTTTGGCTTTACTGAAGAACAAAAGACATTCAGATCTTAAAATGGCATTCAGATCTTAAAACCTTGCTGAGTTGGTGCCAGTTCACCTTCTACGTATGTTCATGGGTGCACGTGAGCAAATATTTATCACGGTCCCTTCCTTCCAGTATAGTGCTTTAGAAATCCTTCCTTCATGTCAACATCTATCTTATTGATGAACACGAATGAGAATCCATCAGGGTATGGATCCAAAGCTTTGGTCTCTGATTCAGTTAAATGAATGCAGAAATAGAGAGGCACATATGGAAGTTTGCAAATGACCGTGAAATAGGTAGCACAATATAGTAAATGGTGTAGATTCGAACAAAAGTTGCAAAGGGACATGGATAGATTGAGAGTAGTATGGACCTCAACATGAAAAAGTATAAGATCATCACAGTGACTTAAAAACAACTGATCAGCAGTATTTTCTAAATGGCAAAAAGACAGAAACTATAGAAGAACGGAGAGATTAGGAGATCCAAATACAAAAATCACTTAAATTATTTTTGTATGGGTTCAATAGTTTTAAAGATTAGTAACATGCAGCCTTTATCTGAAGCAGATGTGGTCAGACTCCATCTGTGGCAATTCATTAGTTTTAGATAAAGCACCTTAGGGAGAATACTGCTATCATCCTTGTAGAGACTGTGTGAAATTTCACATAAAGAACATAAGAAATGAGCAGAAGGTTCGTCCACCATTCAGAAAGATCATGGCTGATCTGATATGACTTGAACTTCACTTTCTTGCCTGTACACCATGCCACTTAACTCCCTCATCAATAAAACATCTGTCAAACCCAGCCTTAAGTATCTTCAGTAACCTGCCTTTCACTACTCTGGGGAATAATTCCAAACACAAACAACACTAAGAAATTCATCCTTATTTCCATCTTAAATGGGAGGTCCTTATTTTGAAACCATGCCCCAGCATTTGAAAAACATGTGGGTAATGACTAATTTGCCCCTGAAAATTCAATTACAGGGAGACCACAGAAAAGGTATCCCTGTTTGAGAAAGAGACAAAATCAATGAGGAGTTGCTCCTTCAATTAGAGATCCCGCCCCCTCTCACAGTCCTTTCTCCACTTTCTGAAATCATAGGTCCTATCCATCTCTCACTCTTGCTGCTCCTACTCAGAGAGAATAAGGGATTGGAAGAGCATTAAGGGTGGGGGAGAGAGAGAACCTGTGATTGTAAGTACTGTGGCCTATCCAAGGCCCATCTTGCAGGAAAATCTCAGGAGGCCAGACCAACAGGGTGTATGGAGAGGTAAGTATTCAACAGAGCCAAAACCAATGGTTGGGGTTAGGTTTAGTTTTGGGAGGTAGTTAGCTTACTGGTTTTTGGTGCAGTGTAATGCCAACTACATGGGCTCATTTCCTGCACTCGCTGAGGTCACCATGAAGGTCCCATTTCTCAGCCTCACTGCTTGCCCCACTAGTGATGACCATTGGGTTAAACTCACCATCAGTCGTCTCTCCCCCTATTTGGTAAGGCCACACTGGGAGAACTGTGTACAATTCTGGTCATGCTGCTATAGGAAGGATGTTATTAACTATGAAAAGGTGTAAAAGGTTTACAAGAACGTTACCAAGATTGGAAGATTTGAGTTATAAGAAGAGGCTGGGACTTTTTTCCCTGGAGCGTAGGAGGCTGAGGAGTGATCTTACAGAGGTTTATAAAATCATGAGGGGCATAGATAAGGTGAATAGCAAGGGGCTTTTCCCTAGGGTAGGGTAGACCTAGTCCAGTCCAAAATTAGAGGGCATGGTTTTAAGGTGAGAGGGACCCAAGGGACAACAAAATTACAACATTTAAAAGACATGTGGACAAGTACATGAATAGGAAAGGCTTTGAAGGATATGGGCCAAAATGCAGGCAAATGGGCCTGGTTCAGTCTAGGAAACCTGGTCGACACAAACAAGTTAGGACAAAGAGCCTTTTTCTGTGCTGTCTGTGTCTATAACTCTATAAGAGAGCAGCCCTATGGTCCTCTGGGACGATTACGATTTTACCCAGTGAAGAAAACAACAGGCAAGAAATAAAAAGGTGGAAGTGTAAAAATCTGAAGTCAAAGGCTCTTCTCAAAGCCACCACATCTCTCTGAACAGAGCTGAACCAGGTATAAAACTAGTTCTGTTCCACAGCCAGGTTCATTCGCAACAAAGGCAATTTGAAGTTAATACAACAGCAAAATACTGCAGGTTGTGAATTTCATTTGAATTTAATATCAGTTAAATTTCTGCTTCAGAGGTCATAATGAAGGGGTTTGGTTGATATTTCACTTGGCCTTTTTGCACATGTATGCTCTTTGCACCACCTAGTGGTGGTATTTATGCAATTCGTATCCCAAACTAAAAGCTCACCACATATTCCAAAAGGCACTTATTATTGAACCATCAGGAAAACCGTATGAACAAACTCTCAATAATGTCAAGCAGTTCAAATAGAATATTTCCGATTGTTAGTGGTGTTTCTGAAAAAAAAATCAACTGAGGGTCCTGGAACAGAACGATTATTGTATATGATGGGAGAGGAGGAGGAGGAAGAGAGAGTAGACCATAACAATACATTTATAGAAGAAGAGGGACTAATTACAGTGTACTTATGACATACATGCTGTGCCTTCTATTTTTAGATATTTCCCCCAAGACAGAAAACATTCTCTCAACAACAACTCTATCAACCTCCTTCAAAATATTATATATGTTTTAATACCTCACATTTTCCCATATTATATTTAATGTGCCAAACATTTGCCCACTCAAATTACCCATAGCCCTTTGTAGAAACTTTACATCCTCCTCACAACTCACTTTCCTATCCATCTTCATACCATCAGCAAATTGGGTTATATTAGATGGTTCCTTCATCCAAATCATCAACAGAGATCATAAATGGTTGAAGACCCAGCCAAAATCCATGCAACAATCTATTAATTACCATTTACTAGAACATAAAACATAGAAGAATACAGCGCAGTACAGGCCCTTTGGCCCTCGATGTTGAGCCGATCCAAGCCCACCTAACCTACACTAGCCCACTATCCTCCATATGCCCATTTAAATGCCCATAAAGAGGGAGAGTCCACCACTGCTACTGGCAGGGCATTCCATGAACTCACGACTCGCTGAGTAAAGAATCTACCCCTAACATCTGTCCTATACCTACCACCCCTTAATTTAAAGCTATGCCCCCTCGTAATAGCCGACTCCATACGTGGAAAAAGGTTCTCATGGTCAAACCTATCTAAACCCCTAATCATCTTGTACACCTCTATCAAGTCCCCCCAAACCTTCTTTTCTCCAATGAAAACAGCCCCAAGTGCCTCAGCCTTTCCTCATACGATCTTCCTACCATACCAGGCAACATCCTGGTAAACCTCCTGAAGGTGACCCATTTAACTTCACCCTTTTAGCCAGTCCTCTAGCCATGTTAATGTATCATTTCCTACACCATATACGTTCTTATTTTGAATAATAACATAATGTAGAATGTTATTGAATGCCTTTTGGAAATACAAATACACTACCTCTGCTGATTCCCTTACATCCAGATGTTTATTTCAGCCTCAAAAGAACTAAATTTGTCAAACACAATTCTTCTTTCACAAATCATCTTGACACTGCCTGAGACTGTTATTAATTTTATAAATGTACTGCTACTCATATGAAATAATGATTTATAGCATTTTAAAAAGAAAGAAACTCTCACAATGACAATGGAAATGAAGCTGCTGGACAAGACTTCATTTTCACCCCCTGACACTGAGAATCTTTACTGTTTCCTCTTTACATGAATTCTCAGTAGAAAACACAGGCTGACCAACCCAACTGCAATTAGTTTTCTTTTTGCTCATCCCCATGAAAACATCAGGTCATATGGTCACTTCTTGGAACCCAAAAATGTCATAACTAGGAGATTGAATGATCCTCAGAGTACATCAAATTTCACCTGGGTTTTAAAGGAGACATTACATTTAAAGCATCACATTTCCCCCTTGAAGGGCAAAACAACATATTTTCATTTTCATATCAGGGCTACAAGGATTAAACTTTCAGGATATTCCACTGATTAGGACTAAAGCAAAATGCTACAGACACTAGAAATCGGAAATAAACTTAAAAGTGCTGGAGAGAGTTACTAGGCCAGACAGGTATTCACTAGGCTGTGGGAAACAGTTTGACAGTTCTGATGCGAGATCATCAGCCTGAAACATTCATTCTACTTCTCTCTCCAATCTGCTTCTCAATCTGCTGAGTATTCCAACATTTTCTGTTTTTACTGCATAGTTCAGATTTGTACACCCTGGCGTACAGCAGATCGAGTATAGCTGAAGTGTTCAAGATTAAAAAAAAGTGATGGTGAGCCAAAATAAGGGGACAGAATGATAAATTTAATGTCAAAGTATTTCTACACACACTATAATGGAAAATTTGCAGTGCTCTCTTCCAAACATCTTCTGAGGCTATAGCAATTAAAATTTTCAAAATGGACATTGAGAATTTTGTTTTAAGCAAGTATATCAAAACATTACAGAATAAAGTTGTAGATCAAGTTAGATACAGATAAGCCATGATTGATTATAATGGAAAGTTAAATTTGATGGGCTGAATGGTTTACTCCTGTTCCTACATTGCAAGGGAAAAGGAATTTTATTTTTTGAAAAATGAAGAACCAAACTTTGAAACAGTCAGATATTCAGCATTTACACTCCCAAAGGTCCTCAGGTCACACCATTTTTCCCTATACACTTAAATACATTAAAACAACTGGAAGATTGGTATGGGTTGCCAAAGAATACTATCCTTAACTGATGAATTCAGAAAGTCAGACAGGGACCCAAGATGGTGGCGATCTAGGAAGATCGCGTTGCAGAGCTCCGCACCGCATCGAAAGCAGGACGAAGTCCTAACCCACCCTATCTGGACCACCACGATGTCCTGGGACTCTGGAAAGGTCATGGAGTCACAGGAAACTGTTAGAGAGCAACTTATCTCTGTTTTCACCATCCGGGGATAGCGAAGAAGGGAGCAGGTACGTCCGAGGCCAAGCCCATGGTCCAACCTGCAGGATTCTTGGACTCGATTTCCTACCAGATCCTGGTAAAGGAGCTCGCGAAATGTTGGGGAGGCAGATAGTGGAGAAGCTGGCCCTGATGTCTCTCATGCTGCAGATGCATGAACAGCTGGGAGACCTGGAGAAAAGACGGATGAGATGAAATGCAGGGTCACAGTGATGGAAGCTGACACCAATTCCTCCAAGGATAGGATGCAGGCCCTGGAGACGCAGGTCCATAATTTGCTTGACCAGGTTGATGATCTCGCAAACAGGGGCAGGAGAAAAATTATTCAGATCATCTGTCTGCTAGAGGGTAAGGAAGGTGGGCGACCATAGAATGTATTGAGGACTGGTTGCTGAAATTCCTTAACTTGGAGGCTGGAATGAGAAGCTTGAAGATTGAGAGGGCTCAACAGGTCACAATGTGGAGGTCAGGTCTGGACCAATGTCATCATCTTGTCTTGGTGTGGTTTCATTACTATAGAGTGAAGGAGAGAATCGTGGAAGCTTCCAGAATCCAGAGGAAGGATCCAAAGGCCCTAGTTTACGAGGACTCTAAGATCATGTTCTTCCAGGACATCTCAGCAGTGGCGATCCAGAAAAGAAAATCCTATGACGGCATCAAAAAAATACTGAGGGAGCTCAGGATCCAGTACTCTGAGGTATCCAGCGATGCTTTGGATCACCTCAGATGGATCTATATATCTCTTTGACACAGAAGAGAAGCCAAGAGACTTTGTTGACAAATTAACTTAATCTGAACAATTTAGTACATACAAATGTTGTTTGGGTATGTCTTTTCTTTAAAAAAAGGAGTAAGTCCAGTCGGGGATTTCCTTTCCTGTATTTTTATTGGTAACAATCTGGTCTAAACTATGCACGGGGGTGGTTGGGATATGTACTTTCAATTATTTCAGTTATACCAAAGGATGGGCGAGGTACTTACATTTTTATTTCAAAATTTCTTTGTTCACATTGTTATTTCATGGTGTATTTTCTTTCTTTTCTGCTTGCGTTTGTGGTGCGGCTCTAGCTAGTCGGAGAGAAAATGGTTGGGATGGCTAGATGCCTACTTACAGGCAGTTTATGCCCGGTTCAGGTATTTATATGACCAGGTTACAATACTGGCAGGGGAATAGGAAGTCGGGTATTGGAATGCGTAGTTGCTCCCTTTGGGCAGGGGATGGGTTCCCCTATTCAGTGCCATTGGCGCTTTATATGTTGTTTTTTTTGGGGGATTTTGTTGTATATAATCTTTGATAGCTTTGTAATTTGTTAACTATAGTGGTTTTAGTTTATGTAGTTTTTATGTTCAATGGATCTCGCGACACTAAAGCTTGGCAATTTGTAATTCAAGATCCTCTCAGGAAGGGTTTGGAGATATATGGGTGCTGGCAGGTGGGACTAGATTGGGTTGGGATATCTGGTCGGCATGAGCGGGTTGGACTGAAGGGTCTGTTTCCATGCTGCACATCTCTGTGACTCTATGACTCTCTGGAATCTAAATGTTACTGCAAAAGGTTATGGTTAATAACTTAATTAAATGGTATACCTGGACCATCAAGAGGAGTCAGTCACCAATTAAGAGGAAAAAGGTACTCTTGACTCTTAGCAAGGAAAAGGTGGATATTGCTTTATTACAGGAGACACACTTGGATGATAGGGATCATTTGAAACTACAGCAGAATGGCTTTGATTGTGTTCACTTTTCATCTTTTAATACCAGAAGTAGGCAATGGCTGTGTTGGTTAAGCGGAATCTCCAATTTAATTTACTAGAGTGTATTAAAGACAAACACAGGATGTTTGTAATCCTCACAGCCCTGATAAACGGGGGAGAATATGGTGTTTAAATGTTTATTGCCCTCCGGCCCATCCTCTCAAATTTCTGGTAGTTGCATTCTCTAAATTGATCAGTCTCGAGTCCTGGCATATAATGATATAGGGGGAGATTTTAAATTGTCTTACGGATCCCATGGTGGACAGGTTGACCAAAGGCCCCCCCAATACCCTCTGTACAAACTAAACAATTAGTGCATGTGTGTGTGGAGTTAGGATTGGTGAACGTCTGGAGGCATTTCCACCCTACAGGCAGGGATTTTACATTTTTTTTCCAATCCGCACAGATGTCACACCAGGATTGATTTTTTTTTCTGACCCCTGTGGCAACACTGGACTTGGTGGCATCTTGTACGATTGGTAATATTCTCATCTTTGATCATGCTTCACTGTACCTGTTGGTTAAGATTAAGGATGCTATAGTGGGCTCGAGACACTGGCGAGTGGATCCATTTATCCTTAGGGATAATAAGTTTCTGGAGAACTTCTCTAAGGAATTTAGGGCATTCCTAGACATTAGCTCAAGCTCGGTTGGTAGCCCATCTATCCTTTGGGAAACTGCCAAAGCCTATGCCAGGGGTTAGTTATTTCCTATTTTGCCAGTAGGAAGCAGAAGGGCGAGCAGCAATGTCTCCTTGAAGCACGGATGAAGGCAGCCGAGAAGGCTTACTTTCACAGCTCCTCGTTGGTCAAGCTACAGAGGATTACGGCGGTCTGCAATGAATTCCACGCTCACACAGACAGCAAAGAAGGAACTTCCTTTCGCAAAACAAAGGGTATATGAGCATGGTGACAAACTGGCCAAGTACCTTGCGTATTTTGCCAGGAAAAGAAGTGTCTCTCAAGCCATTATGTCAATTAGGGAAGGGTCTGGGAACCTAACATGTGATTCCAAAAAGACTAATTGGCATTCCAGAGATTTTACTCTAAATTATACCAATCTGAGGTTTGTGTGGAGAAGCAGGCCAAGATGGAGTCCTTTTGCAAGGATCTGGTGTTCCCGGGTGTGACCCCCAAATAAGAGTCTTTTCTCAATGTCCCCTTAACAGAGCAAGAGGTGCAGGAGGCTGTGAAGCAGTTTCAGAGTGGAAAGGTGCCTGGTCCTGACTTCTCAGCGAATTCTATAAAGAACTTATAAGCATATTGTCAGGCTCGATGCTCAACATGTTCAATGACTCGTACAGTCATGATCGTCTCCCGCCATCTCTAAGAGAGACCAATATTTCGCTTATTCTTAAAAAAAGGGAAGGTCCCAGAGGACTGTGCTTCTTACAGGCCCATTTCACACTTAAAAGTTAACTTTGAAGTCCTCTCTAAGACGCTTGCGTTAAGGCTGGAAACTGTGCTACCTTCTATGGTTAAAGAGGACCAGATGACCATAGTGTTAAAGGTTTAGATGGAGAGGAATTTCTTAAGTGTGTGCAAGACAATTTTCTGATTCAGTATGTGGATGTACTTACTAGAGAAGATGCAAAACTTGACCTACTCTTGGGAAATAAGGCAGGGCAGGTGACTGAGGTGTCAGTGGAGGAGCACTTTGGGGCCAGCGATTATAATTCTATTCGTTTTAAAATAGTGATGGAAAAGAATAGACCAGATCTAAAAGTTGAATTCTAAATTGGAGAAAGGCCAATTTACGGCGGTCTGCAATGAATTCCATGCTCACACAGCAAGAACTGTATTAGGCAAGAACTTTCGAAAGCTGATTGGAGGCAGATGTTCGCAGGTAAAGGGACGGCTGGAAAATGGGAAGCCTTCAGAAATGAGATAACAAGAATCCAGAGAAAGTATATTTTCTCAGGGTGAAAGGGAAGGCTGGTAGGTATAGAGAATGCTGGACGACTAAAGAAATTGAGGGTTTGGTTAAGAAAAAGAAGGAAGCATATGTAAGGTATAGACAGGATAGATC